>NC_047508.1:1014024-1330398 GCF_902827115.2 Pseudochaenichthys georgianus | reverse complement strand
AAGCTATTTGCATCCGTTTACGACGCTGAAGGAGCCTAGGAGCGTCACAACTGGACGCCACGGACACTGATCAAACGTCACTCCTGGACGCTTAGGGAGTGAGAGTGTGTTGGTTATTTCGATGAGAGATGAGCAGATCGCCACTGGGCTTTCAACTAAAGACACAGCCAGGCAAAAACTGCGGCATGTGTACAGCTCCTTATGGGTACCCCAATTAGTGAAGTGCTTTCCTCTGTGGTGAAACTATCAGCACTGCACCACAGAGGAAAGCGGCAGAAAGTCGCCTGGAGTTAAAGAGAGCGGGGGCAGCGGTAACGCAGTAACGGGGAGACGTGCTCTGGCGGCGGTCTCGTTTCAGGATCCGAAAATACAATTAAATATTTTGCACACTTATTCCACTTATTCCTAGTGTGCCACTGGTTAGGGTGCCACGTGCCAATGGTGGCACGCGTGCCAGGGGTTGCTGACCCCTGCCCAGTGGCGTTGCGCAATATTTCGGGGCTCCCCCGCAGTCGGACCATGAGGCCCCGCCCACTCCCATTAATTCAATATAGAGTGACATGGGATAGACATCGCGGCCACTTTTTTAAATGTTTATTTTTTCAGGCATCTTTTGTAACAGTAGGCCTATAGGTCAGTAGGAACTTTCTGTATAAAGATACTCTGATTTAAACAGTATAGGGTCAGTAGGAACTTTCGGTATAATATACATCTGATTTAAACAGTAAGGTCAGTAGGAACTGTATAATAATATACATCTGATTTAAACATCATTGACAAATACAAACAAGTGGCTGTGTATTTCTGTGTAACATGAAGGTATATTGTAGAACGTTATAGCCTATCATCATTGGAGTTCACACAACGGACCGGTTCCACATATATATAACATTCTGTATAAAAGAAAAGTAGCCTACAAAAAACAAACAAATAAAACACATTCCTATAGGCTACATAGAGGATGCAATCAGGAGCTGCTTTGTAGGCCTATTATTTTATACGAGCGTGTCTCCTGGCATTCTCTGCGCAAAAATCCTGTATAACAGTCTTTAAATCTATACTGCTGCGCGTGTCGGCTCTCAAAACTAAGGACTGCTAACCCAGACAGTCTCTCTTGCGACATTGTGCTCCTCATGTCTTTATTAATTTAAGTTTGAGAAAGATCTCTCAGCACTGGCAACAGTCACGGGTATAGTTAAAAACAATTTCAGTGCTGTGGCAAACATTGGGGAATACTTGGCAAAATGGACTGATTTTCAATGAGCAGGTTTGTGCAAGGTCTTGATATTCACGCTCAATTTTCTCTTATAGTAGCCTAAGATAATTACGGAGGGACAGGATCTGGAAAGGAAACTCGGCTGACAGGTCATCTTTAAACTGGCCTGATAAAGCACTTGCGGACTCAGACAGATCCTTGTCTGTTTGCGGGCAAGCAGAAAAGAAAATCGCTGTGCAACTTCGCTCATTCCAACAAATCGATTTTTGAGTTGGGCAACGACAATATCGATATTTGCGTAAAATACCGCCACTCTAAAATGCTCCCCTGGGTCTTGGAGCCGCTGGTCCTCGCAAAGCTCTGAAAAGTGCTTCTTTTGACGCATGAGGATGCCAGGTCTTGCATGTGCGCTTTTAAGCCATCAAACTCTCCTCGGAGTTGGGCAAGTGTATCGGTTGCGTTACCAAGCATTGCTGTCGCCTGTAAGAGGTCCACGTCTTTGCGCTGGAGAGCTTGGGACACAATGTTGACTGTTTCAAGGACATTGCCCTGTATTATAGTCATTACAACAAACTCAAAGCTCTCCATGGCCTTTTTCAAGCCAGTCACCTCGGCACGTTCCTTTTTGGAGAGCAAGTCTATCTTAGTTAGCGCTTGCATAATGTCAGCATAACAGAACCGCAATGATTGGACGGCGTCTTGTCTTGATGCCCATCGTGTCGGGCATAGTCTCTTCAGTGTAGGCTGGCCAGCCTTGGGCACTGAGAGGTGTGTTTCCAAAAGCTCCCATCGTTTGATACTTCCACTAAAGAATATATATAGCCTTTCAACAGTGTCGTAGAAGTCTTTTATCTCAGGTATATTTTGGCATGTGTCATTGAGTACAAGGTTTAAATTGTGCGCAGCACAATGAATGTACACTGCGTTGGGCTCTTTATCACTTATGCATTTTTTGTACACCGGAAGTAGACGCCCACTCATATTGCTAGCCCCGTCATATCCTTGTCCGCGGCACTTCCCAAGTAGTATCCCCTTTCTCTCCATCGATTCGAGAATTTCTCTCTCTAGACCTGCAGCAGTTTGGTCTGTGAACTGCATGGAAGCCCAAAAAACTTTTGTTATATTTCACCTCTGTAGGGTTTCCATTTTCATCATTTGCTATAGTAACATATCTGAACACTTGACTCAGTTGGTCTACTTTTGAAATGTCCTGGGTAGTATCCATTATAATCGAATAGAATTCTGCATTCTGTATGTCTGTAATGATTGTGTCCTGCACTTTTTTCGATAGCAATGAAATTATTTCGTTTTGAGTTTGAGGACTTAGGTAGTGCACCTTCTTTTTGCTTTCAATAAGCCTTTGCAGAACTGGATCATAACGCGCCATAAGTTCTATGGTAGATAAAAATTACCATTATCTATATCACCTATTTTCTCTCTGTGACCCCGGAAAGCAGAGTTGCGAGAGGCCAGTGTTAGTGTAACATCAGTTATTCTGGTTAGGACCTCGGTCCAAAACCCCACCTCTCTCTTAAACTCAGATGATATTTGCGCGTCAATGGTCAGATATTTTTCCACGTATCATACACGACACATGCTGCCAAATGAGAGCGAGAATTGTGTTCCTTAATCTTTTTAGAGAGACCCTGCCAATCATTTATTCCTATTCTCCACGCATGGTGGAGGTGATGGGCAGACGGTCTGTCACCGAACAGCCAGCACTGCTCACAGTACACCCGGTCCATAGATGGCGAGTAACATAGCCACTTGTGTGGAATTCTACATCCAATTTTGGATGTTTTGTTATAGAACTCTTTTGAAAAGCACCTTCCCTTCCATCCCTTTGAATGGCCCTTCAGGCTGCATGGCCGTTATTCAGAATGTACCGTTTAACATCATCGTCTTCTAAATCTACAGGGAATTTCCCCCTATCAGTAGGGTATTCAGTCACAGAGTTGTCGCTGGCCAACGTGTCCCTGGGGTGGGTGGGCAACCTTGGCTATGTCTGAACTGGCCTCGGAGGGGGCACAGCTGACTTCTTGCTGACCTGCAAAAATGAACGGATTAGATTCCAACTCCAATGTAACCTGTAGCATACTCTTACTGGTTATGGTGAATAAAACTTTCTATTATTCTAATGTCTAACCTGTCTCGAAGCGCGAGGCACGACTAGCTGGCTCGGCTGTAACGGAGCTGCTGGGCTGTCTGCCTGGACTCGGAGCTGACGGCCGGGGAGGTTGCTAGCGGTCTATCTGCAGTAACGTTAGAGTCTACGTCCACCTTTGCTGCCTGCCAGAACAATGACGTTATTTTAGGTAGTTTTGCCCTCTCCTGTTCGGCTTTCGCTCTCATTTTGCTTTTCTGAGCACCGCTTGGGTAGTGGTGCTTCATTTTTCATGTTTACCGGCAACACAACTAATCAACGTTATTTATATGAGCAATGCTTCCCGCTTTGTTTTGAACGCTGCCCAACCTGCCAATGAACATTAGTTATCAGCCGGCTAGCCCTATCGCAGGTGAGCAAATAATTATAATGATACACTGTTGTACTACTACAGGCAGCGTACACGTGACGTAGCAACATAGCAGGGAGGGGGGGGCCCTGTTCCCGCGATAGCCTACAGTGGGGGCGGGGCCCGCTAAGCTCCGGGGCTCCCCCGCACCGCGGGGGGTGCGGGGGCCTCCGCTATGCCCTGCCCTAGATTATGTTCTTCTTCAGAGAGCACACACACAAACATTTGAATTTTGGAATACATTTTCAGTGTCTATTCCTTGGATATTCACTACAGTTATTCATGTAAACCAGTATTCTGAGATATTGATTAAAGCTTAAAGGGAGTTAAATAAAATGTGGTGATGATTCATGTTTTTTGTCTTAATGCAGAGGTGCCTTTGAGCAAGGCACCGAACCCCCAACTGCTCCCTGGCGCCGGCTAACTGGCAGCCTCTCTGCTCTGCCACCTCTCCTATCTGCATGTGGTTGTGTTTGTGCATGTATATCTGTGGAGTTAATTTTGGTTGTTTATTCATTTATTTTCTATTTATTTATTTCAATCATGAAGCTTTAATATATTTGTTTAGTTGTGCAGGTTGTAATGAAAAATAGGTCTCAGTTGGGAGGGAACCTTGGTTCCAGTATTTTGTTTCCCTTGTGACTCTTTTGATGAGGGACCGTCAGCCATCTTTAAAAGGCCAGTGAAATGTTTGTCACTGTCACTACCCGATCCGTCCCCCTACCCGATCGGTACTGCGCATGTGCGAGATGGTCCGCCATATTGGACAACTCCGGACGGCAACCCAAGATGGACACTTTACACAGTGGCTTTTAGCAAAGCTCAAAAATAAAACTCGAGAGAGATGAGTTATTGTTATTACAAAGTGACTTCACTATTATTTAACAACTATTTTTATTGGGTTCTTTTATTTGGGGTTAAGTACACTGTCAGAATAAGTGAGGGAGGAATGAATTTAACTTCTGTTAGACAGCCATATGCCATACATTTTTGCATACATTCACAGTAAATATTTATTCAGTATGATAGCTAACAGAAGTTAAATCAATTTCTCACTTATTCTGACAATGTACTTAACCCCAAATAAAAGAACCCAATAAAAAGAGTTGTTAAATAATAGTGAAGTCAAGTTGTAATAACAATAACTCATCTCTCTCGTGTTTTCATTTTGAGCTTTGCTAAAAGCCACTGTGTCAAGTGTCCAACTTGGGTTGACATCCGGAGTTGTCCAATATGGCGGACCATCTCGCACATGCGCAGTACCGATCGGGCAGGGGGACGGATCGGGTAGTGACAGTGACTTATGTTTTGATCAGCCACAGGGCACACAGGCAGCCGGTGAGTGTTTGGTTTACACATGGGATTTTGGTGACAGACTTTTGTTGTGTATGCTCTATGTAATTTGTGTGTAAATGTGTTTTCTCTTAGGTTGATAACCTAACTGTAAATGGATTTGTATGAAGAAAAGCTGACTTTCTGATACCATGTGCCTCTTTGAGTGGAGAAGAGCATGTTAAATAAACATAAATCCGAAACTAAAGTTGAGTGGTCACGCCCCGTGTGTCCAACCCTTTCGGTGGGAGTAAAACCGAACAATATCCTCCCTGTGTATGTATGGAAACACAACAGAATGGATAAATAAAGTATATCTTCTTCTTCTTAATGTAAGAGCAGTTAAAACAGACTGCTCAAATCTGACCAGGAACACCAAAGTAAGGGGGAAAAAAGGAGCACAGACACAGGAGGGTTAAGTTAAGTATGTTACGCAATGATGTAAGTTATGAAGGTTGAACAGCTTGCATATGCAAATAGAATAAAGAACTTAGTTTTACACAAGAAAAGTTGTTTTCTCACGGGAACCGAAAACAAACTGGGTAAGAAGTCCTGGGGATATTTCACCAATCCATCCAACCTGAGTATGCAGACTTTGTGGGTGTCTCTTAATGTCGAGTACGCTTCCTTGGTAGGACATGTCTTCCGAGTCAGGTCCTTCAGAAGCGAGGCAGGAATCCTTCCTAGCCTCGGAAAACGAGGAATGGTGGAACAGGTGTGCAGGTGTGCGTTATATGCGAGGCTTAAATGGAGCTGGATTTCCGCCAAAGATTTGGGAAATTGTTCTGTGCGCCAAGCATGGGGATTTTAAGACTGCGGAGGATACACATGTGCAGCCTCAAAATTTCACGCAATGAAGGACGCCGGTCTTGGTAGAATTCCAAGGATCCTGGACATTGGAACAGTCCTTCGGTGGGACTCGATGACGTAGCATCCTTGATATAGTTGCTCTGGAGGAGCCTTCCTCGACATTGAGAAACACCCACTGTCTCTGACTTCCTTCTTTCCCGTTGTCAGAATAACTAAAGCCACTAGAGGCAGCACTGCACGTACATATCTGCTGCTGCAGGGTTACATGCGCATAATCACAGGATGACGAGTGGAGGCACTGACACGTTGATGGTGAGATGGTTGCTGATGTGTACATCTGCAAGTATGAAGATCAAACTTGTAGTCCTATGGTTGCCTTTTTTGTACTGACACTCAGTACGTTGTAGTGTACTCTTGGGGAGAGCTTAAAAATATGATGCATTAATAAAGACTAAACCTAACCAGTGGTGCCTGAGCCCTTAGGAAAAAAACATTTGTGGAATTTTGGTGATTTTTCTCTTGTTTGGCTTTTTGATTGATTGAATGTTTTTTATTTATCCGATTATTATTTAACTCTTCAAATATGTAAAATGCATGGTTATCAGTTTTTTTGTTTTTTTTATAGAGAATTGTATGCAGATTGTCAATATTGCAGATTCTCTATCTAAAGAAACTAAGAGGTGCAATATTTGTTTTAACATTGATTTGTAGTCAACATGGCTGGCACCACTTACTGTATTTTAAATGAAGCTGTATGCGGATGCGTTATTCTTTTATGTTTCCTGAAGCCACAACAAGCTCTGCTAATTGTCTCAAGTTCCTTTCTCCATTTAAAATTATATTATGGAGAAGCTGTTTTCTGTCACCAAGATCAATATAAAATAAATAATACTTACTAACAGCTAACAATCAAAGAAGTGCATACGGCAGTGATACAAACAGCCTGCACCAACACATACTGTCTGAGTAATAGCCCTCTAATTATAAAGAACAGGGAGAAATCATTGGCCATTCAGGGGACGACTAATATCTAACCTTGGGATTGCTGTGAGCAATGAAAGATAAGATAAGACTTTATTCATCCCGAAGGGAATTGTTGTGCCAGAGTAACAGTAACAGTAACAAAATACAATAAACACAGCAGAAAAAGAGCAATCAAACATCCACCGACAACATGAAACATAGATGGTCACACAATCAATGCAATCATTATTAGCAGCATTCAGTAGTTTTCAGTAGTTAGTAGTGCAAAAAATAAAACGTAGTGGCAGTTACGTAATTGCACATTATCATAGCATTATTAATAATAATACTAATACTAATACTAATAATAATATAATAATGCACATCGTTATATATAGCTGTGAGTGTAATTGCAATGATGTTAATTATATTGATATTGCACATAGTGTTGGTATGGAAGTTCTCAGTGCCCTTTACTTAGGGGTGAAGAGTTAAAGAGTTTGATGGCCACTGGGAGGAAAGACCTCCTGTGGCGCTGTGTGGTGGTTATCGGTGATCTCAGTCTGTGGCTGAAAGTGCTCCGGTAGGAAACCAGCGTGGCATGCAGGGGGTGAGACCCGTTGTCCAGAATGCCGAGGAGTTTCCTCAGCATTCTCCCCTCCGACACCACTGCCAACGACTCCTGATCCACTCCCAGGACAGAGCCTGCTCTCCTGATGAGCTTGTTGAGTCTGTTGGCATCAGCTGTCTTCACCCCGCTGCCTCAACACACCACAGCAAAGAAGATCACACTGGAGACCACCGAGTCATAAAACATCTGCAACATAGCGTTGCAGACGTTGAAGGACCTGAGTCTCTTGAGGAAATACAGGCGACTCTGGCCTTTCTTATATAGGGCGGCAGTGTTTTTACTCCAGTCCAGTTTATTGTCTATGTGGACACCCAGGAACTTGTAGCTGTCCACAATATCCACATCCATGCCCACTATGGTAATTGGGCTTGGGGCGGTACTCCGCTTCCTGAAGTCAACCACTAGCTCCTTGGTTTTTGTGACGTTGAGCTGCAGATGGTTCTGACCGCACCACTCCACAAAACTGTCCACCACACTCCTGTACTGCAAAGGTGCTTTATAAATCAAATGTATTATTATTAATACTGAGGGACTGAGGAGTGAGTGGAGAGGAGAGTGGGCCCTCTAGTGATCAACATGGAGTAGTACCAGAGCCTTCAGTCATCCTGTAAACATGACTTTTCTCTTCTACTTTTATTGCTCCTAACTTTTAATAATGTCAATATTACAAATGTGCTCTACAGTTCTGCCACATAAAGCAGCGTCAGACTGTGATCTTCATCAGGCCTAAACAGGATTATTCCTGGAGCATTGCATCACTCAATGCTCTGCTTTAATGTAGCACATTATCCACGCTATGTGTTGTAAGGTTTTCCCCAAGCCTTCCCTTATCCTCTTCATTCAGATGAAGCAATAACCTGACAGGGCTTCCAACTGTCATTTTGTGTGTGTGACAGATGAGCATTCATTTAAATCGTGATTCAGGACACCTGCTGAGTAGGGTCCATTATTTATTGTCCTTTCAGCTCTGATTTTGGTCCATAGCAATTCCCAAGGATAATACGTGTCTCTTTAGCCCCACTTTGTTCACTGTGTCACTAACAGTGTCTGTGTTTGATGCAGTATTTCTGTTGAGGGAAATTAAACGGGCCAGAAAACCGAAACTATGAGCTAAAAGATCCTAAAACCATAAAGATGGGGGGAACTGCAATGTTGATTCATTCAAATATTATATATTGTTTCCCAATGCTCACAATGATCCCAGTCCACAACTCCCCTGTGTAGCCCACAGAACCACTAAGCTTTATGCAAACTAATGTATGACTTCATCCGGTGATTCTTAGCAACTTCTGCAGCAAGTGCTTTCATTGAGAAAATTAAGGAATGAACAGTGATATTACTAAAGGCCCTGTCACACTGTCCCGAAATTGACACCCGATGGACACACGATAAAGGAAATGTTCAAATTCGGCTGTGATCGTAGCAACATCGGGCCATTCGTGAGGGCATCTAAGCCATTGTATGACCGCCGGTGGAGTTTCTCAGGCTCCGGCAGCAACTTCGTGAGCGCATCTTGTCAAATCGTGTCATCTTCGTGTTATCATCGGTGCATTCACCCTCACTCTGATCGGGGCGAATGCCCGATGGCACCGAGGATAACAAGATGCCCTCACGATGGCCTTACGAAGGGCAAAATTGACACACGAATTCAACACGAAAATGAACCTTCGCAAGGTCCTTCGGCAATTTTTTGGCATGCCAAAGATTTTGCCTCCGCTCACGAAGTTGCTGCCGGAGCCTGAGAAACTCCGCCAGCGGTCATACGATGGCTTAAGATGCCCTCACGAATGGCCCGATGTTGCTACGATCACAGCCGAATTTGAACATTTCCTTTATCGTGTGTCCATCGGGTTGTTTTATTGCACAACAAAATCATGTAAATATATTATGTAAATAACCCAATTTGTGTTCTGTGAACTAAAAAGGATATAATATATTATTTTGAAGGACAGTTGACAGGAAATTGTTGTTGTTATGGAAACAACATTACGGAGAAAACGTAATATTTTCTACATATAAAGACGGATAAAGTAAAGAACAAAGTCTGAAGATATCAGTACAGTATCATAGTACTGTAACATAATTGTTTTTGGTACTTTCATTGCAGTTGTATGTCTTAAATGTAATGTAAATGTTGCCTTCGTGTGTGGTTCGGGGCCATCTTCGTGCGAAATTCACAATTCCATATTCGTGTGTCCATCGGGTGTCAATTTCGGGACAGTGTGACAGGGCCTTTAGTATCTGGGAATAGCTACCAACAGAAGGGCTAGCTCTTCCTGTTTGGGTTGCGCAGGTTGACGCGGTTCCTTTGTTGTTTGGGAGATTGAACCTGGCAGACAGAACTGTGTTGTGAATGGAATGAAAACAGGAAACCAATCTAAACCCGGATAGTTCCACTGTTCTGCAGCCAGTACAGACAGTGCAATCCACATTTACTTCATAATGAAAAGTTGAAGCAAAAACATTGCCGAGTGCCACTTTAATGGTAGAATAATAACCTTCAAAATGCAGCAAAGTACAAGTTGTACGTACAGATACTTCAGCATTATACCTAAATAAAGTACAGGTTGACCTTTCACCCTTGCTTACTTGTGAATGTTGCTCTCTATCTTTCAGTCAGGTCTGCTGGTGTAGAAGGTGTGTTTATGTCCCTGAAAACACCACAGCCAGGGCCGTATCCAGGATTTCCTAAATACCGAGGTCCAAACATGTTAGGGGGGTACCCCCCGAGATTTTTGGGATTTTCATGATCTAGTTAGGTGCTTTTTAAGTCCTGTGGGGGGTCACAAATTGGATAATATATTGATTTCAAACCAAGTCAGTGGGCTGCAGCATACATTATTTTTGAAAGTGTAATACATACAAATCAGTTGATTGCTACTATTAATGATCTGGACATGCAGAAGAGGCTAAAATGATCACACAACATTGTCAACATTCATTTTCCATGTCTCTCTCCTATCCATAACCTGCAGCCTCTCTTCCATCTTCTTGAGTCTCTCTGTCTTCTTCCTGTTCATTACTCTCTCTTAAAAAGTATGCCTATTGTAAATGAAGACTATTGTTATAGATAGATACATAGATAGATGGGCTTATTAAGCCTACCTTCTTTTGTGTGACTGTACCTGCAGTTCCTCCCTGACTTCCATCACTTTCTCTCTCTCTCTTTCTCTCTGCCTGTCCTGTCTCTTCCTTACCCAAGCTGAGCTTCGACTGACGTAGTCTTTTAATTATATCTTGTGGGTCTAAGGATAGAGGATGTCGTTTTTCTCATACTGATATTCTGAACAATCTGTGCTGTTGTATTTGCTGTAAAGTATTTCTACTGTAGGCTATTTTTATTTTATGTACAGCACTTTGGCTCGACCAAAAATCGTTTATAAATGTAACTTGATTTGATATCTGAGTCAGTGTAAAAAGAAAACAATACAATGTTATATCTTCAATGTTTTATTCAAATTGAAATGAAAGAAAAGCATTACAACGTTTGTTAAAACGTAATCCTTCTGACATTGGATGAATGTAATTAACTATAGCTCTCTAGCGAGTTTATTCACGCAATTTAATCCAAGGTATAGCCTATACTATAGCTGCTGCAATATAAGTTAGTGTGCATGTTGTCAGACGTCCACTAACTAACGTAGAGCGTTCACACAGGATCTGCTGGTCCTATGATGTCCTGATGAACAGAAGCACAAGCAGCCCGCTGGACTCAGATCTCTAGATACCTCATCACTCCTTCGCTGCTCCGGTTCAAGTCCGGGCTGCGGAGGTTTGTTGATACATGTCGTCTTCTTCTGTTTGCTTTAATCGAGGCTACGTAGTTATGCAGCGCCCCCATCGTCAGTAAATTGAAGTACTACAAATAACCCCGTTTAGTGCAATTATTTCACAAGTTTTGTTATATACACAACTCGAAAAATATTACCGAGGTCCGGACCTCGGTGATCTCAATGGTAGATACAGCCATGACCACAGCTGCATGCTTTTCTGCATTTTCTGGCCCTACATCAGCGTCTCGTCCTTTGTTAGGCCAGCGTTGGGGTGGATGTCGACAGATCTCAACGGCCTGCATGTCATGAAAAGCCCTCATTAATTCTGCAGAAAAATACTCCGAAAACCTTTCTGCTGAAGCAGCCTTTCCCCGCCTGCATTGATTTTTCCGGGCCTCTCACCTCTTGCTCCCCCTTGCTCCCTCTCTGTCCAGGCCAGCTCAGCACACGCTCTTCCACACTGAATCATCTGAATATCATAATATAGCCCATGATGAATGCTAACTAGACAGCAGCTCCCGTTTTGATTAATGGAGATACGGCACTGGTTCACAACAGCAGACCTGCGCCTCGCAGCCCAAACCTCAGATAACCATTCAGCTGGTATTAATCATGTTAAGCAGGCAGCACGTTCTTAAAGGACAAATTAAGTAGCTTACTGGGTACAATGAGATCCCCCTCACACACTTACTGTAAGACCAAATACACTCACACATCAGTGAGAGTATATAATGCGCAAGGTGATCTTTAGAAGCCTGTTTAATGATGAGTCTCTGCACAAAACAGAAGGACTACAGCCTGTTCTCACCTTGCTTCACAGTTACTCACTTGTTCTGTTCTCCTGACTTTACATCTCCATTAAAAATAAATCACCAATCTGTATTGCTTTGATTCTATTATGGCTGCATTGCTTTCTTGTTAACTGGAATGTAAAGAGTCTGACTTTAACAAATGTGTCATCAGGCTGTGAAATTACACTTTCTATTAACACTCTGCTGTCACATCTGAGCGCTTTGGTTTGTTTTCTTTATTCGGGCGATTAGTTTGGGCTGATGGGAAACCTTGTTCAAAGTTCGGTGTGAACCAAACCATTGAAAAATGTGGACCTTGGTATGAATCTAAGTGCACTGTGATCAGTTCCTCCCTACATCCAGGACATGGTTGAACCCCACACTCAAGCATTTGCTCTCTCCTTCTAAAGTTGGAATGAGCATTGATATCATTAACACAAATTCTACACATCTTCCATCAGAGACTGAAAACCCACCTGCCTCACCTGGCCATCAACCCTGACAACAATGCATTACTTAAAAGGTTGAGCCTTTTAGAAGCTGATTCATGCATATTTCTTGCGTAATTTTAATTGGTATCTGTTTGGTTGATTTCTTATAAGTCTATATGAAACATTTTTAAAAAGGCAAAATGTCCCTTTCATGCTAGTTTATACTTCTACAGCACATCCCAGGGAAATGTTGCTTATGCTGCACTACTTTTATTGTACAGCTATTATAACTTTACTGTTGAAGATTTTACATACAAACCATATGCCTAGAATATAAAATATAATTTGTTATATATTCAATTCCTTTTAATTTGTGTTAATTAATATCAACTAACTATTGTTATATTTTGTCTTTTTATCTACGAATACCTTTTTTTAAATATCAATTTATTGTTTTGGTTGTTAAGAAAATGACATCACAATTTTTCAGAACCCAAAGTGACGTCTTCGAATTGCTTTTTTCCAGAACCCAAAGAATTCCTCACATTTTCAGAAGATGGAGACAGAAAATATGTAATGCTTTTGCTGTCCATCATTAAACATCCCTTCCAATGTGTGAGGGTGTTTCTCTGTGAGCAAGGACCCTGGAAATAATTTGTATTAAATATCAATAATGTATTTGTTGTTAAATAACTTTTTCACTAACATGTGTTCTCTTTTGGGAATGTATTTACCACAGGATCAAAACACATCCAAGCCCAAGCCATTATTAATAGTTAAGATATATCATTGTATACAACCAGTGGCGACTGGTCATTAGGCGCACAGCCCCACCTAGTGTCAGCAGAAAGTATTACAAATAATGATTACAACAAAATGCAAAACAATCATCTGTACATTGCTGTTTTAGTATGTGTTCTTCTAATTAGTGTCTACAGTGTGCCTATTGAGCTGTTTAGAGCCATGTGGGACACAACCCGATCATGCCCCTCCCTCTCACTGTCTAAGTCAACGGTGACTATAAAAACTACACGGTGCATGCTCAGAGTACTGTCCTATTTAATGTGTGTGGCAAAAAAATAATGACCATAGGGGCATTGAGCTGCCATCCCCACCATACGTCATCTCACATCATTCAGAGCTGATTGGCTATAAGTACGTGTGCCGCGAAAAGTGTGGTGTGTGAAGAGGAGACGAGAGAGCTGCAGTGACGCGTCCTAAAACCCGAAAGTAAGCTACGCATGGCTTCCCTCGACAAAAAAGCAATGAGATTTCTCCATGGGATTTTTGAAAATAGCTCAAAATAAGATCTGTGGGAAACAAACCTGTTAGATAAATGCACGTTTTGTTCAGCCGGATAATATCCACATAAATAAATGTGCATAAATCTATAGATTAGATTCGATTTATGATAGACTTTTGAAACTACAAGAAGATAAGGAGGACTTTTACAAAAAAGGGATAGGCAAATGGACTTCATCTTCAAGTCAAAGACCACCATTTTATTGAAAATGGGATCTTACTAAGAGAGAACAATTCAATATTTAAATGATACAATTAAATTGTTTGGGTATCCTTTTATTGTCTGTTTAAAATGTATCGAAGCATCAGACAAAAAAAGCTTTTTGAAAATAATATTATATTTTGATTTAGGTCAAAATATAATATTTGTAAACCTGAAGAGCCAGTGCCTCACCAGCCATGAACCTCACTGCACGTCACTGCAGAAGCTCATATACTGTATAGACATCTACGTTTGTTGTGCCCCACCACTTTTGTACATATAAAAACACCACTGTATACAACGATAATTATGAAGAACACAAGCAGGGCAGCAAATACATGAGAAATCCAAAAATGTGGCAGAATTAAGTAAAATAAATATGCAGAAAAAAATAGACCTTCAGAAAATAATGAAGTCATAACAATTGAAATAACACAGACAATAATCAACTCCGAATCATAATAAATCATACAAATCTTGAAAACCTCATGTAAATCACTCTCCCCCCACCAAAAAAACCTCCATAGAAAAGAAACAAATAGGTAGCATTAACAGAAAATATTGAAATTAAATTCAAAGTGAATAGCAAAAAACCTTCAAACATAACAAAAATGTAGAGATGAATGATGTTTGACAGCATTAGGAGACCCGTACATCATTTATAGAAAGGGCTGGATAATTTCATTCAAAAGTTAAAGGATGTATTAAATGGAGATGTGTACATCTGTAAGTACACAGATCACGTTTCTTCCTCATTAAAATAATGACACATATTTTGAGAGACAGCTGTTCAACAGGCTCATACAGCTAAGGTCAGCTGACACATGAGTACACCCCCCTCCAGTGGTGACACACCGCAGATACACTTTCATATGACTGAAACTCTCAAATACAAAAGTCATGACATTCAAACCTTTTGCCCTCCAACAGGCGATATAAAGTCCATACATTTAAAACTCACTGGCGGATCAGTTATTTTATACAGCAGTATATCCTGTCCTCCAAAATCTGTGTGCTGCTAACAGAAATATCAATCGAGAGGAAATAATTTGATGTGTTTCATTTGTCATGTTCAATCAGTTCATTAACGTCTACGAAAGTGTGGTGTGAGTAACTTAATGTTCAAACAGTGTGAAAATACCTTGAGAGAACTGCCAGAGGAGCAACATTTATTTCAGTGTGAACTGTCGATAAAGAGAGTGAAAAACAAATATATCAAATTACCTGGTACATTTATACATTGCCCCCCCTAGTGGCTGAAATATGTCACAGCATTACTACTTCTAAAACTGGTCCAATACAAATATTTCATATATCAATATTTTAATAGATGTAATATAATGATTGTTACAATACAATATGAATAATATCATGTTTTGTTTGAAATAATTTCATTTTTGAGCAGTCACATATTGTGACGTGTGTGTGTGATGTGTTACGTATGAGGTTAAGTACACAAGCTCCCTCGCTTTTTTTTAGATACAAGTGATTCAGCTATTGTATTACAATAAGATATGCGGCGATTTTTAAAACGTAGGACACTGGCTAATAATAATGTAGCGTGTTCAAGTAACCAAGGGATATAGTAGTTATCAAATAAGTATAAGATTAGGGTTGGGTTTGAATTTCCACGATTCGGATTCTACTTTTTGATTCCAGTTCTTAACGGTTCTCAATTCCGATTCTTTGAGGGGCAGGGTAAAAAAATGATATGCTTCTTCCACCAAAAAGTTAAATTTATTCGAGAAACTTTTACACAGGTTAGTTTACAGTAATATTCACATTAATCAGTCTGTTTATATGCACTGCTATGTAACTGTAACCTGAGAACCACTGAAGCTACAATAGTGCAACAGTCCAACTTTTAAAGGAACCCCCCCCCCCTTTAAAAACAGTTCTTGTTGAGAAAAACAAGCATATCTGCCTTCTCAGGCATACCGGGAAGAAAGGTTTGAACATTTTAAAGTAAAATGCTTCAATCTGGTGCACTTTAAGCATAATTACTAGAGACTAGGGCTGAAGTCGAATAGTCCATTTAGCTTAGGAACCTTCCTAACAGAGTGAAATGACCCGGAAGTCCCTCAGTGGCAGCCATGATAAGTGCCATTCGAATTCTCTAGAATGATAGGAAAGGAGGTTTAAAACTTCCTTTATAACCTCCTTTAGCTTAGGAACTACTGGACCTCCCTAACCGAAAGGAGAGGAGAAAATGCTGCCCCACAATGCCTTGCAGCTGCAGCATTTGCGTCACACAACAGTCCAGTTCACGGAAACAAACGATTATGACGGAGAAATTATATCATGAAAGTTACGGTGCTTATTAAGCATTTTAAAACGTATGTGGTAAGTTGCCAAAGTGCTTTGTTTTGAACGTTCATCAGTATTATAATCAAAGAGAAATATGAACGTCAGTTTTTACTGAAATGATCAAATAAAGTCACATTTCACTGAACTGTGTGGGGTTTGTTCAACTTTTAAAATATGTTTGAATGGTGATGTACACAGTGATAGGTGTTAAGGACTAACGTTTATAATAAATACATTGGTATTGATTTTAAGATATTTTCATAGTTCATACAATCATACGTATTGGGATCATTTGTATTAATGTGGACCGGAGGGAGAGGGGGACGAGCATAAGTTTCACTTTCCTTTTTTATTTCAATTCCAACTTTGGTCATGAAGAATATGTTTCTCTGTTGTCCACGTTCATAAAGCAAAGCAACAGCATCAGAGCACGGTGCAGAGTCTCTAGATGAGTCCGTCATTCTTATTGAACATCCATGTTGTAGTCCGCTGTATAGAAAACTGTAGTTTCCATAGTTTCCCCACAGCAGCAGACACACAAAATGACGTCCGCTGGCGCATCATAAACACGTCGGATAGTGAAAGTGCATTCGGATTCTCCTAAGTCCTTTTGAATTCTCCTATCCACTATCCCTTAACCCTGTGACGTTTCACTCAGAGGTCAAGGAATAGGAGATAGGGTTAGAACTTAGGAGCTGATTTTTAAACTATCCGACCGCAATCCGGATCTAGAGGGTACAACTCTAAACACCCATATGAAAAAGATCAGTTTACATTTTAATAATTAAATAAGTATGTGAACATAACCAATACCCTACCACAGCCAATAACAAATACATGTAACGTATTCTATTTTTGTTGTTCATTCATATCGATAGTTACGGCTGTAACTACGGTTCTATGAGTCCCGGATGACCGCCAGAGGCGGTGCTTTTAGCACTGGATATGTCCATCGCACGCATGCACAGTTCGAGTACCTAATAACAACACCTGTGACCCACGTGACTACGGCTACATAGGCCGGCGTCACTAGTGGATCGGTTCCCAGAATCTTCTCGCGAGCACACAATAATTCTGAGTGACCGGAAACTCTGGCGGTCATCCGGGACTCATTAACCGTAGTTACAGCCGTAACTATCGTTCTATTTCGTCCCTACTGACCGCCAGCGGCGGTGCTTTTAGCACTGGATGACTATACCAACCATGTCATGAAGAATTTGAACACTTGCTTACCTAGCTTGAAGCAGCGGAGCTCGGCAACAGGACCACGCCCAAAGGATGGGGAGTGGCGACATTGACCCGGTAGAACCTGGAGAATGTGCCAGACGATGCCCACGACGCCGCAGCGCAGATGGTCTCCAGGGCAGCCCAAGATGTTGAGATGCTCCTTGTAGAGTGACATCTCAGCCCTGATGGTGGGGGGGCGGCCACTGGCCCCACAGGCATGTGAGATTGTATCCACAACCCAGTGGGACAGCCGCTGCTTGGAGAGAGCACAGCCCCTTCACAGCTAGGGGGATGCTGCCGTAAATCCCCTCTCAGGAAGAGGGACACCGACCTGTGGCACCCCGTCGTGGCACCGTCGACCCGAATATGTCGGGCAGAAATAGCAGCCACATAAATTCAGAGTGGAGTGAGAACGCCCACTGTCTAGAAGGGACTGCTGTCTGGGCAACATCGTACCTGCTGTCCCAAGGAACACGCACATTCTTGCCCCCCAGTAGGGGTAGAAAGTGCGTGAGTGCAAGCTGCCCAGCCCGAAGCTCTAGCACTTTGGCATGGCGTGCACCCTCCTGGGCAGACTACTGACCCTGAATGGTCCTGCCCTGCCGTACTGCACCCCACCCTGAGAGACCTGCACCTATGGTGACGGTCTCTTGGCGGGATGGGATGGCGCCCATGGGCACGCCCATCAGGAGATAGGCCCTGCCCCTCCAGTGTGACCGATAGTGGAGGCAACGCTGCGACACCCTGACTTCCCTGCGCCTGTGCCACTTGGCGTCCAAGTGAAGGCTGTTCAGCCACATCTGCATGGGGCGCAACACCAGCCTGCCCAAGGGCCGAAGGAACTGAATATAAGGCACCATGTTGCCCGGCCCACGTGGAAGTAGGCATCCCTCAATTCCACGGCTGTGCATGTGCTGTGGTCAGCATATAGAGTGGCAGCACCTTCAGGAATCTGTTGATTCCTCTGAGGTCCAAGATCAGGCGAAATCCGCCGACTTTCTTGCTCATGAGAAAGTACGCCGAGTAGAACCCCCATGGGCTAAGCAGAGGGTCTACTGGCTCGATTGCGTCCTTGGACAGAAGGACGGACAACTCTTGGGCCAGAGCTAGTGCCTCTGCCGGTTCGCTGACGACTGTCATTTTGGCCCGGCCGAAGGCTAGGGGCCGGAACTGCGGTTCGTACCGCTAGGTTAAGGTGAAAACCACCCAAGGGTCGGAAGTACAGACAGCCCAGTAACTGAGCTGCTGCTGGGAAAGCAGCCGACGACTGTCCCCGAGAGTCTCGGGGACGGTCGTAGGCCAGACCTGGCGACGAGTCTGCACCAATAAGGACATAACTCGTCCCCATTCCATAGACATTAGGGCAAAGGCTTACAGTGATGCATCACTGAGGCCCAGCAAAGAAGGCTCAGCCGGCGCCTGCTGCAGAGAGGTAGAGAAAGCCAGTATCAGATGCGTGCCGCTGTGTCTTAGGCCCTACAGAGCAGCTCGTTTGTGACCCTGCACTGGGGCCGAGGGCACCTGGCATCAGGAGCCCGAATCGAGGAGGCAATGGCAGGCTCAATGGATGGCAA
Source organism: Pseudochaenichthys georgianus (assembly GCF_902827115.2). Lineage (NCBI taxonomy): Eukaryota > Metazoa > Chordata > Actinopteri > Perciformes > Channichthyidae > Pseudochaenichthys > Pseudochaenichthys georgianus. Next base: position 1,311,326 of record NC_047508.1, on the reverse strand, counting down.
GCGACCCAGCCCCACCCTCGCCGGATCCTGCCTGGCAGCAGAGTGGGAGAGGGCCCTGGTGTCTCTCCAGCCTGCATGTGGGAGTGAAAAGGGGCAGGGTTATGCCTGAAAAAGGCGCCTGAGCCGAGTCGGCCTGCGGAACCTGAAGCTGCAAGCGTACCAGGGCTGCACGAATAATGGCCGCCATGAAGGCGTCCTCCGTGCCCTGCAGAGAGCTCTGAGCAGAGGAGTGGGAAGCCTCCTCGGGGGTGAGCGGGGCCCCGCCCCCCTTCATAGAAGAGGTTTGTCCAGAGCCGCTAGCGACATGGCATCCTCAAGTAGAGGTGTGGCAACCGAAGGAGGGCCAGGCGGCAAGCTAGTAGCCCCCGCACCGGCCCCTGGCTGAAGGGCCAACAGGAGCGACTTTGTCTGCTCCATGACGGCATCTAACCGACCCACCTTAGAGGACAGCCTGTTTCTAGCCCTCTACCTGGGGGGTGAACCCATAGCCATCCCTCCATCAAGTCACCGGGAACAGTCAGACTGAGCTGGAGGAAGTTGTGACGAGGAGAGGTGCCACCTCTGCGACTCTAGCTACTCTGAGCACCCGAGGCATGAATCTACAGCTCATGCAGGCGCTTTGCGTGAGACCCTCCCTCAAATGCTCAAGGCCAAGGCAGAGGGGGGCAGCGGTCATGGCCGTCCTCGGGCTCAAGAGAAGCCATACAGGCGCTACATGAATGAGCCAGTCTATAGGTAGCCGGATGCAGCGTAGCCGGGAATGGGCGTGAGAACACAGCCTTCCCCAGCTACCTGCTAACAGGACAGTTTAGCCGGGCGGCTGCTGCTAGAATCAAGCAACACGTCTACCAGGAGCGGGGGCGAGAACACTGCCTTCACTGGTTGAGTTCATAACGAATGCCAGGCGCAGCGTACCCGGGAGCGGGTGCGAGAACACAGCCTTCACCGGCTACCTTCTAAACGGAAAGAGTAGAGCAATGCTCCTACTCGCCGAACACAGAGAGGGATGTAACTACACCCACGTTACCAGCAGAGGGAGCGGGAGCGAGAGCACTGCCTTCACCTAGCTGGATTAAATAAAGAAGCTTAACGGGGCAGCTTAGCCAGGTGGCTGCTGCTAAGAATCAAGCAGCACGTCTTCCAGGAGCGGGGGTGAAAAACACTGCCTTCACTGGATGAGTTATACAACGTAGCTCAACAGAACACGCCAGATGTTAGCCAAGTGGCCGCTGCTAACAATCAGAGCAATACGTTACAGGGAGCGGGAGCGAGAGCACTGCGTTCACCAGCTGAGTTTAAATAAAGAAGCTTTAACAAAACATGCAAGATGTTGGCCAAGCGGCTGCTGCTAACAATAAAGACAATAAGTTTACCGGGAGCGGGAGCGAGAGCACTGCCTTCACCAGCTGAGTTTAAATAAAGAAGCTTTAATAAAACATGCAAGATGTTAGCCAAGCGGCTGCTGCTAACAATCAAAACAATACGTTACCGGGAGCGGGAGCGAGAGCACTGCCTTCACCAGCTGAGTTAATAATGAAGCTTAACAGTACACGCAAGACATTAGCCAAGTGGCTGCTGCTAACAATCAAGCGAGATCAAGTCAAACACAAATGTTTAAGACCAGACAACTAGCTTCTAAAGAAGAGAACAGCACAGAGCCGTAGTTACGGCAGTAACCATGGCCAGTGCTTACACGGCATAGAACCGTAGTTACAGTAGTAACTATGGCCATTATTTACACGGCTTAGACCCGTAGTTACAGTAGTAACTCTGGCCAGTACTTACACGGCTTGGACCGTAGTTACAGTAGTAACTGTGAACGTTGCCTAAAAGTGGCAGCCAACGGCTGCACCCTAGATAATATAATATTGGGAGGATGAAATCCTCTTTAATGGCCACACATGCAGAGCACACAGCACACACAGTGAAGATTGTTCTCTGCATATCATCCTAGTACAGTAGTAGTAGTCTAGAGTCTAGTACTAGGAGCAGTAAATACCACGATATAGCGCCACTGCAATCAAAACCATACGTTACCGGGAGCGGGAGCGAGAGCACTGCCCTCATCGGCTAAGTTAAATAATGAAGCTTAACAGTACATGCAATCAACAATCAAGCAACCAAGTCAAACACAATGTTAAGACCAGATACTTAGCTTCTATGGAATAGAACAGCCAGCATAAAACCGTAGGCCATGGTCACAGTAGTAACCATGGCCAGTGCTTACATGGCCTAGGACCGTAGTTACAGTAGTAACTATGGCCAGTACTTACCTTACTCTCTGCATCTAAACAAAAAACGGGCAAAATATGGCACACTGGGATTTCCATACTAAATTAAATGAGAGACGCAGCTAAAGCTGGGACTCAAATGCTAATGATAGCTCGGGCACAACGCCACAAGCAGAACTTTCAAAAGAGCATAATAAGGGCAACTTTATGGGAGAGGAAGCGGGAACACTGTCGTCACCAGAAAGTCTAAGCCAAACAATAAATAAGACAGCAATCAGGATAACTTAGCTGGGAGAGGGTGCGGGGACACAACCATCACCAGCAACAAGTTGACACAAACCTGTCGGTCGAGGCTCACAGCGCACAGCCGGCCACAGCTCCTGGAGGACGCGTTAACAACCCGTAGCTCCGACTGTCAGTCACGAAGCTGCACGCGGCCAGCTGCTTGCAGAGAAATCCCTCAGATCAAACCTGAACGCTGTAGGCTACAAGAATGAAGCCACGGTACTCTCGCGAAGTGAGAAGATGAAAAGGAACCGATCCACTAGTGACGCCAACCTATGTAGCCGTAGTCACGTGGGTCACAGGTGACTTTGTTGTTATTAGGTACTCGAACTGCGCATGCGTGCGATGGACATATCCAGTGCTAAAAGCACCGCCTCTGGCGGTCAGTAGGGACAAAATATAACTTATTTTACTATTTTATTTATGCATATTTTTTTATCTCTCCAGTTTAAAATGATATGTCTGGTTTACTGTCCTATAGTATACATTGAAATTATTTAAAACCTGTTTTATCCCAATAATTATAAAGGAGTGCCTTGGAAAAATGTGTTTACATAAATTGTGATCAAAACGTTTGAGACCCACTGAGATAACTTAGACTAAAGTGAACTATCTAAACACTCAAGAGTCCTTTACCTCACTGAGCTGTAGTTATCAGCCTCTCAGTCTGACTGGAGAGGACTCTCCCCCCACATTATTGTAGAAACATCTTCTTCTAATATCCGTTAGAGCAGCTAGCACCAGATGCTAATAACAACAGCGCTGGTACCGGTGCACCCTCTCTTTCTCCCTCGCTCGCTCCCATGCTCACTCGCACTTTGGCTGTGAGCTGCGGGTGCCAGATAAGCCAACATCCCCCATTTGCATCACTTACAGCGCCCATCATACAGGGCAAATTAAAAGTGTAACCGGGATGAAAAGGGTGTTACATTTACTTAATTATGAATGTTGTTACATCAAGGCCGAAAATTAGGATGAGCACCAACGGCCAAAACATTTGTTTTCCCTCCCAGAGCTGTCAGCGCAGCGCCTCCACAGGTCTGGCGCCCTAGGCGAACATCTATAACACCAGTGCAACGGGCCGGCCCTGGTCTCAGGTTACGCTGTAGGAAGTGAAGGTACAACGCTACATTTCCCGCCCCGCCGCAGTCATACAGTAGGCTACGGAGAGCGGCGAGAAACATTTCCTCAGGCATCGAAAAGCGGAACCGAAATTCACATGTCTAAATGATGCCGTTGGAATCGAAATGTTGGAACCGGTTCCGAACCGGAACCGGTTCTCGGTACCCAACCCTATATAAGATGCGCACAGTTATGACATGTTTTACAGATGTAAATACAGTTTACACAGTTTTACAGTTTGAAATCCGATACCATAATGAGACATGTGTAAACGTGTTATGAACCACCACCAGTTATATGCATAGATACCATAGTTAGGTAGACCCTCCAGAAAAACGCGGGCAAAAATCCTAGATTATGCGGGCTAAAATCCTTGATTATGCGGGCTAAAATCCTTGATTATGCGATCAAACATGCGGGGTTTTATGTGATTTTATGCGGTGAAATTGCGGGAAGTTGCAAAATATGCGGAAAGTTGCGAAATATGCGGAAAAAATAAATATTGGGCTGTCTTATTTATTTATTCTCTCTCACACACAACCTGCCACTAACGTTAAACCCCTTTACTATTCAATTAAACACAATCAATGTTTATGTATTGTAAAAGCAATTGGGCTATTTTAATCTCACACACACACACACACACACACACACACACACACACACACACACACACACACACACACACACACACACACACACACACACACTTCTCCGCCTCATTCTGTTTTCATTTACTCGTTCGTTATCTGACCAGCTTCAGTCTTGTAGGCTACTCACTTCGTTTCTTGTAACCCTCGAAAGGGTTTTGGAGGTCGATGCCTCGATGAACGTGAGTTGTTTGGCTTTCTTGTCCGCAGCAGCAGAACACATTTTCGAATGTTTGAATGAATCAAAGTGGGTCGTCACCGTCGATGTACTCTTATGCTCCAACACAGTTGCACGGGGTGCAGAATAGTTTCCCGCCTCTTTCGTGCAAGACATCGGGGTACTGCTTTGCCCGGTCTTTAGCAGAAATGTTCGTCGGTAAATGAGATGGATATATTGTTTCATCGTGTGAGCTCCACACGTTCACTCTACGGTGTTATTTACCTTCTGTGATGCGCGAGCTGATGACGTCGTGCATCATCATCACTTCACGTCAAGACGAGTTAACTTTTTTTTTCAACTTTGTGTGGAAAAATGCGGGGATTATGCGGCCTTTTGATAAATATGCGGCTTTTTAAAAATCTGCGCCATTTTGCTGATTATGCGGGAAATTCTGCGATCGCAGAATCGCGTTTTTCTGGAGGGTCTAGTTAGGGTCTGAGAGATATTTGGGAAGCCAGTACGGCGCTGATGTCCGGGCGAATGTAGGTTGTGAAGGCGGAGGAGGACCATCGTCCTACAGATGTTGCGCTTCATTCACAAAATACACAAGGACAACTGGGTGTTGTAGAAACATCAATATTTTAGATCAAATAAAGTATATAGTTTGCTTTATGCAGTATATTTCTTGTAATATTGTTGGGGTGTTTTTACACAGTACAGGACATTGAAGTAAATCAATTTATACATTAAGATAAGATAAAATGGACCTTTATTAATCCCGTGGGGAAATTCAGTAGTTCAAACAGCAACAGGGTGAGAGTGAAAAACAGGATAGCACAGATTCACAGATTAATAAAATCAAAAATAAGATGAGAGATAAAAATAATAATAATGAGAAACTATGAAATAAGAAATGAATACAACTAAAATGTAATTATCATATCACATATTATAATGTATTGTATTATTAAGTAATATCATACATTAACCCCATTATAGCAGTTGCCACATTGAATGGATGAACACATGTATGCATCAATAATTACAACAGAGTATTTCTAAATTCAAGTTGTAAAAATACTTATATGTATTTAATATTAACCCTTTGGAGTCGACCGTCACGCCGGCGTGATCAGATCACATGAACTGTTCAAGCCGGTGCCGCATAAAAACAACAGTCCGGACAACATTGCCGTGTGTTTCTGTTGAAAGTACTGGCTTGAAACTATATCCCAGTCTTTGTTTCATGCAAAAATACCCAGTAAACACGGAGATACGATGATATAAAGTTAATACATTTCAAAAGTATGAAAAATGGAAGCACATATTTGAATATCTTCGCCGTATTTGATCATTTTACGAAACTGAAAATACTGGAAACTGTAGATCCTGCTCAACAGGATGTATGTGTATTTCTGTCGAAAGTACTGGCTTGAAACTATATGCCAGTCTTTGTTTCATGCAAAAATACCCAATAAACACGGACATACAATGATATAAAGTTAATACAGATATATTTCAGAAGTATGAATAATGGAAGCACATATTTTAATATCTTCACCGTATTTTATCATTTTACGAAACGGAAAATACTGGAAACTGTAGATTCTGCTCAACAGGATGTATTTACCAGGAAGGGGTGAGGTAATCAGGTAAACGGAGTGATACGAAACGAGACGAAAATAGACGAAGAGGGACGGTGGGAACCGAAGAGAGACGGTGGGAAATGGAGAGAGACGAAGACAGGCGGCGGGAGACGAAGAGAGATGGCGGGAGACTGCGATTGAAGTAAAGTGACAGACAAACATTGAGAATTTAGATATAGTTAGATAGATTTAGAGTTTTGAAGAGCCAACTATGATGAAGAGAACTCTGAACGTGAGTCAAGCTTTAAGCTTGTTTTTTGACCTGGAGGAGGAGGAATCTGTGATGTTGCCCTCTGTGTCGTAGTTGACAGAAACCACTTTGAAGCGTGGCACAGATAAAGACAGAAAAAACTGATTTTTGTACATAATATGTATATATATATATATATATATTTGTATTATATTTATAATAACACTTTTGCCTTATCAGAATGAAATCCCATGCTACCTCAATCAAATGTTCACATTATCATAGTGACATTCCATGTATATATTTCCAGCTTTTAAATGGTTTCGTTGTGTATGTTTGTGTTACCTATATGAAAAATAATATAATTCTCAAAATCTGTTTTTACGTTTTTTTTGTGATTTTGGGTCCAAAATGTTCATATAGTAGAAGATCACTGCTCTAAACAAAGTCAAAAATCCTACATCCAAACGAAATAAATATAATTAATTATGATGAATACGTTAAGTCTTGTTCATTGTTTTTCACTTTTATTAAATGTTTGATATTTCCGGTGGAAATGGTGGACTATCGGACATTCAAAATGCAGCATATTTTCACTCTTACACACATATATTCTCCTTTTACATACATACATTTTCACTCTCACACACGTATATATTTAAACTCACACATTCATACATTTTGCTCTCATATTATCATATTTCAATGCACACATTCATATATTGTCACTCACACATTCATGCATTTTGTTCTCATATTCATATAATTTAATGCTCATATTTATACATTTTGCTCTAATGCGAAATCTACTAAAACAAAGTATGTCATGGTGGTCAGCTGTTAAACACAAATGTGTATCTTAAGGGCTGTAAATATAATAAGCCTGTTGTCAATTTTAGACACAGGCTTATTATATTTACAGCCCTTAATAACATTCATTTTCTGGACTCAATGTGTGTCTTGGCTGTTTTCTTTGTTCTAAGCAAACGAGTGCTTTTTGTTTTGAAATCACTTCTGCGAGTTTCGCGGGCCCCCCCCCTCGCTCCACTGACCATTAGACCATTTAGTAAGGTAAAAAGAAAACAACCTGATCTCACCAGAATGCGTGACTCCACCACGACTCCTTAACACCACAATGCGTGGTGGAGTCACGAACTTTGTTACATTTGCGTGTCGGCACCACGCAAACAAGCCCAATGTAAAGTGAATGAGGCTCCTTTGTCGTGGTGCACACACGCATTTCTACAACGTGCATTGTGTGTAATGCAACTGTTATTTTTATTAAATTAGTTAGTTTTTAAGGAAGGCCAGAGCTTCAGCTGTGTCAAATAGATTGTTCCCTTCAGTTAACGTTATTTAAAAGATAATGATCATGTCCCCTGTATTGTATTACGAGCGTCCATTCCCATTGGATAACGGAGAATTTTACACCCGGAAGTAAGTAGCCTATTCTCCTTACTGTCGATTGATTTTACAGTGATATCTGCACTACTCATCGACTAAAAAACACCAAATTGTCCTTGTTAATTACACAACATTGATTGGTTTGAATTGTGTACAATGCTTTTGTATTTTTCCCCTTCGATTCGGAGAAACAAATATATTTTCGGAGTTTTTGGACGGCAGAAGACACTACACTACCCAGAATCCTCAGCTATCGTTTGGGACTACACCATGTGCTTAGCTTGACAAACCCCGTGATCAGTCCTCAACCTCTGTGATTGGATGCGCGACGTTTACACAGAGCGTCCAAAAGGACTTTGAAATGGAATGAAACCCATCGACGGTAGAGATGGCAAATCCGGATCATTTTATGGACTCGGAGTCTTCTGAGTCAATCATTGAAGAGATCCGGGTCATACGAGTCATTTGAGTCATTTGAGTCATATGAGTCAGCATGACCAAGACCGTAGAAATCCTACCTGTGAAACCGAAAAGTTGTTGCATTTAACCAGCATATTAAACTAACGTTACATTAACCTCCGCTACACAGTGTCTTTTGCTTTAATAAAACATGTGTGTGTGTGTGTGTGCCTTTTAAAAAATAAGTGTTTTGCATTATATGTATATAGTTATTTTAATATGTTCCTGTACTTAAGCTAATTTTGCACAATTGTGTTTTCATTTAATAATAATAATTGTATAATTACATGTTATATATTCTAACTGTTTTGAAATGTTCTATAATTAGTTTCTTTTTGTGTGCCATGTTCAAAATAAACGAGTTTCCAAGTAAGATCCGATTCCTTATTGGAAATGCAGCTATTATTACAGGAGAGTCTCCTTTAATAATAGCTGCATTTCCTGAGGAGACTGTTGCACAACATGACCATTTTGTTAGAAGTCTACACTGAAACTTAATTTAGAGCCGGAAAAATCGCGGGATCCGTGAATCCAGGTCAATGATCGAGAGAGACCAGTAGCCTACGAGGACTCAGAGCCGTAACATATAGCAGGCAGCAGATCCAGAGATCCAGCAGACTCGTCCCCATGCACGAATCTACAGCAGACTCAGCCCCTCCTCCGGCTCGCACGGCTCCGCGAGTCCACGGCTCCCGCGAGTCCCACGGCTCCCTCGACGAGTCGCAGCAGACTCAGAGATTTGCGGACTCACGGCTCACGGCTCACTCACGGCTCCCGCGAGTCCAACGACTCACGGCTCACTCACGGCTCACGGGACTCTCGCGGGAGCCGGAGGAGGGGCTGAATTTGCTGTTGATTCGTGCATGGCGACGAGTCTGCTGGATCTCTGGATACAACAACGTTGTAATGTGATTGTACACGTTATAAAGAGAGTAAAGAGTGACGCAATTTATAGTTTTAATTGTTACGTCACATCAGGTGTAGGACTCAAAGGACTCGGGTTAATCGAGAGGGAGACTCGTCACGACCGGCTCATTACTAGGATCCGGGTTAATGATCCGGATGAATCATGACTCGCCCATCTCTAATCGACGGCACACTATTCAAAGCAGGAATCGAACGTGTCCTACCCCCCTCCCCCCCTTAGGTCACAGGCTCCTCCAACAGTGCTACGCAATAAAACAGATGCACAGAAAAAATAGTGAAATAGTGCAATAAGAGTCTATATACAAGTGATTGGAATATGATATATTAGATAAATAATTTCTAAGTAGCAGCCAGATGAATGTTATTTCTAAGTTCAGGTGTTTAATAGTCTTCTGGCCTGTGGGATGAAGCTGTCTCTGTGTCTGGTGGTTTTAGTCCGGATGCTGTGGTACCGCCTGCCAGACGGCAGCAGAGAGAACCGTTTGTGGCTGGGGTGATGGTGGTCTTTTATAATCCTGAGGGCTTTCTTTAAGGTTAACCTGGTATTTTTACTCCACTACATTTATTTTAGTTACTTTACAGATTTGGATTAATGATGTGAAATATATACAACCCTTAAATCAGACTTTAGTTACACCTGAATGAAATGCAGTGAAGGTGATTGTCAAGTGCCAACAATCAGGCGAGATATTTGATAGTTGGTGCTTGAGAAGACTAAATATTTATCTGCAGATCCGTTTAAAGCATATTCATTACTCGTTATTCTCTAATAGTTCATTAAAGACTGTATATAATTGCTATTTTGCACATCCCTTTCAAGATTTCAAGATGTTCTAAGGTTTATTGACATATCATATACACAACAGTGTAGTTATGCAATGAATGAACAACTTGGGTCACAGGTTCCTCAACAGTGCATTACAAGACATCTATCAATGTGTGTATACTTCCACCATTACACTGTCGTACTCTGCACATTTCTTTAAATAAAGCCTTATTAGTTAGCACATCCTCCTATCAGGCACTAAACTGTTTTACTCTAGATATCATTTGAGTATCTTCTTGATATTTTCTATTCTATATTTATATAATTGACCTTCTTCTTTCCCACTATTTTGTATGTACTCTTAATATTTGAATGTTTTCATAAAATATAACACATTCAAAAGTGCGTTACAAAAATGAAAGACATTAAGAAAAAGGCATTTTAAACAGTCATTAAAAAGCAACACAATCTTCCTGCATTGCAATTACTCTAAACGTGTAATAACGTGCTTTAACCAGTAGGTGGTTTGGGTTAAAAGCATAGGTTAAAAGGCTGTCAAGTTTACAGTGTTAACAAAATAAAATATACTGCTGTTTCCGGTTTAGTTTACGACGAATATTATTTTGTTATTGTTTTGATATTTGTAACACAAAAGCGATGGAAAAAACCCATAGCAACCAAAAAAAGATGGTCTTAACATGACCCAGAAGTCTATAAGTTAATAAAAAACAATAATATCAAAACAAAATATTACTACTAACTTTATTGTGAAATTAAAACAGAACGGTAAAAGAATAGTTTCTGGTCTATTCTGATGCCCGATCTCTGTAGATAAATAAATAACTAAGACAGATGTGTAATATTTAATGCAGCCAAACCATTTATTACAATGCATTCATGTGATGACTATCAAAGAGTAAAGCAAGCACTGCTGAATAAAGTATGATTTTCTCGTTTACGAAACGTTTTTTTTCATATGGAATGCAGTTGGAGGTCAACCAATCAAAGAGCTTGAGGGCTGATCACGGGGTTCATGGTGTAGTCCCAAACGATAGCTGAGGATTCTGGGTAGTGTAGTGTCTTCTTCCGTCCAAAAACTCCGAAAAAATATTTGTTTCTCCGAATTGAAGGGGGAAAATACAAAAGCATTGCACACAATTCAAATCAATCAATGTTGTGTAATTAACAAGGACAATTTGGTGTTTTTTAGTCGATGAGTAGTGCAGATATCACTGTAAAATCAATCGACAGTAAGGAGAATAGGCTACTTACTTCCGGGTGTAAAATTCTCCGTTATCCAATGGGAATGGACGCTCGTAATACAAGACATGATCATTATCTTTTAAATAACGTTAACTGAAGGGAACAATCTATTTGACACAGCTGAAGCTCTGGCCTTCCTTAAAAACTAACTAATTTAATAAAAATCACAGTTGCATTACACACAATGCACGTTGTAGAAATGCGTGTGTGCACCACGACAAAGGAGCCTCATTCACTTTACATTGGGGTTGTTTGCGTGGTGCCGACACGCAAATGTAACAAAGTTCGTGACTCCACCACGCATTGTGGTGTTAAGGAGTCGTGGTGGAGTCACGCATTCTGGTGAGATCAGGTTGAAAGAAAAAGGGCAAAAACGCCTCTCAGGCGCTCTTCCGTTTACTTTTTTAATAAAGAAAAACAAATGGTCCGTAGATACACGGACTCATATAGCCTATGTATGTATACTGTAAGGAGAATGTATGTGCGTGAGAGGACCAGTATGAATTACGCCATAGAAATATGCAAAGAAAAACCTACAGAGTGGGGGGGGGGCTGTGGAATGTGACCCTTCCTCCACACATTCCGATGGCCAATTCGTTTTAAACAAAGAGTTCGCAACACAGGACAGCATAGGCAACATGGGGGGTGGGGGCTGGTGAACTGTCTGGTCAATGTTTGTAAACACAATCCCCAGGATGTGTCCTAATCAAACCAAAAGAGAAAATGCAGATATCATTCTCTCTCTCGACTCGCTGGTATCTCGAGCTGAGTGCTCATTGGTGTTCATACTGCTCACAGGCTGGGCTGCTGTGTATATCTAGTGTATTCATACTGTACCCCTCCTCACTGTTTATTCATCATTCAACCATTTACACCTTCCTTTTTTCCCGTCAAGAGGTTGAAAAAGATTGAGTCCTATGTTTCCAATTGGTTCCCAAATCTGAACATTGACCAGTGGCATAAGATCAGGAGCCGGGTAAATGAGAGGGAGCCCCCAGAAAACAGATCCCGAAATAGCTCGTCCTGGTTTCCGCAGCAGATAGGCCTACAATATACGGTGTCTGTTATGTCAGTTCTTTTAAATAAAACGTTGAAAACTGAACTTGAAAATTGTTTCCTCTTTTTATTTTATTTATCATTTTTGGGACAGGGAGACGTGGAGAGACGTGTGTGATTAAAAATGAATTTGCAGAAATGTAAAGTAATCTAATTAAGTTATATTCATATTCTTGACGGGAAGAGCCGTGTGGCCATATATGCATTTGAAAAGGAATATAAATCACACAGTTATTATACAATAGGCTATAAAAGCACCATCGATAACCATTACCTTTATCCAATTCAAACTTTGGACGGGAACAAAGGAAGGTGTACATGGTTTGGCTATACTGTAGGCCTACTGTATACATACAAAGGCCATTCAAGCTAGAGTTCTTCTGGAAATGTTCACATCAGGCCAGAGTCCTGCATCGGGTGACCTGCAAAAAAGGTGATTTGCGGGTGGTATTTTTTCAAACGCTTTTTTCCGGGTTCGGTTCTGGGTAAAACAAAGATGATGCGGTTCGGGTCGCGGGTTTCGCATAATAAATATATTAAAATAATAATAATTGAGTTTAATGTTTAAATCCTCAGACTTCTCCCCCGCGGGACCGCGCATAATCATAACCTCTGCAGCGCATCAATCTGCTGCTGTGCGCACCACATTCGAAATGGCTGAGGTGATGCTCTCTATGAAGAATACAGCATTTTCAATAACACTTCCTCAAGAGCGGAATCCAACGTCTGGGAGGCTTTTGGTGTCATCCTAGATGGAGGAAATAACCAACATCCCACGCTTTTTGAGACAAATATGCAACTGCATGTGTTAATAATTGCACGTTTTCACTACTCATATATAGGCTAAGCTATGCGGGTTCGGGTCGGGTTGCGGATCTTGTGCCGACGGGTCGGGTCGCGGAGCTAATTGGCAATATGTGCGGGTAGCGGGCGGGTCCGGTATTGCACCTCGCGGAGCGGGAGCGGGTCTTGAAAATCAGACCCGTGCAGGACTCTGCATCAGGCACTTTCAAGTTAAACAATACTACAGTAAACAATTAACACAGTAGGCCTAAATTATGCGGATTAAACCACATTTATTTCGTTAAAAATAAACGAAATATGATTTTGTTTGAATGATTAAATGTCATCAGGCACCTTCAAGTTAAACAATCAGGTGCACACTTTAATGTGCCGCCGCCTCCGGACTCGGCTTGACTCAGTTTAAAGAATGCACAAATGTGTTTAATCGTTTATGTCAGATATGTACTAAGTAGCCTAAATACATTTGTTCCTGCTCAAGATTAGATTCAACTTTATTGTTATTGCACATATTGCAGGTACTGAGACAACGAAATGCAGTTTAGCTTCTAACCAGGTGCAACAAGCAGCGAAAAGTAATGTGCACACTACTACAGTAAACAATTAACACAGTAAATGATGTGGATTAAACCACATTTATTTCGTTAAAAAGAAACGGAATATGATTTTGTTTGAATGATTAAATGTAGGGTGAATTGCCCTAATGTGGGACATTTTTGCATTTCAGACTTCGGGAATATATTGCGATATGAAGCCGATACAATAAATCAAAATCCAGTAGCCTACCATTCCGAAATCCCCAGTAATATTAGACACTAATAATACAGTAAACTATTAACACTGTACATATTATTGTTTGCCCGTGGGATTAGGATGATCGGTAGTGAGAGCTGCTGCATTTTCCTCCGGTCGGATGTGATATAAAAACAAAGCGATTATTTTTGTTGTTGTAAACTCACGTGGATTAAATGTAGTGCATTCATTTCAACTCGCAATCATATGATACATTAAATGAATGTGAGGATGATGATTGAAAATCGTTTGTTTGAGCCTGGATGCATTTCCTGATCTAAAAACATAGCGATGGTTTTGTACTTACGCCAATGTGAATTAAACATTATTTTGTTAAATAAAAACATGGTGATGTTTAGTAAATGATTACATGTCTCTTATTTAGCACAGAATATGATCCTATCCGTGACATATGGATCTGAACAAATATCCGCTATATCAGATACCTATAGATCAGCTGTTTATTTCACATGAGTTCCAGTGTGGCAACTTTTCACGGCTCCCCCTGGTGGATCCATGATCCATTGCAGCTGGTTTAATTATAATTAAATGTATTTATCAAGGGGGCGTTTCAAGTCCTGCGGGGGGTTTTCCTTTTCAGCAGGGGCCCACCCCGTGCCGATCACGGACCCGCACGGGTAGGCGTCTGAAACGAAGCGCTACATCTGTAGGTCCCAATCCTGGGCCCTTTATTGGTGTAGATGCTAAGGTGAATTCTGGGTAGGTTGAAGTTTCAGTGCCAACACTTGTGAAATACACTGTGGCCTGGATGTCTGTTAATAAAAGGGAAAAGTGCATAAATACATTATATAATACACTAATACATTGTAAAAGGCCAACAACTTGTGTACATCTGACAGATTAATTCATGAACAATTTAGAAAAAAATACAAACAGCACTGTATTTCCTGAAGTACACATAACAGTATTTCTGTGATATACAATAATATCAATTAAAGTTGTATTTATAGAGCACATTTAAAAATGATTTATGGTCAAGCCAAAGTGCTGTACATGTAATAAAAGCACAATTAAGGTAATGTATCACAAATAAAATAAAACAGTCAATGTCAGTGTTATAGTCTACCTTTGCTTCTCACGTGTGCCGACTTCAGTGTTCCCCAGGACAACTGTGTAGCAGCTGACACTTTCAATTCCACTGTCTGTGTTCCCACAGACCGTGTCTCAGCCCTCTATAGAGTTCCCACAGAAACAGTCTGTGTACGGTCTGTTTGCCATCCGACTGTACTGGAGCGGTGGGGGGTACCGGGGTCCTGTTGTGATGTACTCTAAGAAAGATACACATAATATTCATACAATTAATTTTGTATTCGATTAAATCAGTCAAAGCAAAAATCACAAAATATTAGAGAAACTTTGTTGTTTCAGGTTCGTTAGCTTGCCAGCTAGATGAATATGCTAACCTATGTTTGCTAGTTGTTCAGTGTAATATGCCAACCTACATGAACAAAAGGTAGTGGTTCATATTAGGCTAGCAATAACGTGTTTACAATTTAAATCTTACATAGTAGTCTTCTACGTTTCGGTCATTCTTTTGAGCTGGCATGAAAACAATGTTATCGCCTAGCATGTCTAGCTCCCGGTAGCGCGGTGGTTCATCTCGACACGATATGAACGCTATAGCTTAGGGTGACCAAACGTCCTGTTTTGCCCGGACATGTCCTCTGTTCACGCCCTGTCCGGGTCATCCGGGGGGGGGTTTATAAATTCATGAAAATGTCCAGGTTTCGCGGACCGTTTGCATGTACTTAAATTGACTGGCGCATTGCACAGAATACTACGGTACTCTGTTGCGTGTGTGACGTAATCCATGAGTCTGAAGCTTTGTGGGCGGCTCTACAACTACGCTGACACACAAACAGAGAAAGGGGACAGAGCGGACCGCAGCTCACATTCACAATGCCAAAGCGCAAATGTACTTTTACAGATGAATTGCAGAAGAAATTCCAAATGTACCGACCCGGTCGGAACAAATGGGAGGCGGAGTGCACCGTGTGTGCAAAGCTTGCACATACGTCTGTGTCCAATAAAGGTGCAGGCGATCTTAAAGCGCACATGGACGCAAACAAACATAGGAAAGCTGTGCAAGGTGAGAGTTTGTCAGCAAAGTTGACAGACTTCTTTGTTTGCTGTAAATGCAGCGGAGGGTGCGTTTGCATTTCACACTGTGAAACATCACAACAGCTACAGATCTATGGATTGCACAAGTGCCTGGCTAAAAAAATGTTTTCCAGACTCTGACACTGCCAAAAAATTCAGTAGTGCGCACACTAAAACCGAAGCCATTGTCAATGGTGTTATAGCGTGTGGAAATTGATGTAAAGTATTATGGCAAAAAGTTTAATACAGCGTAATTCTGGTATATTCATTGTTATGTCACCCGATATATGGGATGTTAAGTGTTAGTTAATGAGAGAAATGTATGTGCGTTCATTTCAAGACTCCTAAAGAGCAGGAGACGATTGGGTCGCACACAATTAGAGAGACAATGGTCCTTCTGATTCTGGGTAAGCTGACTTCGGGTGGATGGAAGTTCAGAGAGGGCCTGGGGGTATGAGGACAGTTAAGCTCTGTTGGTTAGCTGGTCCTGAGGAGGTCATGAGATGATGACTGTTAAATTCCCAACAAGTATGGCTTTCATAAAGAAAAACACATGACTAGTGTGTGATAAGTTACATGATAGGATGTGTTTTGCTTCAAACTGAAACTGTTTGGTTCTCTGCTGGCACGCGCTGATTCACTGTGACACAGCATATTTTGCATCTCCCAATGAGATGACCTGAAAAGATGACCAGCTGACCCAACCCCTCCTGTTTGTTTTGGTATGAAAGCCTGTTCGGCCTTGGGTTCGCTCTCTCTTCTCGGGCTGCCAAGACCGAAGGATCTAAGCAGCACGTGAACAAGGGCAGGAGTACTCCTTACATTACATTATATTATATTGTAATGTATTATATTGTATTGCATTATTACCTTTTATAATTAAAACAGATTATTGTTTAACCCCCGTCCTGGTTGTTTTGAGTGTTCCTTCTTTTAAAGCAAACTCATAGGATCGGCGCGGAGAAGAGATATTTACTCCAACAAGCGCCCCACTCGATTGATGTCGCACATGAAGCACTCAAAGAAATCCAGTACTGTGGTGTTTCTACAGACGGGAGTAACCACGGAGCAGTGAAAATATTCCCAATCATAATCCAGTACTTTGACTGGAAGAGGGGTGGCATGTAAATAAAATTAATCGAGGTTAAAGACACACCAAATGAGACAGCAGAAACCATTGCACAATATCTCATTGAAACATTGGCATAAACAATTTGTCTGAAAAATGCATTGCATTTACTGGCGACAATTGCAACACAAACTTTGGAGGAATCCGACGTGATGAAGGGGGAAAGAATGTGTTTGCAAATGTGAAGAGGTTGTTGCAGAAGAACTCTGATCGGTGTGGATTGCCCAGCACACATATTGAATAATTGTGTTCATGGGGCAGACACAATATATATTGACCTTGAGAATATCACGTTCAAAATCTACCAGTACTTCCACATGTACACTGTGCGCACTGAGAGCCTGAAGGAATACTGTGATTTTGTTGACATTAAATACAGAAGGATGCTTTCTCACAGCAAGACAAGGTGGCTGTCATTGTTCCCATGCATTGAGAGGATGATACAGATGTTTCCAGCCTTAAAGGCATTCTTTCTGTCTCAGCAAAAACCACCCATAGTGATCAAAACGTTTTTTGAAAACGAATTCAGTGAGATCTACCTCTGGCACATGCAGTCACTCATGTCTGTGTTCCACACCCACATTCAATACATGGAAAAGGAGAAGAACTCCATTATGGAGGTAAAGAAAATAATGAACAGCATCCACACCATTCTTCTTGAACGCAAGAGAAACAACTTCATGTCCCTTAAAGTTAAGGGACTACTGGCACAAAAGCGTAGTGATGGACTTGGTAAGGAATATGACCAGTTCTGTGCTGATGTGCAAGGCGTGTACAGTACATGTCTGGAGTAACGGAGAAGTGGATGACTCCCATGGAAGAGTTCTCCACATTCACGTGGATGGATCTGAGTGAGCCACCAGAGTGGAATGATGTGGAGGCCTGCATCAAGTTCCAAGGACAGAAGGAGGTGGTAATGGATGATGTCAAGTGTTTTGACCAGGTCACCAATTTGAAGAGATTCACAGAAAGGTGCAACCGTGATGAGGAGTTCAGTGGCCTGCAGGTGTACCAGAAGTGGACCAAATATTTGGAGAAGGCCAAAAGCATTGCATGTTACTCAGAACTACTGAAGATTGCACAGTTTGTCTTTGCACTTTCCTCTCACAATGCAAATGTTGAGAGGGTTTTCTCACTGATGCAGAGCCAGTGGACCAAGGAGAGGAACCAGCTGTCTGTTGAGTCAATGAAGGGGATTCTATTTGTGCAATACAATTTGAAAGACATGTCTTGCAAAGACTTTCATGCTTATTTGTTGAGCAACCGAAAACTGCTGGGAAAGATCAGCTCCACAGCTAAATATCGATGGGCAGACAAGGATGAAGAAGAAAAGCAGGATGAAGAAGATTGAAGTATGCAGCTATGCAGAGAGAGAAAGCTATGTAGCTGTGGGAGAGAAACTTTAACTTTTAATTTTAAATTGGGACCCTAGAAAACTGTTTGAAGCTAGAAATAATGTGAGAAGTTGTAGTTTCACTGTGGTTGTTTACAATGACAGGGCCTGGAATTGTGTTTACAAACATTTAAAGTAGGCTTATATTTGGTTAATGGTGCCTCAAAATGTGTTTGGTTTGATTTAGGTAATCAAATGTTATGTTATGTTATGTTCACTAATGGCAATTATGCAAATGTGAAATCCAAAACTGCATAGTGCACTTTTAAAATAATTAGATTAGTATATTTGTGAGTAGTGCTGCGTACCGGTACGACGAACCGGTACTGGACTTGTAAAAAGTTTCGGTTCAAGTCCGGTTAAAACCGGAACGTCGGGAACCGGTACTTGGACTCGCAAAAAAAACTAGCACTTACGTATATTCTGGTGTCTGTGGTTATTTAAACATTCCCTGATAAACGTTATTCAGCGTCAATAAACGAGTGCTAATCCCAGTGTGCTCAGTGTACAACATCACATGTAATTTCACCTTCGATTCACGGTTTGAAAACCTAGCATTTCGCCACATGCTAATGCTAACCTGAAGTGAAGAATTTTCAGGATAAAAGTATTACGTTAAGTGTGAACTTCCGGTTTTTTCAGAATAAAACTGATTTAAATTAAATAGTGTATTTAATTCAAAATTACGCCATATCAACATTGATTTTTAATTTCTAACAGTATGTATGTACATCACTATGTATGTAGTATACTGTATAATGTACACATGTAGAGTTGTAGAAAAGACATGGTGTACAGACAGTACAGTACACTGACTGTATAGTCACTCCAGTGTATACTGTATAGTAGGTGTGTAACAGTGTAATGCGTATAGTCTACTCTACACTCTACCTTTCAGCAACATTTTAGGGATTTAGGCTTAGTCAGCTCAGGGACTGTTTGGTTACTTTAGTTTGGTAAATGAAATAAATGTTTGAACTTTGTAGTAGTTCACTGTAGTTGCTGTCATAAGTCATGTGTAGACTAAGTGGCAAAAAGTGTTTTTTTTACATTTGTACTTTGTAGAGAAATGTAGACACAAGTTGGAAGGGAGCAGAATAAATCTGACGAGTTTGAATTTGAGTTGATTATGAGTTAATTTTCAATTGATAATTAGCTCACAATAAGTTCACTTTATTTACTCACACAACTTGACACAAGCCATGGGTTCAGGTCCGGACTTATAAGTCCGGACCTGAACCTGAACCTCTGGACTTGAGTCCGGACCTGAACCTGAATGTGAGTCCAGGTACGCAGCACTATTTGTGAGGTTACTGTTTTATTGTTTACATTGACAAGATACAAAGAGATTATTTGTTAAAGCTGGATTTTCTATTTTCTACTATTTCATATATTTTGTTATTTATTTTTGTCCAGTAAGACTTGAAAAGAAAGCTATTATTTTGTTACAGGTTGATGTTTAAGTTATTCTAGTGCATTTGAGATTTGTCAGAGATAATTCTAGGCATAATAAAGCATGTTGATTGTTGAGTAACCTTGGTTTGGTGTGTCTTTGGTTATAGAGAGATATTATTGTGTTATAAAATAATATAAATAATAATTTTATATCCATACAGAGGAGGCATACTTTAAAACAATAAGGCATCTTTGAGTAAACGTTGAGTATCATTAAGTATCTCGAGGCTCGGGGCAGCACGTCCTCTTTTTTGGAAATCAAAATATGGTCACCCTACTATAGCTCCATTAGGAACGACCATGGGCGTCGCCTGGGGTAGGCAAAAAAAGACGGCAATTCTCAAGTGGTGGCTCACACAACAACCCCAGAGCCACCACCTGAGCCAGGTGAACAAGGTATGTAAATGTCAGTAAACTTACAAGTTATGTCAACATGTAAGCAAAGCATAAATTATATCTACGTTGACGTTACTTTGAATCGCGTGGGTAAGCTAAACCGTTAGCAAGTAGCTTTAGCTAGCCAGATATATTAAATAAACACTTTGTCATACAATCTAAATGTTGTGTTTTTTAGCGTTACCTGGTGATTTCAAATAAAGCTCTCTGGGAAATGTTGACTTACTGTCTGTTAGTGTTCGACATGAAGCTAGAAGCTACCTTACATTACACAGTTGATCCTGAGTCCCGTCAGTTAAAGTGTTTCATAGTTAGCTTAGCTAAGCATCAACCTAGCACTACAATATATGGATGTTATGTGACAGTATTTCTGAGAAAAAGTCAGCTGCAATGGTGGCATAGTTGCCACTGCTTTACGTGTCGACAGCATGTTTGAACGTATTTGCAGCAGTAAATGTGGCTGTTTGGCCACTGACGCTGCCATAACAACACCTGCATTTAAATCTGCAACCTCTTTTTGTGACAGATTTTTGCATGAAATTATAATTCTTCTGATTGATATTTCCTATTGACAGATAGTTTCTATGTGAACAATATGAGATGGACAGCCAGCTAACAAGCTTTATATAAAAATATTTCAGATCAAAGCTAAACCAGTGGGGCTCCTGAATTGGGGCAAGGGATGCCATGCTCCCAAATATTAAGCCTTGACCCCCATCTTAAAATTGATATGATCAAAAAATTATCTGCATTGTCGGAGGCCTTTTCTCCTCATTATCATGTCAAATTGTACAGCTTTCCTTAGTGTTGAATGCAGAAAGATGACTATATTAGAGTATTAAGTGAAAATGACTATATTAAAGTGTTAAGTGAATATATTAAAGTGTTAAGTGAATATATTAACATGTGCTGCTGTAGCTGAGGCCTGGTTCCACCTGCTCTGCTCTGCTGTGCTGCTGTAGCTGAGGCCTGGTTCCACCTGCTCTAGTCTGTTGTGCTGCTGTGGCTGAGGCCTGGTTCCACCTGCTCTGCTCTGCTGTGCTGCTGTAGCTGAGGCCTGGTTCCACCTGCTCTGCTCTGTTGTAGCTGAAGCCTGGTTCCACCTTCTCTGCTCTGCTGTGCTGCTGTAGCTGAGGCCTGGTTCCACCTTCTCTGCTCTGCTGTGCTGCTGTAGCTGAGGCCTGGTTCCACCTGCTCTGCTCTGCTGCTGTAGCTGAGGCCTGGTTCCACCTTGCTCCGGGAACAGCGTGGATACTGTTGTGCTGGACTGGGAGAATGGCGGGTGTCGTGTTTCTGCTGTGCCTTTTCTTGGCTGTGCTGGACAAGGAGAAGATCGCTAGTCGTCCTGAAAAATCTACTGGATTCGGGTATGTTCTGCCGCCCGCAGTGGACATCTCCTGTACAGTTTCGGAGGTGTTGCACAAACAATTGCTGGTTGCACTGTCGCGGACATTCATTTCGGAAAATGTTTGTCTTTCTCACATGCCTGCCACGATGGTCCTTCAGAATTGTTTTTTAAACTCTAATCTCACTTTCGCGAAGTTTGCTGGTGACTCTAGAACAGTGTGACAATGTATGTGTGTTGATTAAGAGGAAAAGGTGCTTGGTATTTTTATTGTTGTTAATATCAGGAAATGTACAGCCAAATCCAGGTCCACCTAGCAGTATTAGTCAAATAGCTACTCCTGCTGATCTTATATCTAGATCTGGGCTAGGTTTAATTCATTTAAATGTGCGTAGTCTGTTACCTAAATTAGATTTTGTCCGTATTTGGGCGAGTTCGACTGATGCTGATGTCATTGTCTTATCAGAAACGTGGCTAGATAAATCCATTTTGGCCTCTGACATTTACATAAATGGTTACAGTGTATATCGTACTGAAAATCGTTCCAAATCTGTTAGTAAACAGCTAGAATTTGTAGCCGTGAATATTGAGGTAACAAAGGGTCAACAGGTCATGGTGGTGGGCTGCTACAGGGCCCCTTCGGCTGTCAAGGACTCTTTATCGTCATTGGCAAAACTGCTATCACAACTTTCCTACAAGGAAATAGTGCTGCTTGGTGATTTTAATTGGGACTGGTTAACTTCTGTGTCAGAGGATTTTAAAAACCTGTGTACCTCTTTGAATTTTACCCAGATTATAGACAGTCCTACTCGCCCAAATATTAAGTCCCCAAATAAATCCTCCTTAATTGATCTAATTTTAACAAATAAATACTCATCTGTGGGAGTATTTGCTAATGATGTGAGTGACCACTGTGTTGTAGCCACAATTAGGGACACTAAGGTCCAAAAGGTTAAACCACGTATCATCACAAAGAGAGACAAAAAACACTTTGTGGAGCAGGGTATTTTACATGATCTGTTTGATTTTGATTGGGGTAAAATCAATCTGTGTGCTGATGTAGAAACTGCATGGTCTTATTTTTATCTTGGTTTTTTGAAAATTATAGATAGACATGCACCTCTGCGTACATTTAGAGTGAAGGGACGAAACAATCCCTGGTTTTCTGCTAAGCTGTCCAGTCTACTTCATGAGAGAAATAATGCTTGGGCTAAGGCTAGGAAATCAGGCTGAGAGGTAGAATGGCTACGTTTTAGGCAGCTAAGAAATAGCTTCACATCTCAAATAAAAAGTGCTAAATCAAAGTACTATTTGGCGTTTACCACAGAAAACCTGAATAATCCTAGGAAATGTTGGAAAGCCATAAAATCGATTTCCACTGGTGATATCCCAAATGAGCTACCTCCGTGCCTTACCTCAGCATCTGGCACTATATCAGACAGGGCTACTATGCTAAATTGCTTTAATAAGCATTTTGTGTCTTGTGGCTCTATGTTTGATTCTGTCACTGACTGTACTTCTGCTTCTGTGAACGCTCTAATCCTTGACTATGAACAATGTGGTCTGGAAAACCCTTTCAGTTTTACTCCTTTAACTATTGGTATTGTTCATGAAGCATTATCCAAGTTAGATCCTAGGAAACCGGCTGGCCCAGACAACTTAGAACCTTTATTTTTAAAGATAACTGCAGATTGTATTGCTCCACCTCTTACTTCTCTTTTTAACCTCTCCCTCAGCACAAATGCAATTCCAAAAGTATGGAAGTCTGCTTATGTCTTGCCTTTACTTAGTCCACCGAACTGCAGACCCCCCCCCCCCCCCCCACGACTACGCCTCGAAATCCGATCCATGTATATTACAAACAGGATTGGTGACAAAGCGCAGCCCTGGCGGAGGCCAACCTTCACCGGAAATGGGTCCGACTTACTGCCGAGGACCCGGACACAGCTCTCGCTTTGGGAGTACAGAGATTGGATGGCCCTGAGTAGAGACCCCCTCACCCCATACTCCCGCAGCACCTCCCACAGTAACTCCCTGGGAACCCGGTCATACGCCTTCTCCAAGTCTACAAAACACATGTAGACCGGATAAGTGTACTCCCAGGCCCCCTCCAGGATCCTTGCGAGAGTAAAAAGCTGATCCGTCTTTCCACGACCAGGACGGAATCCGCATTGTTCCTCCTCAATCTGAGGTTCGACAATCGGCCTGACCCTCCTTTCAAGTACCTTGGAGTAAACTTTCCCGGGGAGGCTGAGTAGTGTGATGCCTCTGTAATTGGCACACACCCTCTGATCCCCCTTTTTGAAAAGGGGGACCACCACCCCGGTCTGCCACTCCTTCGGTACTGTTTCCGACTTCCACGCAACGTTGATGAGACGTGTCAACCATGACAGTCCCTCAACACCCAGAGCCTTCAGCATTTCCGGGCGGATCTCATCCACCCCCGGGGCTTTGCCACTGTGGAGTTGGGCACAACCATTAGTAGACATTCATTGGGTTTAGATGACATTTAACATCTAAGACAGATAGTAAGATTATGAAAATGGAGTAGAAAGGATTGGATATATTTTACCTCAGTGTGTTGGAATTAGCTATCGGTAATGCGTCCCGAGATCTCTCTCTCTCTCTCTCTGCCTGTCAGACTGCTACGACCCCATCTTCAGACAAATGACCTCACCACAGGAGACTCCTCCTCCTCCTCCTCCTCCTCCATCGAACAGACAGAGAACCCGAGCTGAACCAACAACAACCTGAGGCATCCAGAACCAGCTCCACCTGAGGCATCCAGAACCAGCTCCACCTGAGGCATCCAGAACCAAACCAGCATGCTGACAAAGAGGCAAACTCTCATCGGTCCCTCAATCGGGACCAAACTGAGCCACGAGATTTGGCACAAGAGCAGAGTGTGGGACATGAGAGCGGAATACGCCTTCCATGCAACAGCGTAGAGACTAAAAAGGAGGAGATGAAATGCAAAGCAGTTGGGCCACTGAAAAGAGTTACAGCGGGAGGATCCAAGAGCGGATGGACTAAGGAGAAGGCAGGACTGAGGAGAAGGCAGGACAGAGGAGAGGACAGGACGGAGGAGTTGGCATGGGCCAGCAGAACCTGAGGGGGTCGTGGCTTGACAACCAGAGGGGGAGAGAAGGAGTGAGTGAGTTTACACATAAACACACTTATTAGAAAATAATCCTAAAAACACACTGAGGGTAGAACATATTATTCAATCTTTTCATCATATAAACAAATTATTCTTATAGAGATTCTTATTCATGTGAGAATTTGGGGAAGATTTAATTTGTTACAATATAGAAAGCAGGCAAATCTTTATTTGAATGGAAAATGTTAAAGGTAGAGCTAGAACCAAGCCAACGAAAGTATTCCAATCTAGAGTATTGATGTCTCCATTGTAGCATAGGAGAACTGATAAGGTGGAAACAACATTTGTTTGTCGTTCAAGATGTAGAGTTTTAAAAAGACACTGGGCAAAGAGCGATTGCAAATTAAAATTTTGAAAAACTAGTATAATTGGGAGTAATACATGCGGGGCCTTGGATCACTCAATTTAATGGTGCATATTTTCAACAACAAATATCGTTCAGGGAGAAGGGGTCGCTCAACCCACCCTGCAGATGTTTTAAATCTTACTTGCTGCTTCAGAGGGAGCGCACGGCACCAGAGTATGAGTTTTAAAAGACAAGTGCCACCACCTCCTAATGCTCATCCATTTAATCAGTGATGACCAGACATGTAGAGATGTTATTTAAAAGGAGAAACATATCTGCCATGAGTGAACATTCCTGAATTGAACTACAAACCATTAATGAAATGACTTCTGTTTTTAAAGTCCTTGTTAAAGGAGGGAGGGTACATTTCTCATGAGGAGACAGTTACAAATGCTAGTAGAACAAGACGACCCACCAATATACAGATATTGATGGAAATGATGAGATTATTCAATGAATGTCAAGCTTATGTGATACTTTAAATTATGAAATCATGTGAAGAAGTGAGCAAACTAAAATGCTAAAATGGAGTGAATCCATTTATTCCAAGATAGTTTATTTATTCTTTATTATTTTTTCACTATTCTAATATGGTAGATCTCATGTTTTATAAATCATTGCTATTTTAAAATGGTTTGTTTCTTTTCACTTTGTAAAAACAAGTGCCTTAACACTGAGCGTGGTATGGGAAAGGTTTCTGTGAAAGGAGGGAGGAAGAAATGTTCTGATACCAAGCCATTGCTGCCATTTTGAAGAATGATATTGAATGTTAACACTAAAAGTTATGCACAAGGGAAAACTTTTATGTTTAAGCACAGTCAAAGTATTTTTAGTATTTTTGTAAAGTTGAGGCTATTGAACCATTCCATTTTTATTGTATGTTTTTAATATGAGTTATGTACTATGCGGAGTTCAGATGAAGAACTCATTGATTTCAGTATTATACACACCTTTTAGGTGTGTAAGGAGGGACTGTTAGAAATTAAAATCAATGTTTTATGGCATAATGTACCTTAAACATACCGTCAGTTTAAATGCTATTTTATTCTGGAAAAACCCGGAAGTTCTCAATACCAAGCTTTTATTCTGAAAATCCATCATGACGACATCCGGGACTACCGCCCATTAGTATCATTAAAGTGGCTATTGACGCTGTTAACATATATTACATATAAAGTTATGAAAGAGATAAGGAGAAAAGGCATGTGGAAGTAAGCAATGAGTGTAAAATGTCGAAATCCTCTGTTTAACGCAATATCGGACACAGACGAACGAGGGGGGAAGTCCCCTACTTCACTACAGCTCCCAGAGAGGAGGAGCGAACAGCCAGCAAGCGGGAAGGACGAATGCTTGGAAGCTCTCTTCTGCACGGCCATCAGAGGGAGAGGAAGCTGCAGACTTTCTCTCCTGACTGAACAATATCCTGCTTGTAACATTACCGCGCTTTTTATTAATTAAAGTACCAATTTTGAACCTTCTCAGAGACTTCATTTAGTCTCCTTTTTAAGCTTCTTACCTGGACGCGAGAATAACGAACACAGCATAACACGTGCTATGAGAATCTCCCACAATCCATTGCCGTAACAAGGCTAATGCAGGCACACGTTTGTGACACCAGATGGCGCAATTGTGTATGTGCGTGTGGGGAGTCTTGCAGTAGAAAATTCGACTGTAGCGACGCTACTGTGGGCTAAGCCCTGAATGTTTCCAGGTCCAGGCGACGCCCCTGGGAACGACAACTAAAATGTACTGACCATAGGGTAAATAACCCGGAGTATACTGTCTAGGCTAGCAATAACGTGTTTACAATTGCAAACGCTAGCAACTTAGTTAGCCCAGTTAGCACTGTGTCGATGCCTTAGCAGCCCGAAACAAGTTTACACATTTAAACAGTCGTGGTAGATACCTTGTTTGATAAATACACAAATAACAATGCAAACTTACAGGTTGTGTACTCGAATCTTCCCTTGCTCCAAACGGTCCAAACAAACTAGGAATAGCATCGTCCTTCAGTTTCAATCGCTGTGCATATCCGGCCTTAACCTGGGCAATGTTTTGGAAGCTTTCGTCTGTGAAATGCCACGCACACAGTGACGATCTTCGAACCTCTGAAGGAACAGTGTTAAACAGAAATGTTAACCACTGACTTTGTCGTGGTTCTTCCGACGGTAGCAGAAACAGCTCAGATTTCCCCTCACATTTCAGGAAACAGGTCCTTAGCTTTGGCATGACTGGATCGATTGTGAGCTGAACCAGAGCTTCCAACATGTTAGGATGGAAGAGGGTGCGGCCAGCGCCGCTGGGTGTGGCCATAGCTCTTCCGGATTTGTCCTTTTCGTTCCGGGGACGACATGACATCATGATGTACCCGGAAGAATCAAATGGACAGTGACGTATCTCCAACGAGGCGTTTTGGGGAGGTAAACTCTGTGTTAGAGTTTACTCGCTACATGGTGTACTTTGAGAGTTTTGACTCTGCACACCATTTACATGCATAAAAACCTTCATAACACACAAGGGGATAACCGAAAAGCATGACATGTCACCTTTAAGGTCATGGTGAAGACACAAAGCTTCTGCTGGTAACTGTCTGTCTGCTGGTTCAGCTTCACTCCTCACTCATTGGTCCAGAGCTGATGGAACCACACAGGTTGAACATCATTGGACAGGAAGATGGCTTCTGAATTCAGTGAATACATGTATAGGGGGTGATCAATGCCAGAAACAAGAAGCAGGGGGACGTGAATAAGAAGACTGTAAATTGTAAGCAATATCTCTAATTATGTGAAAGGGTAAAAGGAGGATTAACTACTTTAATCCTATATCTTGGCAGCTCTAAAACTAGTTTTATAAATCATTTTTAAATCATTACTAAAAGAGACAATTTTTTTGCATAACGATAATAATAATAATATTTAAAATGACAATGATTTGAATATATATAATGATGGTAGAGCTGTGGCGATTAGTCTACCAACAGAAAAATATAAATATCTATTTTCCTAATTGGTTAACAGTTGAAGACAATTTTCTAAAATGTCTGTATCAATTAATCTAGAAAATAATCACAAGATCGATTGATAATGAAAATAATATGTAGTTAAAGCCCTAGACAGTTATTTCAGCAGCTGAACTTTAAAACAGCCTTTTGTTGTCTGGGAAGCTCCAACACCAACTGGAGAAACAGAAAGGAAACCATTTATAATAAAAAGAAGGTCTGTAAGAAGCTCATGAGATACTTCCTCTGTACCCCCTATCCAGATATATCTATTTATATATATATATATATATATATAGAGATATATATATATATACCTCTATATATATATATATATACAGTGGCGGCCGGCTCATAGGGGTGCTAGGGGCGCCGCCCCACCTCTTCCCACATACAAAAAAATATATAAAAAAAAATATTAAATTCAAAAAGAAATATTTAAAAAAAAAATATTTAAAAAATATATATATTTTATATTTTTATTTTCAATGAAAAAGGTAAATATCATACAATTGGTATCAGTAAAATGTATAATCTACAATAAAATATAGTTTAAAATTGTGTTACGATGTCTAAAGTTACTGATAAGTCACATGTTTCCTGCCTGGCCTTGCCCGTGGCATTAGTTTATCATTACCGTGCAAGGAGCCCCCGAGCCAAACAGCAGCAACCAGCACGTTGCAAAAGTCTCAATAGTAAACTGTGCCGCCGAAACATAATTTCAGCCAATCAGCGCCGTCAAATATTTTGGTCACGAGGGCGCTCACGTTGGCGCGTGACGTGCGTTGTTTTTTAGACTCGTGAGTGACCAAGGTGACGCAGTAGTTGGATGAGAATGGCTTCGTTTGCAGGTGGAGTCGCCGGACCTCGGTCCCCGCCCAATTCCGTTCAAGAGCTAATCTCAAATCCTTTCGAAAGGAGAAGTTTGGGAGATAAACTGTTGCTTAAAGACCTTGGACCGGACCAACCCGATTTGTATATAACGCAGCAAGCTTGTGAAAAAGACAAAACATATCAACAAGGCTTCTCAAGTAGCTGTTACACCAGAAAGGCATGGCTAGATGGATGCAAACAGGTAAATGCTGTCTTTTGTTTCCCATGCTTGCTCTTCAAACAGCCGGGGACGGATACGATCTGTTCAGAAACTAGACACATGTACAAACCACAGACTGTCTGTGTCATGGAGAATACAGTCACTGGTTTATTTATGTCTGTATAGGCCGTTGTTGTGAGTGTGGACGGTCGGAGCATATATAACGTTAGCTTAGCCAAGCTCCATTTAGAAAACACGCATTTTAAAAGGGTTTTTCGCCTGCCGTCTGTCTGCAGACTTGTCAAAGCATTAATTCATGGTTTTTACTAACCGGTATCAGTATGTTGTTAATTCGGCATCATTTTGAAACGTGTATTACAATTAAATCACGGTAAAATATGTTCATCTTGCTGTAGTTGTAGCCCCCTTGCCAGCGATTCTCTCTCTAGTTTAACATACTCAGCCCGACTCAGCCTGGTTGTTCCTGGCCCTAGAACCACGATTTTATGGGGCCAGAAAAACTGTGAATTAGGACCCGCTAGCCGGTACTAGGCCAAGTGGAAACGCAACCAAAAACGGGCCCCGCACGGCTCATGGCGTGTCATGGCGAATACAGTCGCTGGTTTATTTATGTCTGTAGGCCGTTGTTATGAGTAGGCCGTTGTTATGAGTGTGGAGTGAGCATATACAACGTTAGCTTACCCTGGTCAACCCAATCTCCATTCAGAGTGTATTACAATTTAATCAAGGTAAAATATGTTCATTTTGTTGTAGTTGTAGCTCCCGAGCGCGTCTTGTTTGAATGATGCGAGTAAACACAGCTGGCAGCCGCGGTGAAACTCGAGCAACTAGAGCGATGCGATAGGAGCGTTTAGAGCGAAGCGAATATTCGCATCGCGTCTGGTCTGAAAGCAGCATTAAAGCGAGCTCCGCGCTGCACTGGAAACGCGCCATTACATCACCAGAAGTCCTAATTTAAGGGCTCATTTCTCCCCAAAAAAAATGTTTTACTCACTATATCAACAGCTCCACCAAACATATTTTCCACCAGCCGCCACTGTATATATATATATATATATATAGAGAGAGATATAGAGATATATATATATATATATGGAGAGAGATATATATAGAGAGATATACATATTGTTCCTTATCTGAAGCTACTGCTACCCTCTGTGGTGGCACTAATCACCCTCCATACTTGGAAGGCTTTCACCGCGGTTACTACTCATCCGCTCCATAAAAGAAGGGCGCTAACCAGAGCTGCAATTATTGCCAACACATCTGTAGCCTTCCAGCACGACCCCCAGCTCAGATGGCAGAGCATTCTGTGAGAAGAGAGGAGTGATATACATGTGTTCGAAGGTAAGCATGTTTATTTCCCTGTGGAGGATGCGCTGTGTGCGGGGCTGCTCAGCATCATGTGGGTTTTGTCACATGTTCAAACTTGATACTAAACATACATGTACTGTGTCATCTGCAACATCTTTACCATCCGTGGAGTAACGGGCACAGCTTCCCTCCACTGAGTCTGTCGACTGCTCGCTGGCTCACATGAACAAAGGCTTGTCTATCATCTGTTCATTAATCCTCACATGGAGCTTCCTCTCATCCATGCTCTGCTATACTGCTGTGTAGCAGGGACACCCGTGTAGCTGCCCAGCTTTAAAATACGTTTCAGTGTGTCACGATTATGTTTTAAATGTCTTCTGTGTCATTTCAGTGTTATTTTTTGCAGTTGAGAATATAAACCTCCGTGTCCTTATTGAGCCTCAGATTGATTATAAACCTACAGTGTTCCAGACCCTGCCATGTGCTGTGATTTGTTAGATAATCGATAACTGTAGCTCCAGCTATCTGCATGTGTCAGCTCCACTCAGGGAGGTGCCCTGCTGGGTACATGCTACCGATGTGGACATCATGTGATAATGTGTTTTCATTTCTGATCAGGAGACAGCTGAACTGTGTGTTGGGTCCTGAGCAGCAGGGTGTGTTGCATCAGCTTCCTGAAACACCTGCTCAGTGTTGTGGTTTCCTACCAGTCATATACAGCTTCATGCTTTGTTTGTTACATGATGATGCGCACCGCTGTGGCCCCGGACCGCACGCCCAGGGGCCTGAGCACGCGCTGCGCTGATGCATAGCTGCGTTATTTCGGGGGATTCCCAAAGTGCCACCCTCTGCCGCCTGATGCGTCTAAAATAAGTTATTATAATCGTTTTGTATTACTATAGAGCTTGAAGACATTATTATTGTTGCTTTTTACTTGATTATACACCTGCTGGGTGTTATGATGTCCACAGGGACAGTATACATCCAGCAGTGGACGAGTTATTGGACTACTTGGTTCAGCTATTATGAATAAATATACAGCTCTGAAACAAATTAAGAGATTCCAAATTGTTCTTGAATCTCAATATCTACATGTATGGCAGCCATTCCATTCCAGTGCATTCCAACACAGAGAAATGTAATTATAGAATAAAATATAAAATCATTAATTTAACTCAAACACATAACTAAATCAACTCGGTATCACGCCGAGACATGAACAGGTGACGCTTTACCATTGCTGGGAGACGTGAAGATATCACGGTTGGTTTCGTCTTTTCAAAGCGTGACAGCTACACGGTATTGTTAATAGTGGAGAAATAACCGCAAACCCCGACCTAATGATTTATTTTTTAATAGCCACACTCGATTACGCTGATTTTCTTGTTGCCGCAGCTGGTCGACACCTCTTTTAGCAGAAATAAAGGCTACATTAATGTATTAAATCGATGTTAATCCATGCGTGGAGATGTGACGGACGTGACGTTGTGAATAGACGTCGATGATTGGATGGTTATCCGCAATGCATGCTGGGATTTGGTGTTTATGTGATGTGAAATCTGAAAACGTTTTTTAAAAATACAATAATACTTTATTCCGAGTGTACTTGCTTTTCTCTTTGAAAGTCATCATATAACGGCATTGTAATACACGGTTCGGCTACATTAAATATTACATATCTGCCATAATTCTCTATTTATAGAGCCCTGTTGATACGTGCTCCTGTTTGTCTCTTGACAAACAGGAGAACTGCCGCCAGAGCTGAATATGTGACGTGGATCATAAATATATAAGCAATTAAACATTATCTTACATTTCTTTTCACACAATACGTCTCCTTGCAGTATCAACACTAATTCGGCTAATTTTGATATTTGATCCAATTGGTAGATAGGCTGTATTTACACCATAAAGGTGCACAGCTCTGATATAAAGGGACACCCAGTGGTTAAAGCATTTTATTGAATTTCATTATTTTTATTATTAGATATTAATAGGATCCCTATAAAGTATATTCATTACTCGTTATTCTCTACTAATAGTTAATTAAATACTGTATATAATGACTAGTTTGCACATCCCTTTCAAGATGAATGAAAAACTTGGGTCGCAGGTTCCTCAAGTGCATTACAAGACATCTATCAATATGTGTGTACTACACCATTAAACTGTCATTCTGCACATTTCTTATACTATCTACATACATCTAAGAGTATAATAATACATATATATAATATCAGTTTAATAATAAACACATAATAAACAAATAAGTGCTTAAACAATAAACATAGTTAACATTGCAGGAAAGCAATATATTAGACGTTAAGTACTTTGTCAGGCTTAATATGTATCTGTAAATACAAATGTCACTGTGTGTGCTGTGTGCTCTGCATGTGTGACCATTAAATAATCAGAATCAGAATACCTGTATTAGTTCCACAGAGGGGAAATGTGCAAAAAAAGTACTAAGTTATAATAAAATAAACAATATGCTAAAAAAAAGATAAAAAGTTACATAATTTTCAAAAATACAGATAAAAAACTACTTTTTTTAACGCATGTACGATATGCAACACTAAGCTGTATGTGGCTCTTTCCTGCTGTAACGCTGCACATAAGAAATGTGCAGAATGACAGTTTAATGGTGTAGTACACACATTGATAGATGTCTTGTAATGCACTTGAGGAACCTGCGACTCAAGTTTTTCATTAGGGCCTGAGCACGAAGCGCAAAGACCTATTGAAATCGTCAGTATTATTATTCTTCTTTTACCGGTTCTGCACTTTCGACCTGTTTTTGAGGGGGTTACGACACTATTCATGTAGCGACATTTGGCAACGCCGGCAGGACGGGTGAAAATGTTAACCTTCTGGATTCGATGGGTGAACAATTTCCAACTTGCTCTCTCGCACCACCTGTGTAAATTCAGGTTTTCGAAAAATGTACAAAGTCGCAGCATAAGTCTGACGGACCTGACATTTTGCACACTTATCCGGGTGGAACAGCTCTACATATTATCCTCTCATAGTAAGCTCCGCCTACTTTGATATTCT
Source organism: Pseudochaenichthys georgianus (assembly GCF_902827115.2). Taxonomy (NCBI): domain Eukaryota; kingdom Metazoa; phylum Chordata; class Actinopteri; order Perciformes; family Channichthyidae; genus Pseudochaenichthys; species Pseudochaenichthys georgianus. Next base: position 1,277,809 of record NC_047508.1, on the reverse strand, counting down.
TTTTAATTAGCATAATGTGAAAAACATTGACATATTAACTTAAATTCCAATTTCTTGATTTTCCAAACCAAACTTAGTGGACAGCATCAATAGAGGGTCAGACACATTACCGTACAAAATGAGCACGAGGTGTGGAAAAATGTGGCCGACATCAATCAAAACTTATTAGCAAAAGAGCGTGGCCTACACATAAATGCTCACAATTCATCCAAAATGTATCCAAATATCACAGATTTCGGTGGATAGGTTAAATGTGTCTTGGGGAATAGGCACAACAAACAATGTTCATTTCAGACAATAGGGGGCGCCAAAAACACAACTAATTTATATCTCAAGAACCGATGGACTAAAAAAATATATGTTTTCATAGACATACTGGCAGGGTGAGTATAAACTGAGATTTAAAGGGTCGCAACCAATGAAAAATGTGGGCGTGTACTATTCAGTTTTTTCTCAAAATCCAAGGGTTAAAAAATGTACCGAGCCATGAGTAGGGGAAAAAATGAGTTATAGCCTTTAAATTCGGAAGACATGTCACAGCCCACAACCTTTTCCAGACTGTAGAAAAAAATCGTATGTTTTAGCAAATATGGCTCAGTAGCGCCCCCTATTGTGCGGTAGTCAAATATAGTTTCTTCGAACTACCCGAAACTTGGCACAGAGATTCCTCATGGAAATGCGGACATATTTCAAAATCGCTTCCATTATCCCCGCCCCCATGAAGTCGGCCATTTTTAAATATGTCCATTTTAAGCGCATTTTCGCATACTTCTCCTAGGAAAATGATCGGAACAATTCCAAACCAGGACAAGATCAGCCCATATCCAATGTGATGCTAAATTGCGAATGAATAGTCGACTGCTCAAACAGGGATCTCGTAAGCTAACAGAACATGTACCAATTTTGACGATTTAAATGCCACAAAATCGCTAAAATGACTTTCGGATGCAAAACTTGGAACACACGTCACAACCCACGTCTTTTTCCAGACTGTACAAAAAAAACGTACATTTTTGTACAGCAGCTCAGTAGCGCCCCCTATTGTGCAATAGTCACATATAGTTTCTCTAAACTACCCCAATCTTACCACAGACATTACTGATGGAATTGCGGACATATTTCAAAATAGCTTCCATTAGCCCCGCCCCCCAGACAGTCGGCCATTTTGAAAAATCGGTGTTATTCATGCATTTTAAGCGCATTTTCGCAAACACCTCCTCGGGAAAAGATCGGAAAAATTCCAGTCCAGGACAAGTTAAGCCCATATCCAATATCATATTAAATTGCGAATAAAATAGTTGCTAGCTCAATCGGGGCGAACGTAGGCTAACAGAGAATGTACCATTTTTGACGATTTACATGTCTCAAATGACTCCAAACTACTCGCATATTTTCCAGATATTCACGAAACGCTGTATACACATTGCTATTATGATGGCACACAAATTTACCAGCAACAGTTCTGCTTATTAATTTCCCACATGAACCATAAACACCCAATACATATAAAAGTCCTAAGCAATGTATGGTGAAATGTTTTCCCTCTTTGTTTTTCTATCTACGACTACAAACAGTCTTTCCACTACAAGCAGAACAGTAACACATCTTGTTATGCAATACAATAGAACAGTATGTGTTCACAGCCAATCCACGATTTAATGAGTATTTCCTTTGTGCCAAGAGCTGATTTAGTATGTTGCATCAACGACCTTTTCAATTAAATTGACAATTATTTTGTGCAATTAATAGTGTGTGAAACCAGGCAGAGTGAGTGACATGGTGTTCATTTCCACTATGCCAAAGCAGTTTACAGTTGCTGACGGTGTAAGGTAATATATATTGTCCTAAGTAATTGTATGTAGCCTGCTACAACTTTGTGATTGTTGTCTGACTAACACTCTTTCAGAGGATATGTTGGAAATTCACACATTATATATATTTTTTGCATCTACTTTCTGGATATTGTACATCTGTTCATCTGTTATATAAACTAGCTTTACTTAAATATGCAGACTAATTGAAATGTTTAAATATGTATTTCCCCCCCCCGATATAACATCAACCTATGTTTTGTAAAAGTTTATTAAATTAATCTGTAAAATGTTATCATATTGTGGATTTATTAAATTATGTATTTTCCTTTGTTATTTGTGTGTGTGTTTGTTTTGAGGATATAATTAATTAGTACCTAAACATAGTATGGTATAACTGCTTTTTGTAATGAAATTCACAATTGGTTTGGGAGCAAGAAATCTTTTAATCGTTGTTGCCCAGGCTTGCCGTAATGAATGGAAACTTATCTCCCGATTATAACATTGTGTAACTTGCTGCTGTTAAATACCGTCAAACTATGTGCAATAGGCCTATGTGCTTTATGTGCAATATATACTTTATATACATATGCCATCTTTAATAACTGTAATATATATATAACGGGCTGCTAAATCCTAAGAACTGCTACAGGATTTGATTTGTGGATTTGATTTGTTTTTTATCTGTATTTTTGAAAATTATGTAACTCTTTTTTTTTTTTTTAGCATATTGTTTATTATATTATAACTTAGTACTTTTTTAGCATATTGTTTATTATAACTCAGTACGATATTCAACACTAAGCTGTCTGTGGCTCTTTGCTGCTGTAACGCTGCAAATGTCCCCTCTGAGGGACTAATAAAGGTATTCTGATTCTGATAACAGGACTAATTTGTCCAAAGGGGCACACAGCAATGTAGTGCCGACTTTCTTACACGCTGGAAGGCCAATCGCTTTTCTTTACCCCGAAATCCGCTCATTCTTGCTCTCGGTATGACATAAACTCTCAAGCTGTCAAAGTTCTGTACTCAAACCGGAAGTACTCAGCCGCACACCCAGCCGCCGGAAGTTGATAGACGCCATCTTGTGCAGAGAGCCTATAGAACACATAATTTAAACCAGCAGGATGTAAACAGAGGAGAACAGCCTGTCTGATTTAGTGTCATGTGATTATCCTGTAATGAGTAACATACACGCTGTTGATCGGCTATATAAACAGTTCATTTATTGTCTCGATACATGTGTTGTGTAAGACATTTGAATCAATTTGATACGTCAATATTAAATGTACCTTTATTTAGAAAAACTTTATTGTGAAGGACAAACCGGATGTCACATTTCCGGTATTGCCGGTTTAGGTAGAGACTTAATTCAGGTAGCTTGCCTTGGCTGTGTGTGTGCGCGTCAACAGACTCATTAAACTACCCACTTCTCAGTACATAGAAACCCTGCTTCACTTTGTCAAAGGTGACTAATATAGCAATTGGTGTGTTATATTGACATGTGTTGCCGTTGTATACTTTTCATTGGAACACGCGGTGGGTGTGTGCATTGCTAATGCTAGTTAAGCTAATGAAGCAGGTAAGCTATTTTAGCCTAGCGCATGTTAGTAACGCGAGTTAACCTCGCAAGTTTGTATCTTTCAGTGTTCAGGTGGGCACCGTTAGATTCTGTGTCTTTACGGTCATAAACACTGTGTTGGATGTGGAGCTAGGATAAGTAATAAGGGAGCTAGGAGTGATTTTCGGTGCAGTAATAGGTTAGCATTTTTCGCTCGAGGCTAATTCAGAGGCTCACTGTTAGCATTGTGTGTTTTTTGTGGGAAAAAAAATGAAAAAGATCAGTTAAATTAGTTTTTTCCCGTTCTATGGATATAAAATATTCATAGTTTATTCAATATCAAGGTTCCTTAGACGTTGTTTCCTGCAAATGACGCGATTTCGGGTCCGTGGGGCCTAAGAGGATAACAGAGTATGTTTTCTTTTTTCTTTCAACAGTTGTATTTGGATGGAATTATTATTTATTTTTACAGTGAAAACGTTCAAATGGAGCTGATGGTTCCCAAATTACCCAGAGGTGAGTATGCCTGGACTTTATTTTTCTAAACCTGGTTAAAAACTAACTAATCTAATAAAAATCACAGTATTACACACAATGCACTGTTTTTTGAGAACAAAAATTCGTAACTAATGCACCATAATACATTCTGACGAAAAATAAAAATTATTATGAATACAAATAAAATAAAAGAAGCCTCCCGCGAGTTACTACAAGCTATAAAGTCGATTTAAAAAACGTTTTATAGAATAAAAGCTCACTGCAGGACGTTGTAGAAATGCGTGTGTGCACCACGACAAAAGAGCCTCATTCACTTTACATTGGCGTTGTTTGCGTGGTGCAGACACGTAAATGTAACAAAGTTCGTGAGTCCACCACGCAATGCGGTGTTAAGGAGTCGTGGTGGAGTCACGCATTCTGGTGAGATTAGGTTGGGCCATACCTATATAAGGTATATTTATACATTTCTGTTTTCAAAATACCAAACAGATCCTGCATTTTAGCCATGCCTCATTTCACTCTATTTTCTGTTCTCCAGCCCTGTTTTTGCAGGGGGCTGATTCTGTGAGCTGCAGCTGACCACGCCCCCCTGCAGGAGAGGGGAGCGTGCTCTGATCAAGTCAGAAGAGGGGGAGAAAAATAGATCTCCGTCCTCCGTGTTTTATTCTTATATGATTATATAGAGTCATTATTCATTTGTTTTAAAGGTCAATAAATAACAAAGAAGACCTTTGACCTGCACTTTTCTAATTTTATCTGTAAGATTTAAACTTTAACGGACATCTTGACCGGCGAACTGAAACTCTGACGCACGGTCCCCTTGTTCCTTGGAAGAGGCGGAGAGGTGGGTGTTTGTCATCTGCTGGTGGACTACCGGAGATAATTACAGTGCTTGCCTCGACGGGGAGGGATTGCATTGAATTACAGTGGCAAACGCTTGCCTCGGGGAGGGAGAAAAGAGCCACAGCGGAGAATAAACAGAAGGGCAACCATGCGCAGGAAGTCTTCTTCGCTGCTTTTGTGGCAGACTACAGCGCCACTTATAGGCCTGGCATATGTACTACAGCATCTCCAGCGCTGTCAAGTGGCAATGGCCCGCCGTGGCCCAACCCCACATTCCCCTGATAGGTGAAGAGTTGGCCCAATAGCCGTAGTGCCACCGTCCTGACGTCAGGACAGTGTTCAAATCTGGATCAGTTTTTATCAGATCCGTTGCAGACCCTTTTTCAGAGATTTGGGTATGGAGGAAAAGAGAGAGGGTTGTGTTTTCTGACACTTGTTGAGTTCCCTGGAACACCGGGGACACATATTCATGTATAAAAGACGTACAAAAGTGCATTTGGCATGATAGGTCCCCTTTAATGTAACTTTTTCAATGTCACCAAGCAGGTATGACTGACTCTGGAAGGGGGGCGGTTATTAGGGGAAGTTCATAAATCCATGTAAACATGACCATTGGTCAGTTAAAACAGACGCTGCGTGCGCACCTCCTAAACCGGAAGCTCCGGTCGGCTAACCATTATAATCCGTTTATAATTGTAATGATGGATTATCAGTAATCATCTCAAAGTTACAGAGACATTGGATTAACCTTCAGAAGCGTTTTTATGCCCTTGAACACAAATTCTGATCACAAACATCAAAGGTAAGACATCCTTATCATCATGGCTATGTAAAGTGAAGTTGTGTTCTTGCTCTTTCCTGGCTGCTAGTTCAGTGAGTTTTGGTCGTACAGTGATGAGACTTATACCAATGGAATCTGTGGAATCTCAGCTCTCGTGTGATATGTCGTTTGTGCAGACAGCATGACGTAGAAAAGATCGCTTTTGCCAGTTATGTGCTAAAGTAGCCGTTAGTCTCGTTAGCCCGTTTCGCTAGGTATTGATTTAGACTTGGGTTGTGGTCGGATAGTTTAAAAATCAGCTCCTAAGTTCTAACCCTATCTACTATTCCTTAACCTCTGAGTGAAACGTCACAGGGTTAAGGGATAGTGGATAGGAGAATTCAAAAGGACTTAGGAGAAGAGACTGCGGTACTTTCGAGAATCCGAATGCACTTTCACTATCCGACGTGTTTATGATGCGCCAGTGGACGTCATTTGTGCGTCTGCTGCTGTGGGTAAACTATGGAAACTACAGTTTTCTATACAGCGTGGATGTTTAATAAGAATGACGGACTCATCTAGAGACTCTGCACCGTGCTCTGATGCTGTTGCTTTGCTTTATGAACGTGGACAACAGAGAAACATATTCGTCATGACCAAAGTTGGAATTGAGATAAAAAATGAAAGTGAAACGTATGCTCGTCACCCTCTCCCTCCGGTCCACATTAATACAAATGATCCCAATATGTATGATTGCATGAACTATGAAAAGATCTTAAAATCAATACAAATGTATTTATTATAAACGTTAGTCCTTAACACCTATCACTGTGTACATCACCATTCAAACATCTTTTAAAAGTTGAACAAACCCCACACAGTTCAGTGAAATGTTAAGTTTATTTGATCATTTCAGTAAAAACTAACGTTCATATTTCTCTTTTTGATTATAATACTGATGAACGTTCAAAACAAAGCACTTTGGCAACTTACCACATACGTTTTAAAATGCTTAAAGGAATGGTCCACTCATTAGATAATTAATCAAAACTTCCGTATTTAGTGAAACATTATGTTTAAACCATACCCTGAAGAAATCAGCGATATTCCCCGGTAAATAATGATTTTATAGCTCTTTTTTATCAAAACCTGTATATTCCGTCTGGCCGCCGCCATTTTTGCCATTTTCAATAGTCACGTGATGGTCGTAACGTCATCCATGCGTTCACTTTGTTAACACACGGAAACATGGCGGGGTATTTGAGTTCGGACTCGTCAGCAGAGGAAGAAGTTTTGACCAATGTGAAGAGATTGGATGGGGGAATTCAGCCATACATATCAGTATGACAATACGACGCCCTCTGTCCTTAGACCCTCACATCGTACAAGGAAAAACTTCCGAAGAAAACCCACAGTTTAAAGGGAACATGGGAGAAACCTCAGGGAGAGCAACAGAGGAGGGATCCCTCTCCCAGGACGGACAGACGTGCAATAGATGCCGTGTGTAAATTGAAAAGATAATACATTTGCAACATAGGTAGTCCAAATGTTTGGAAATGCATGTGTGTATAATAGGAAGATGATATAAGATACTATATGTATGCATGTAGTACCACCCTTGCTAGCGATTCCCTCTCTAGTTTAGCATACTCAGCTTCGTTGTCCCTGGCCATAGAATCACGATTTTATGGGGCCGGAAAAAACTGGGGGGAAATACACACTAGCCGGTACTACGCTATATGGAAAGGCCACCAAAAACTGTCCTGGTCTGGACGCTAAAACGGGGCTAGCCGCTGCAATGGAAATGCGCTATAACATACCTTATTCTTACTCCGAGCACTACTTCTGCTCCTCCGTCGCTTCACACTTGCAGAGGGCGATTTCTCAACTGGCCGAACTAGTGTCCTGGTCTGTGATGACACCAGAAAGACCGATGGTACTGCATCTCCATTAAGTAATGGTTGTTCCATAAATCCCATGTTATGTGTTATCATACTCTCAGAGTAGTCGTCCGGAATTTTGAAATGTTCGCTGCATACATGAGCCTGTGAATCTTTCAGTTCGGGGCGGCCACATTTCGCTAGCCACTGCCTCCGAATGTACTTCTTACGCTTACCTTTTGGCAACAGATGGAACCGAGCATTCCGTGGATTGTTCCTATCAGAATTGTGGCAATATTTCGCGATACAGTGAGGCATATTTGAAGAGAGAAACTACAGTAAATAACATGGAGATCAACGTGTCTTCGAAAACCAAACGCATGGTTTACGTCACGTCCGGAAAATGGCGGCGCCCACAGTGTTGATGTTATTTCGGTATATAATCAGTTTAAAATCACTGATAATGTCATCGGATTAAAAAACAAACAAAAAAGACTGGCAGAGACTGGTCTGTTTTATCTGATGATAATTATTTAAAAATGAGTGTCATGAGCATACCATTCCTTTAATAAGCACCGTAACTTTCATGATATAATTTCTCCGTCATAATCGTTTTTTTCCGTGAACGGCCGACTGTTGTGTGACGCAAATGCTGCGGCTGCAAGGCATTGTGGGTCAGCATTTTCTCCTCTCCTTTCGGTTAGGGAGGTCAAGTGTTTCTTAAGCTAAAGGAGGTTATAAAGGAAGTTTGAAACCTCCTTTCCTATCATTCTAGAGAATTCGAACGACATTTTATCATGGTTGCCACTGAGCGACTTCCGGGTCATTTCACTCCGTTAGGAACGTTCCTAAGCTAAATGGACTATTCAACTTCAGCCTTGGTGTTGGACTTCTGTTCCGGGTACAAATGGTTAAAGCGTCTGTTAGCTGAGTATGCATCATTAAAGGTGGGGTAGGTGCGTTTGAGAAACCGGCTCGAGATACACTTTTTGTTATATTCCATGGAATGCTCTTAACATCCCGATAGCAATGAATGAATGAAAAGTGCTTTGACAAAAAATCCATAAAAAATGTTCATCTGTGGAAGCCGTAGTACTGTAAAAAGCACGACCAATCATCTGAGCCGGCCCGGCTAAAATAACTGGATGGCCTACCTGCCTGTCAGCCTTCCATCTGTGCACAAACTTATCTCGTGCCCTCATTGGTCATATGTGGAGGAGGGGCTCTGTATTTTTTCCGGTTGTGTATTTTCAAATTCTAGCGCACTTGAGCTGGTTTCTCCAAAATTACCTACCCCACCTTTAATAGGTTGTTAAATGTTAAGAAGCCTTGAGACGCTGTTTCTTGCAAGATGTTGCGTCTGCCCCCTCTCACAATAATAAGAGCACTGTTAGGAGAGATGACGAGTGACATTCACAGTGGCCAATCAGAGGGGTACTCAAACTGAATAAGTCACACAGGATGAGGGTTCCCAACCAACCAGAATTGTTTAAAAATTCATAAATCGATAACAGCACCGTTTGTGCAGCGGCTTAACGGTATACCGATACCGCCCAATCAGCTACCGGTACTGACTGAGTACCGGTGCTCAATACCCATCCCTTCTCATAACCATGTGCTATAAGCTGCTCCCTTTTCATGAAAATGTAAAAATGTAAATGTGTGTGTGTGTGTGTGTGTGTGTGTGTGTGTGTGTGTGTGTGTGTGTGTGTGTGTGTGTGCAATGACTCAGCATGTCCTGACAAAGCACAAGAGGCCTATCAGTCTACTTATGAAAGGTTAAAGCTCTTCTTCATTTGGCCATTCCTTAAAGGTAGGGTAGATAAGAATGGAGAAATGTGCTAGAATTTGAAAGTACCCAGCCAAAAAAAATCTGCCTATTCTTTCAGACTTCCTTACAGAGCCAACACACACGAACGTGCACATGACCAATGGTGCACGAGATGGAAGGCTGACAGGCACCACGGCTTCCACCGATGACATTGTTTTATGTATTTATTGTCAAAGCACACGTATTCATTGCTATCGGGATATTAAGAGCATACCATGGAATATAACAAAAAGTGTTTCTGAAGTGAATTACCTACCCTACAGATGTAGCGCTTCGTTTCAGACGCCTACCCGTGCGGCAGGGTTTCCGCTAGGATTTTTTCTCACCGGTCAAATGTCCGGGCAGAATTTATTTTACCGGACTAATTTGAAACTTACCGGTCATATTTCAATAATAATAAGAGTTGTGTAGCAGAGTTTCCGTTAGCATGTAATTACCGGACTATGAGCAGATATGCTTCAGTTTAAAACTCAGTTCACGGGGCTCATTTTTATATTGCTTCAGTTTATAATCGTAACAGATCGAAAAATTCAGATTCATTTTTCAATAAATGATTCCACAAACAACAAACAACATAATTATTACATTCAAACAAACTACTTGTAGTAGATAACGTACATTATTCAAAAGTTTACATCAACTTTGAATAATAACACGGGAGAAACTCTCTTTTCCCCTCTCCCTCCCTCTCTCTCTCTCCTGACAGCCCGTCAGTTTCTCATGCAGCTCCTGCAGCCCGCTAAACAGAGGGCGGGGCTTCAGGTGATTTTACAGAGCTGCGTGTCTCCGTCTGACTCAGCAGCTGACCTGATCTCTCTCTTGCGTCCGGTTACACTTCACTCGCGTTTATGTCCATATCGATCAGATCCAGCTCTCCTGATCGGCCTTTATAGAGAGCACCGATCAAACTATTAAGAGTGAATATCGGCCGATAATGACCGACGGCCGATCGATCGGAGCCTCCCTAATTATTACCAGACATGTTGACCGGCAGGTTTTGAATTTACCGGTTTTTAATAAATGTTACCAGCTAAAAACCGTTAATTACCGGCTAACGGAAAGCCTGCCGTGCGGGTCCGTGATCGGCACGGGGTGGGCCCCTGCTGAAAAGGAAAACCCCCCCGCAGGACTTGAAATGCCCCCTTGATAAATACATTTAATTAAAATGAAACCAGCTGCAATGGATCATGGATCCACCAGGGGGAGCCGTGAAAAGCTGCCACACTGGAACTCATGTGAAATAAACAGCTGATCTACAGGTATCTGATATAGCGGATATTTGTTCAGATCCATATGTCACGGATAGGATCATATTCTGTGCTAAATAAGAGACATGTAATCATTTACTAAACATCACCATGTTTTTATTTAACAAAATAATGTTTAATTCACGTTGGCGTAAGTACAAATCCATCGCTATGTTTTTAGATCAGGAAATGCATCCAGACTCAAATAAACGATTTTCAATCATCATCCTCACGATCATTTAATGTATCATATGTTCGCGAGTTGAAATGAATGCACTACATTTAATCCACGTGAGTTTACAACAACAAAAATAATCGCTTTGTTTTTATATCACATCCGACCGGAGGAAAATGCAGCGGCTCTCACTACCGATCATCCTAATCCCACGGGCAAACAATAATATGTACAGTGTTAATAGTTTACTATATTATTAGTGTCTAATATTACTGGGGATTTCGGAATGGTAGGCTACTGGATTTTGATTGATTGTATCTGCTTCATATCGCAATATATTCCCGAAGTCTGAAATGCAAAAATGTCCCACATTAGGGCAATTCACCCTACATTTAATCATTCAAACAAAATCATATTTCGTTTCTTTTTAACGAAATAAATGTGGTTTAATCCACATCATTTACTGTGTTAATTGTTTACTATAGTAGTGTGCACATTACTTTTCGCTGCTTGTTGCACCTGGTGAGAAGCTAAACTGCATTTTGTTGTCTCAGTACCTGCAATAACAATAAAGTTGAATCTAATCTTGAGCAGGAACAAATGTATTTAGGCTACTTAGTACATATCTGACATAAACGATTAAACACATTTGTGCATTCTTTAAACCGAGTCCAGCCGAGTCCGGAGGCGGCGGCACATTAAAGTGTGCACCTGATTGTTTAACTTGAAGGTGCCTGATGACATTTAATCATTCAAACAAAATCATATTTCGTTTATTTTTAACGAAATAAATGTGGTTTAATCCGCATCATTTAGGCCTACTGTGTTAATTGTTTACTGTAGTATTGTTTAACTTGAAGGTGCCTGATGCAGAGTCCTGCACGGGTCTGATTTTCAAGACCCGCTCCCGCCCCGCGACGTGCAATACCGAACCCGCCCCCCGCACATATTGCCAATTAGTTCCGCAACCCGACCCGTTGGCACAAGATCCGCAACCCGACCCGAACCCGCATAGCCTAGCCTATATATGAGTAGTGAAAACGTGCAATTATTAACACATGCAGTTGCATATTTGTCTCAAAAAGCGTGGGATGTTGGTTATTTTCTCCATCTAGGATGACACCAAAAGCCGCCCAGACGTTGGATTTCGCTCTTGAGGAAGTGTTATTGAAAATGCTGTATTCTCCATAGAGAGCTTCACCTCAGCCATTTCAAATGTGGCGCGCACAGCAGCAGATTGATGCGCTGCATAGGTTATGATTATGCACGGTCCCGTGGGGGAGAAGTCTGAGGATTTAAACATTAAACTAAATTATTATTATTTTAATATATTTATTATGCAATACCCGCGACCCGACCCGCATCATCTTTGTTTTACCCAGAACCGAACCCGGAAAAAAGCGTTTGAAAAAATACCACCCGCGAATCACCTTTTTTGCGGGTCACCCGATGCAGGACTCTGGCCTGATGTGAACATTTCCAGAAGAACTCTAGCTTGAATGGCCTTTGTATGTATACAGTATAGGCCTACAGTACAGCCCAACCATGTAAACCTTCCTTTTCTCCCATCCAAAGTTTGAATTGGATAAAGGTAATGGTTATCGATGGTGCTTTTATAGCCTATTGTATAATAACTGTGTGATTTATATTGCTTTTCAAATGCATATGGCCACCCATTTACACGGCTCTTCCCGTCAAGAATATGAATAGAACTTAGTTAGATAATCACACACGTCTCCCCGTCCCGAAAATGATAAATAAAATAAAAAGAGGACACACATTGAGTCCAGAAAATGAATGTTATTACAGTTTTTCTCAATCGCTAAACCCACTATTTAGAATCAAAATTCATTTCTTCAAAACAAGAACATAGCCATCGAAACAGAAACACACTTGCCATAACTCTGAATATCTTTTGCAAAATGCACTTACATGACCAAAACTGAAAATACTGGTCACAAAAAAGAATAAGTCGATCGAAACAGAACCAATTGTCCTCTAATGAGACAAATGTGTTTTCATAACTGAAACTCCGGTCACCATAATAACACATTCTACCATAACAATATACATTTCTTGCAAGGTGCTCTAGGGCACTCAAAACTAAAAATACCCCTTCCAAAACCAGATACCTTCTCCAAAAACAAAACATTTGTCAGCTCATTAGAAGACTATTTGAACAGTCATTACTAAGTGGCACACTAAATACTGACTACAATCATCAACACACAAACCTCAAGCTATCGATATTGGAAACTGAACGGAAAACTGACAAGTTGGGAGAAACAAACTTACATACAGGAAAAACAGTATGTTACTGTAACTATGTCATTGTTTTTATTGCCTCATTTTCAGAAGAGCACCGTAACAGAAACAAAAGATGAATAGCAATACACTGGAAACAAAATAACATGGGTAAATGATGTAAATCAGCAGTAAAGCAGAGAATGAGATCTATATAGCTTTACTGATCTGCTCTTTGGCCTCTGTCTGGCTACATAGCCTCATCTACGTCACAGCGTATGTCTTCCTTTGCAAGGCAGCGTGGGAAATATCTCCCTGCGTGTCGACACCACCCTTGACAGGATTCCGCAGAGATGTCCCGACAGCCAGCATTCTTTGCGTCCAAAAGGGGCATTCTGTCATGAGGATGATGGTCAGAAACCTTCCATCTCCAGGCAGAGAAGAACTCCTCAATGGGGTTTAGAAATGGAGAGTATGGAGGGAGGAACTCCATGGCCATGTGTGGATGAGCCTCAAACCATGCCCTCACGTCACGAGAGTGGTGGAATGCCACATTGTCCCATATGAACCGACCTCACTCGATCCCTCTCTTATGGTGGCACCAGTCGGTCATACAGGACATCCAGGAAGGCAAGGACACGTTGCTTGTTATATGCTCCCATTACAGGGATGTGAGCAAGGACGCCTTGTGTCGAGATAGCCGCACACAATGTTATGTTTCCTCCCCTTTGGCCTGGAACAAAGACTGTTGCTCTTTGCCCAATAAGGTTCCTCCCACGTCTCCTCACTTTGGAGAGGTTGAAGCCTGCTTCATCCACATATACAAAAACATGTGGTAATGCATTGCCTTCCAGCTCCATCATTCGCTAAAGAAAATGAAACAAACAGAGGACCATTTTACATTACTGTAAGCAGTCCGACATACTAAAAATATAGGCAAGCCATCACTGTGATTGAGGTCCTTACCTGTACATACCGGTGCCTTAACTCCTTCACACGGTCAGAGTTGCGTTCAAAAGGAACCTTATAGATCTGTTTCATTCTGAGGTGGTGCCTCTTTAACACCCGGTCATTGGTTGCAACACTTATAGATGGAATGTTACTGAAGACATCCTGGTCTGCAATTATTCTGGCCTGAATCACCCTTAAGCGGATTTCATTGTTGGCCACAACCATATCAACAATGGCAGACTCTTGTTCTGGAGTAAAGGCCTTTCCTCTGCCACCAGAGCGGGGTGCTCTTTCAGTTCTATCAATAAATATTTGAGAATGTTATGTACTGTAATATAAAAACAGTGATCGAAACCTACATAAAAATAGAAATGCATGAAGTGCTGTAAAAAAGGGTTACAGTAGCTTACCTATTTGCGTGCCTGAAGATCCTAATAATGGATGCCACTGTTGATCTCCGTATATTGGGCTGAACCCTTTGGCCAGCCTCAATGAGGGACATGCCATGGTTTATGACGTGGTCCACAATAGTTGCACGGGTGTTGAGCAGAATCTACAGTTTCCAGTATTTTCCGTTTCGTAAAATGATCAAATACGGCGAAGATATTCAAATATGTGCTTCCATTTTTCACACTTTTAAAATGTATTAACTTTATATCATCGTATCTCCGTGTTTACTGGGTATTTTTGCATGAAACAAAGACTGGGATATAGTTTCAAGCCAGTACTTTCGACAGAAACACACGGCAATGTTGTCCGGACTGTTGTTTTTATGCGGCACCGGCTTGAACAGGTCATGTGATCTTTTCACGCCGGCGTGACGGTCGACTCCAAAGGGTTAATATTAAATACATACAAGTATTTTTACAACTTGTATTTAGAAATACTCCGTTGTAATTATTGATGCATACATTCAATGTGGCATCTGCTATAATGGGGTTAATGTATGATATTACTTAATAATACAATACATTATAATATATGATATGATAATTACATTTTAGTTTTATTAATTTCTTATTTCATAGTTTGTCATTATTATTATTTGTATCGCTCATCTTATTTTTGATTTTATTAATCTGTGTGAATCTGTGCTGTCCTGTTTTTCACTCTCACCCTGTTGCTGTTTGAACTACTGAATTTCCCCACTGGATTAATAAAGGTCCATCTTATTTTATCTTAATGTATAAATTGATTTACTTCAATCTACTGTACTGTGTAAAAACACCCCAACAATATTACAAGAAATATACTGCAAAAAGCAAACTATATACTTTATTTGATCTAAAATATTGATGTTTCTACAACACCCAGTTGTCCTTCTGTATTTTGTGAATAAAGCGCCATCTCATGGTTAACTCCTGTAATTGAACAAATGGGGAAATTGGGCAACGCCCTCTAGCAATTTGGCAACACCCCCAGCCACTGGCATCCGCTGGGCTTTTGACTGGGACACACCCATGTGAGTCCTATCTGGGGTGCTACATCTGTACCTTTAAACCTTAGCACAGCTCAACATGTTTACTGAAGCCTCTGTCAGCATTCAGCAGGTCATCAAAGCTTTAGGCTGCAGCCACACGAGGACGATAACGGACCGCAATCGTTATCAAAAAAGTATTCCGTCCACACGCAACAGGCACCAGAAACGTGTCTGTTCACACGAGACCGCTCGAAAGCGCTGGAGACGCTGTAGTACATATGACAGGCCTGTAAGTGGCGCTGTACTCCTACCACAACATCAGCGAAGAAGACTTGCACATGGTTTCCATGGTTGCCCTTCTGTTTATTCTCCGCTCTGGCTCTTTTTCTCCCTACCCGAGGTAAGCGTTTGCTCCTGCTGTATATCTCTCCGGTTTGCCACCAGCAAATGACAAACACCCACCTCTCCGCCTCTTCCAAGGGACGAGGGGACCGTGCAGCAGAGTTTCAGTTAGATTTTTTTCCGCCGGTCAACATTTCGGTTAAAGTTGAAATCTTCCGGACAAAATTAGAAAAGTGCCGGTCAAAGGTCTTCTTTGTTATTTATTGAGCTTTAAAACAAATTAATAACGACTCTATATAATAATATAAGAATAAAAAACGGAGCCTCTCTTTTCCTCCCCCTCTTCTGAGAGCCCAGCAGCTGATCTCTGAGCAGGAGAGGTGCGGAGAGGAGGGGCTATTGCGTCATCGATATCAGGACATGATCGTATAGGCGAGTCAGGGTCCTTTTTATTTTAATGTAACTTTGGAAGTTGTGTTACCAATGCGGTAATACAATTAATAAAAACAACAAGGTTTGGGTTCGTTCTTCAGATGACTGTGACGTTAAAGAGCTTACAAAATGAAGGACAATACTGTTCTTATTACGATAATATATATACTATTATTAATGGGAAATCACGTCATTCATGACAATATGCCCGCTGTATTTATAAATCGTGGTTTATTACAACTTTCCATGCTCACTTCCGATGTTACACGACCGCTCCGAACAAAACAGCTTTCGCCGGTTAGTGACGTCACGCACGTCACGAGTAGAACACCTGTTGAATAATACACTACCTCTATGGCTGATGTTGGACTCTGGAGACAGAATCGAGTGACAGTGAGTCGTCAAGACTCATTTGGCGGGGATCCGATGCGGCAACAGAATACAGACTGGTATACATTTGACTTTAATTCATAGAGATTCTCAATAAATAGTAAATCAATAATAATTAGGGCTGTCAAGTTAACGCGTTAATAACGCGTTAATGCAAAAAAAAAATTAACGCCACTAATTATTTTAACGCGATTAATGCATGTGTATTTTTTTTCCTCGGCCGCCCCGTAGTTTCAGAGCGCATCGAGTTTAAAATACCATCTACAAGCTGATGCTGCTGACAGCCCCGCTCCTGCCGCCCGCTTGTGGCAGACCACACTTCCACGCTCACCGGCAGGCACCGACTGGCCATCGGGAGGACCGGGAGGGTGTGTGTATGTGTGGCCCGAGCGAGCGAGAGAGAGACCTTACGTGCATTACCGTACCGCAGTGTGAACGCGGCTATTGTTGTTGTTAGCATCTGGTGCTAGCTAGCTGCGCTAACGGATATAAGGAGCTGTTTAAATGAAAACAGAGGAGCGCCCTATCCACACAACTGCGCCGAGCACTTGACTTTATGCAGGCAGCGGGACATTGTACGAGAAGTCAGCACACTCATGATTGCAGTAACATGATTGCAGCGTCCAGGCACCTCCCGTTCGAGCATATGCCTTGAGTTGCACATAGCTCCAACGATCACACACACACACACACACACACACACACACACACACACACACACACACACACACACACACACACACACACACACACACACACACACACACACACACACACACACACACACACACACACACACACACACACACACATACACACACACACACACACACTTTGTATTGTATGAGAGAGGTTCCAGGTTGTTGTGTTTAATATTCATGAGAATATTTGTCATTGTTCAAATGATAAACATTAGCATAACGCATATTTGTCCACTCATATGTTGATAAGAGTATTAAAAACTTGAAAAATATTCCTCTAAGGTACATTTAGAACAGATAAAAAATGTGCGATTAATTTGCGATTAATCGCGATTAACTATGGACAATCATGCGATTAATCGCGATTAAATATTTTAATCGACTGACAGCCCTAATAATAATACATCGTAATGTATCAGGCAAACTGTAGCATGGTCAATAGCGTCCGGAGCACGATAGCAACTCTGCGATCCGCCATTGTTGTTGTTGTTGGTGGCGAAACACTTCAACAATGGCGCGGGGTAAGCGGAGGTGAGCAGAAGAGGTGGGGAGAGGCGGGGCTATTGCGCAATCACTATCAGTGATCTGAAAATGTTCGGATAGGGCGTACACACGGAGCCGTTTGACCCCCAGAGAGTTGTGTATGCCTTTCTATCCACCTTGGGACCCGTTATCGTTTCCTCAGTCGTTTAGTACCGTATTCAGTCGTCGTTGTGTGGCCGAACGGTCTATATGACACTAAACAGTAACGCAAACGACCAAATTCGTCCTCGTGTGGCCGCAGCCTTAGCCTGCAACCTAACCTGCTCCGGGGCAGGTTAGCCGTTCAGCATAAGTTACCATGGAGATCTAGCCCTCTAAAAAGAGAACCAGCTTCGTAGGACCGGAAAGCCGGAGTTTTCCCTGAAGTTAGCCGCTAAGAGAACATCCTGCTTCGTAGTACAGGCCTCAGGACTAACTGAAGACATGTGGAACAGAGGACAGGCATGGTTCCATGTACAGGAAACTGGAACTTTGAACAGGTGTTTTCATCTTTTCTGCCTGAAGATTCACAAGTTCTTGATCAGGTGTTTGATGTGAGCTGGCATGATCCTTTCTGCAGCGATAAATAAAGAAAACAAAGAAAACATTTTTAATAATGGTAATGATGGTAACAACAATAATATTAGTATAATTATGTATATAGCACTTACACAATTGCAAAGTGATTCCCACAACAAAAATAAAGAACAAAACAATGTCAACAATAAAACTAATTAAAAAAAAACTAATTATTACAGGAAAGTTGAGACAAATTAATGTTTTTTCAGTCTTTACAATGCACTGTTGGAAATGACATTCCAAAGACTAAATTCAAACTCAATACCATAAATAACTGGGTACCAAAGTGCTTTACCTGATAGAACACGCTCCACACGGAGCAGCAACCATCTGGCTGGGCCTTTTGCTGCATATCATCTCCTCCCTCTATCCCTCTCTCTCTGGTGTTAGGTTCCAGTAGATCTCTAGTATCCAATAAAACAGAAATTTCCCAAAAAATCATATTAAAAAAGTTAAAAACAATGACTTGCTGTTGGCATTGAAATGGATTAGAATCTCACCTTTTTCCTGGATGTCAGGAAGGCCATGGAGTCGTTCCCTTCAAGTCCGCAACCAGTCATAGGAGTTCAAATGCAAAGCCTGAATGATGACAAGAGCGAGAGACTTACATTTTACAATTATATTTTTAATTCATACCAGAGCAGTGTGTACAGGCCCTGTACGACATGCAAAGAACAGATCAAATCCCCTAACAGACTCACACACTTTGGTGATGTCCTAATCTGATAATGTTTCATTTTTTAGCAGCAAAGTAACATTACTCAAAGTATATGTCAGACCCAACTTATTTACAGTATGTTTTGCATATCCTCAATAATGGTCTGTATAGTTGAGTAGAAAAAAACTGTCCCTACAATTTCAGGTAGATTAACACACATTTGTAAGAAAAGTTTACAATGAAGCACAAAACCCCTCTTTGTATTAAGCGAGCTGCCACAGAAAGTGCAGCTTAACATGCTAACCTTTGGTGAGCTACAGTAAAGCTAACTTCATGCTCAACACAAAACCTTTAACGTGCATTACATTGACGATTTTAAACACAACTTAACTCTCTCTACTTGTAAGATAACGTTTAGTTAACTTACCTTAAATAACTACATCACGTTTTTCAGCGGAAACACAAACTGCAGAAAACGTTAGCTGCTAACTGTTGTTAGCTAAGACAGCTAGCTCTTAATGGCATCGGTTCACAAGAGCGACTGAAGAAATCCTACAGTCCAGCATGTATCTTGTTCTTCAGTCCAAGGACTTTGGGGGAAAGCCTTTCACCACCCATTTGCAAGAGCACTTTCTGAATGAATTCATAGTTGTACCTTAGCTCTTTGGGGTAAGCCATGTTCAGTGTATAGATGACTCCCAGCCAGTGGCGGCTCCAGGTGGGGCTCAAGTCAGTAGGCCTGTTTGCAATGTAATTGCATACACGCTCCCCTTGACAGTGAAACGCCACGCGTGAGGTTTAGATTATTTCCCTGTTTCAATCCAAATTGAACGGTATGAAATAAAAAAGCACATTTGTCTTGTAGTAAATAAAAAGGGCGACTTGGAGCCAATCCTGTAATTTACCCACAGGTGAAAGAGTTGACATGCTGAAAGCCCAACCCCTGTAGGGGGGTCTGGGGGGATTTTACCCCAGGAGATTTTTTGAAATACTAACATAAAATACACATTCTGGTACTCTTTTGAGAAGAAAAATAAATACATCTATTACTACACGACATATTTAAAAAAATGAATGCCATTTTAGTTTTTTGTTACTTTGTTCTGAAAGCTGAACCTGCTGCTCCTCACTGAAGAGGGAAGAGGCTGTGTGGATTACTTTACATTGTGGATAAGGTTGTTGGTTGTTCCTAGAATCTTTAAAAGTACAATGGGAGCCAGAGCCTTTTCTTATCAAGCTCCACATTTGTGGAATCAGCTTCCAGTTTGTGTTCGGGCGGCAGACACCCTATCCGTTTTTAAGAGTGCGCTTAAGACCTTCCTTTTTGATAAAGCTTATAGTTAGGGCTGATTAGATTCAGCCCCTAGTTTTGCTGATATAGGCTTAGTTTGTCGGGGGACATCTTACTTCTTCCTTCTCTCTGTCTATACCCATGTACACTCATGTTCCGATTAACCCAGCTTCCCCAAATGTCTTTCTTTTTGGTGTCTATATACGCTGGGATCCGGATTCATGGATGATCCTGCGGTCCTGTGTCCTGGATCGCGAGCGCTGGATCTTGAGTCGTGGCTGTGGTCCTGGATCATAGGTCCTGGATGGATATCCTCGTGGATTCATCTTCCTATTATACACACATGCATTTCCAAACATTTGGACTACCTATGTTGCAAATGTATTATCTTTTCAATTTACACACGGCATCTATTGCACGTCTGTCCGTCCTGGGAGAGGGATCCCTCCTCTGTTGCTCTCCCTGAGGTTTCTCCCATTTTCCCCTTTAAACTGGGTTTTCTTTGGAAGTTTTTCCTTGTACGATGTGAGGGTCTAAGGACAGAGGGTCTAAGGACAGAGGGTGTCGTATTGTCATACTGATATTCTGTACACACTGTGAAGACCACTGAGACAAATGTAACATTTGTGATATTGGGCTATATAAATAAACATTGATTGATTGATTGATTGATTGATTGATAAGGGTGGATAGCCCCCATTGTTCTGTGTGTCAAAATGAAAGACAGCCCACACACCTATCAATCATCAAACCGTGGGGTCTTATTTCATTACGTGTTGATTTCTATCAACACGTAATGTTGTATCGATGTATATAGACAGGGGTGGCCAACCAGTCAGAGGTTAAGAGCCACATTTTTTCTATGTTACTGCAAAGAGCCACAGTCACTGATACCGCTTGTTTCAGTTTTTTGTTTTCTGGAGACAAGATTTCAACCACTGATGCATTTTTGTGGCATTGGGATATATATTCTTTAAATCCTCTGGAGCATAGAGAGGAGCTGTGGATTATTGTTATTGATTAATGCGTTAGTGTTTCTTAGGGTCAAAAACACTAAACTCACAACTTCAAATGAAAGCGTTTAGTTTATTTAATAATAGAGCACATGTTCAATGTGAAAAGTGACTGTAGTTATAGATTATTTGCAATTTGGTGCTATATATTTAAAAACATTATATATATTTTTTAAACACCTTGAATTTCAGGGCGGGCGCGGGGCTACCAAGACAATGGTAGGGGAAACACTGGATAGTGTTTAATCAACGATAGGTTTTCCCCCCCTCAAACGTGATTGGGTCACTGCATCGCAGGTATTATTGTGATTGGCTCTTGGGCCACATCAAAATTAGACGCGCTGTCATCCTCTCATACTGACATCTGACACCACACATACACACGTAGGGAGAGCCGGGACGAAAGTAACACGGGACGAAAGTAACACGGGACGAAAGTAACACGGGACAAAAGTAACGGAGCGATTTTATCCGAGCCCAAACAACTTTGACCGGCCAAATTACGTCAGAATTATCAGCATTAAAGACTTAACAGACCTACTAAATATCAGGTTTAACTGTCAGGAGTCGCTAGTGTTGTCACCAGTGGCGTTTCTATATGTACAAAAGTGGTGGGGCACAAACAACTCAGATGTCTAAATATAAGCTTCTGCAGTGAGGTTCATGGCTGGTGAGGCACTGGCACTGACTCTTCAGGTTTACAAATATTATATTTTGACCTAAATCAAAATATAATATTATTTTCAAAAGCTTTTTTTGTCTGATGCTTCAATTAATTTTAAACAGAGAGTTCAACAAAAGGATACCCAAAACATGTAATTTTATCCTTTAAATATTGAATTGTTCTCTCTTAGTAAGATCCCATTTTCAATAAAATTGCAGTCTTACCTTGACATGAAGATGAAGTCCATTTGCCTATCCCTCTGGACAAAAATCTCTATTACTTTTTTGTAAAAGTCCTCCTTATCTTCTTGTAGTTTCAAAAGTCTATCATAAATCTAATCTAATCAATAGATTTATGATTCGAAAATTATAAAAGTAGGGTAGACATGTGGATATTAACCGTCTGAACAAAACGTGCATTTATCTAACAGGTTTGTTTCCCACAGATCTTATTTGGAGCTATTTTCTAAAATCTTATGGAGACATTTCATTGCTTTTAGGTCGAGGGAAGCCATGCGCAGCTTACTTCCGGGTTTTAGGACGCCTCACTGCAGCTCTCTCGTCTCCTCGTCACACACACCACATGTACTTACAGCCAATCAGCTCTGAATTATGTGAGATGACGTATGGTGGGGATGGCAGCTCTATGCCCCTCTGGTCATTATTTTTTTGCCACACACATTAAATAGGACAATACTCTGAGCATGCGCAGTGTAGTTTTTACAGTCACCATTGCTTTAACAGGGAGAGGGAGGGGCAGGATCGGGTTTTGTCCCACATGGCTCGAAACAGCTCAATCGGCACACACTGACAGTGTGTGCCTATTGAGCAGTGTGACACTGTAGACACTAATTAGAAGAACACGGACTAAAACAGCAATGTACAGACGAATCAGATGATTTTATATTTTTTTTTTGCATTTTTTTGTAATCATTATTTTTAATACTTTCTGCTGACACTAGGTGGGGCTGTGCCCCACCTGCCCCTAATGACCAGTCGCCACTGGTTGTCACGATACCAAGTCAAGAATTGCGATTCCAATTATTTTTCGATACTTTTCTTAAAAAAAGGGAAACAGTCTTAAATGTAATTATTGTTAGGATTATGTTTTAAACAGGACCCAGGCGCAGGCAAGGACTGAAGATGTTTAAATAATTTATTGCTTCGGAGACTCAGGCAGGTTTGGTGATATGGAGGTCCGGAGTGGAGGTAGGCAGTGAGAGGCTGGACTGATTTACAAGGCAGGCAGGAAGAAACAGGCAGGTTGGCTGGAAGCTCTGGTGGACGATGGCCGAGGGATTGCACTGGAAACACAAGAGAAACTAGTTACAAAAAGGTACAGAATTACACGCAGACATGATAACTCAATGGGCAGCCAGGAGGATGTACTACCACTGATGTAGAAAACAATCTGGCGGTGAGTTGCTGGGAGACTGGAGTAGATAAGCTGTGTCCCGATTAGATGATGAGGGACAGCTGAGTCGGACGGCCAGGTGAGAGCAATCAGGCTGCAGCCTGCAAGGGAAAACACACCCTCTCCACACACAGGAACACAGTTTGGACCGTGACAATTATTGTGCTTTATTTCACACCAGAACCATAACCATAACACAAACTTTTAAACAATGAGAACAATAAATAAAATAAATGACAAGAATTCGTATTAAATACAATTAATACATTTCTTACAGACAGGCCTCGTGGTGTCCGTAGGCTTGCCCTCACTGTCATATAGCTAAAATACATCCAAATGTAGCTTCTGGCGTCTTTTTTGTCAACAAGCCGAGGCGCAGCGGCAGTTGCACTCCCACTTGCAGCCATGCTTCTCGTTTTCTCACATGCTCTGGCAGCTAGCGCGTGCACGAGAGAGGGGAGGCACTTGAGCGTGCTTGAGAGGGGCGGGACTGCAGGCACGGCTGCAGTGCAGGGAGTGGAAGCAGCAGAGCGCTGAACACACACGGCTCTTATTAAAATGGCGCTTTCTCACCGGAGTACTTTCCCCCGCCACAATTAAATATCGTCCACCACAAATAGATCTCATAAAAAAATAAATAATTTTTGAATAAAATATACATTTAATTGTAAAGCGCAGTTACCCGCTCAGCCCCTCTTTGCATGCTCTTTGCTCTCAACGGCCCCTGAGCCCCACCCCCTCCTCACTGCAAGACATTTCTGAAGTTTTAAACCAGATGCCGCGTGCCAGAGAATGACGGCCCGTCCACACAGCGGCGTATATGGTATATATATGGTATATGGTATATGCATACATTTGTCCAAAATGGATGTATTCAAGTTAACTCTGATAAGTTAGTCTCTCTGTTCGTATCACGCTGTAAATCGCCGAGACCCAGCTCTTCAAATAAGTTATTAGCTAACAAGCATGAAAGGAGTTCATGTCAAGGTTAGCACGCTGTGTAACATTATAGCGCTCCTAACGTTAGTCAACTACCGACTGCATTTAATTCTTTAACGCTGAATGATGTTTGCTCCCTCAAACCAGATGAATATAGAAACATATTTTCAGAGGCAGAAACAGGCTCATCTTGAAGAGGAGTAAACACAGCCTGGAACAGAGGTATGAGCAAGAGTACCTATAGAAACACACGTTGGTGGGACACACGCGGGAAAGCTGAACAGTCCGACCAGTGTGATTAGCTATCCAATTAATTAGTTTGAAATATTTCCAGGCCAACCTGATCTCACCAGAATGCGTGACACCACCACGACTCCTTAACACCGCATTGCGTGGTGGAGTCATGCATTCTGCTACATTTACGTGTCGGCACCACGCAAACAACCCCAATGTAAAGTGAATGAGGCTCTTTTGTCGTGGTGCACACAAGCATTTCTACAACGTCCCGCAGTGAGCTGTTATTCTATAAAACGTTTTTAAAATCTTCTGTTATTTTATTTGTATTCATAATAATTTTTATTTTTCGTCAGAATGTAAAAATTACATTAGTTACGCATTTTTGTTCTCAAAAAACAGTGCATTGTGTGTAATATAACTGTGATTTTTATTAAATTAGTTAATAAATAAAATAGAGGGTGCTCACACATTTAGGGTTTCCCATTAATGTACCGGTCGCTACAGTGGAATGTTCTACTGCAACACTCCCCACGCATATACACAATGTACCCGCGACTGTTACAATGAAGGCTCGATATCAGCTCACGGCATATAGGTGTAAGCAGGGGTAAAGTGCTATTTTTGTAGGTGGTGTGTGGACCTCACATAGGGGGGTCCGGGGGCAAGCTCCCCCGGGAAGATTTTTAAATATTGAAGTTAAAAGCATCAATCTGGTGCACTTTGAGAGCAACATTAAGAGATCTATGGATACCTCTCTCAACACCCAGATGAAACAGAACTGTAAACAGATGTACTTTTTCTTTATGTATATTTTACAAATCACTCCCTTTTAAACTTTATTCTTTTTTTACTGTATTTCATACCTGTTTTTCATTTATTCTCTTATTTTTTTAGAACTATAATGATCATATAAACGTGTGCCTCGGAAATAATTGTTTACATTAATGGTGACCAAAACATTTGAGACCCACTGAGATAACACTGAGAGAGTCCTTTAGCTCACTGAGTCTCTCAGTCTGACAAGAGAGGACTCTCCTCCACTTTGTTGTTGAAAAAACTTCTTATATCCATTAGCGTAGCTCGCTAGCACCAGAAGCTAACAACAACGATCTCCGGTACCGGTGCGCGCTCGCTCTCTCTCTCTCTCTCTCTCTCTCTCTCTCTCTCTCTCTCTCTCTCTCTCTCTCTCTCTCTCTCTCTCTCTCTCTCTCTCTCTCTCTCTCTCTCTCTCTCACACACAAAATGGCTTGTTCCACACACACACACACAGCCAAGCTTTAATGAAACACAGAGACCCAGACCTAATATGATTTTTTTAAACTACTAACTACTAGACCGCTGAGTCATGTTAAGACCATATTCTCTGTGTTGCTGTGGGTTTTTTCCATCGCTTTTGTGTTACACATATCAAAACAATAACTAAATATATCTGTCGTAAACTAAACCAGAAACAGCAGTATATTTTATTTTGTTAACACTGTAAACTTGACAGCTTTTTAACCCGCACCTCCTACTGGTTAAAGTACGGTATTACACGTTTAGAGTAATGCAATGCAGGTAGATTATGTTGCTTTTTAATGACTGTTTAAAATGCCTTTTTCTTAATGTCTTTCATTTTTGTAAAGCACTTTTGAATGTGGTATATTTGATGAAAACATTTAAATATTAAGAGTAGCCTACATATAAAATAGTGGGAAAGTAGAAGGTCAATGATATAAATATAGAATAGAAAATATCAAGAAGATACTGTAAATAATATCTACAATAAAAGAGTTTAGTGCCTGATAGGAGGATGTGCAAAACAGACAAACTAATAAGGCTTTATTTAAACATTAAAGAATACTTAGGCTAAGGTCTTTGAGCTTTGGGGGTATCTATCTACAGATACATATTAAGCCTGACAAAGTACTTAACGTCTAATATATTGCATGGTTTGTTTTGGAACTTGACAATCAACTTTCCTGCAATGTTGAAGCACTTATTTTAACCGATATTATACATATTTATTATACTCTTATAAGATGTTAGATAGAATAATACATGTGCAGAATATGACAGTTTAATGGTGGAGGTATACACACATATTGATAGATGTCTTGTAATGCACCTGTGACCCAAGTTTTGCATTCATTGCATAACTACACCGCAGTTGTGTATATGATATGTCAATAAACCTTTGAAAATCTTGATATCTTGAAAGGGATGTGCAAAATATCAATTATATACATTCTTTAATGAACGATTAGAGATTAACGAGTAATTAATATGCTTTATACGGATCTGCAGATAAATGTTTAGTCTTCTCAAGCGCCAACTATCAAATATCTCTCCTGATTGTTGGCACTTGACAATCACCTTCACTGAATTTTACTCGGGTGTAACTAAAGTCTGATTTAAGTGTTGTTTATATTTCACATCATTAATCCAAATCTGTAAAGTAACTAAAATAAATGTAGTGGAGTAAAAACACCACGTTAACATTAAAGAAAGCCCTCAGGATTATAAAAGACCCCCATCACCCCAGCCAAAACTGTTCTGTCTGCTGCCGTCTGGCAGGCGGTACCGCAGCATCCGGACTAAAACCACCAGACTCAGGGACAGCTTCATCCCACAGGCCATAAGACTATTAAACACCTGCATTTAGAAACAACATCCATAACATTCATCTGGCTGCTACTTAAAAATTATTTATCTAATATATCATATTCACAATGTAGTGACTTCTTTTTTGTCTTTTGTTTTCTTAGTTATGTTCTCTTTTATATGTATGTGTTATGTGTAATGTTGCTGCCTTCTTGGCCAGGTCAGCATTGAAAATGAGATTGTATCTCAATGCTTTTATCTGGTTAAATAAAGGTTAAATACAAAAAATAAAAAGATTCCAATCACTTGTATATAGACTCTTATTGCACTATTTCACTATTTTTTATGTGTATCTGTTGTATTGTGTTGCACTGTTGGAGGAGCCTGCGACCTAAGGTGGGGGGGGATAGGACACGTTCGATTCCTGTTTTGAATAGTGTGCCGTCGATGGGTTTCATTCCATTTCAAGGTGCTTTTTGACGCTCCATGTAAACTTCGCACACTACCACTCCAACATCCAATCACAGAGCTTGAGGACTGATCACAGGGTTTGTCAAGCTAAGCACATGGTGTAGTCCCAAACGATAGCTGAGGATTCTGGGTAGTGTAGTGTCTTCTGCCATCCAAAAACTCCGAAAAAATATTTGTTTCTCCGAATCGAAGGGGAAAAATACAAAAGCATTGTACACAATTTAAACCAATCAATGTTGTGTAATTAACAAGGATAATTTGGTGTTTTTGAGTTGATGAGTAGTTCAGATATCACTGTAAAATCAATCGACAGTAAGGGGACTACTTACTTCCGGGTGTAAAATTCTCTGTTATCCAATGGGAATGGACGCTCGTAATACAATACAGGGGACATAATCATTATCTTTTAAATAACGATAACTAAAGGGAACAATCTATTTGACACAGCTGAAGCTCTGGCCTTCCTTAAAAACTAACTAATTTAATAAAAATCACAGTTGTATTACACACAATGCACTGTTTTTTGAGAACAACAATTCGTAACTAATGTAATTTTTACATTCTGACAATAAACTTTTTAATTATGAATACAAATAAAATAAAAGAAGCCTCCCGTGAGTTACTACAAGCTATATAGTAGATTTTAAAAACGTTTTATAGAATAAAAGCTCACTGCGGGACGTTGTAGAAATGCGTGTGTGTACGACAAAAGAGCCTCATTCACTTTACATTGGGGTTTTTTGCGTGGTGCCGACACGTAAATGTAGCAGAATGCGTGACTCCACCACGCAATGCGGTGTTAAGGAGTCGTGGTGGAGTCACGCATTCCGGTGAGATCAGGTTGTTCCAGGCTTCAATCAGTGCGAGTGTAGCAGTAAGAGAGGGTCAGGGAGCCGTGGCAGAGCCAGCTAGCTCAGAAGCAGCAGGTGAGATTGACAGAAAACACAGAGATATAGAAGCAGGTCAGGTGGTCAGAAAACCAGATTTCTGAGGCATCATTTATATTCTTCTGTGCCTCATTTATGTAATTGTGAAGCAAGCAGCAAGCATAGACGCACTGGATTTGATCCAGAGTGGTTGAATATGCCTCCATTTAAAGCCCCGGCCACACGAGGACGATAACGGTAGTTTCCGTTACCGTTTTGTGTCATATAGACCATTCGGCCACACTAGGACGACAGAATACGGCACTAAACGACTACGGTAACGATAACAGGTCCCAAGGTGGATAGACTGGCATACGCAACGCTCTGGGGGGGTCCAACGGCTCCGTGTGTACGCCCTATACGATCATTTTCTGATGATGGTGAGGAAATAGCCCCGCCTCTATCCACCTCTGTTGCTCACCACCGCGTCAAAGTAAACTGCACCCTGAATTCAGATTATTTATCTTTCTCTCGATATGGACCTAAACGCGAGTGAAGTCTAATCTGACAGGACGGAGACACGCAGCTCTGCTCA
This sequence comes from Pseudochaenichthys georgianus, assembly GCF_902827115.2. Lineage (NCBI taxonomy): Eukaryota > Metazoa > Chordata > Actinopteri > Perciformes > Channichthyidae > Pseudochaenichthys > Pseudochaenichthys georgianus. Next base: position 1,248,892 of record NC_047508.1, on the reverse strand, counting down.
CCTGCAGCTCCTCCCGCTCTGATGCAGCGGTGAACGGAGCAAAACACACACTTCAAGTCAGATCATCACCCTTAGCTATTTTAATTACCTCTCAAACTACCTAAACTAGTTATAAATATGTTTATTTTTACTGTCGGCCGGGTCACTCATTACTGGATCAGCTGCTGCATGAGACAGACACTGACACTGTCAGAAGAGAGGGAGGAAAAAGAGAGGCTCCATGTATTTTATTATTATATTATATAGAGTCGTTATTCATTTGTTTTAAAGCTCAATAAACAACAAAGAAGACCTTTGACCGGCACTTTTATAATTTTGTCCGGAAGATTTAAACTTTAATACACGTTGACTGGCGAAAATCTCTGCCCGGTTCCCTCGGCCCCCACCGCGGAGAATAAACAGAAGGGCAACCATGACAACCATGCTTCTTCGCTGCTTTGTGGAGGAAGTTACAGCACAACGTACAGGCTCAGCATATGTACTGCAGCTTCTCCAGTGGTTGGAGCTAAACGGAGCTGTCTCGTGTGGACAGAAACGTTCCGGTGTCTATTGCGTGTGGACGGAAGCCTTTTTTGCGATTTGCGTTTGCATATGCGTTTTACCGTTATCGTCCTCGTGTGGCCGGGGCCTAAGCCATGGCTATACCACACACAGCATGGTCAATTTGATGAATGGGCTGAGCTCTACCCCTGCCTGAGCCTCCTTGCGGGCATAGGACTAGTTATCCCCGTTTCTAGTGTCAACTGTGAACGCGATTTCTCGACGATGAACAGAAAAAGCATCACTTTGAAAAGCACAACAAATTATTATGCATTTTCTTTATTAGTTCAGTTTGTGGTATTCCATGTTGCTTCATCCTCAGGTGAAAACAGACCTCCGAAACCAGCTCCAAGGAGAACACCTGGCTGCTTGCTTGAAGATCTCCATAAATGGACCCTGTCCTGAGGCCTTCCCATAAGATAGGACATTAGAATATTTGTTCAGGAAGCCCCGTAAAATCGGATGTCAAGACAAAGGGTGCAAACTTTGCACATTGTCTGAACATCTGAAGCGTTGTCTAGCCAAGCCACATTTTATTTTGTTTGTTTGTTAGACATCCTAGTCGTGGTGTTCCAGGCGGGATTTGAACTCGGCACTTAGCCCTCAGTTACTCCAGGGAGAATTGAGTTAAATGTAAATGTATGTAATCTAATGTAAATCACTTTGGAATAAGGCATCTGCTAATTATATCTTTGGGAGAATAAACCCCACAGATCCTCAACTCCGGTGTGGCTCACTCATTGACAAGGCGGGAGGGGGGGTGCCCGAAGGGGGGGTGCCCCCACAAATAGAATCAAATGATGTGGGAAACACTGCATGTATAGTTGTGTCCTAATATTACCACAGTGATAAGAATACGTTTTTTAAAAAAAAACATACTTACAGTCGGTTAGGAACACAGCATGGCCAGTATACAAGCCGGGGCAGCGGTGAAGCTACAAAAAAAGCCATAGTAACAGGCAGTTAACATTGATTAGCCACAAACTAATAAGAAAGTCTAAAAAGACAAAAATTGAATTTATCACGTATTTAACTTGAGAGCAGTATCAAGTTATCTTATAATGTTAATGATGCATGTTACACTTCAATTAGGTTACTTAAAGGGGACCTATCATGCAAAATGCACTTTTGTACGTCTTTTATACATGAATATGTGTCCCCGGTGTGTCAGAAAACACAACCCTCTCTCTTTTCCTCCATACCCAAATCTCTAAAAACGGGGCTGCAACGGATCTGATACAGACTGATACAGATTTGAAATTGTTCTGACGTCAGAAACGGGGTGCTCCGCCTATATGGGCAACTCTCCACCTATCAGGGGAATGAGAGGTTGCGTGGCATGGTAACATGACGCTCGTGCCTCGCCCCCCTCCTTTGCAGGGGGCGTGGTCAGCTGCAGCTCAATTGCCACAGAATCAGCCCTTGTGAAGACAGGGCTGGAATAGAGCAAATAGAGCGAAATGAGGCATGGCTAAAATGCATGATCTGTTTGATTTTTGAAAAAAAACCTTCACAGAAATGTTTTATATAGGTATGGCTAGGGGTGGGCGATATGACGATATATATCGTCGTGACGATATTAGGTCTCCACGATATGCTTTTTCAGAGATTTTTTTTCAGAGATTTCAGAGATCGTGATAAAAAAAAAAAAAAAAAAATAGCGGGAGGGGAAGTGGCTCTCCGTGCGCGGCGCAGGGGGCTATGACAGCGGACGGAGAGCCTCTTCCCCTCCCGCTCCCCCAGCCTCACCTACTGATTTTAATTTCACCATATATCAAGCCCGATCGATTTCACAATGTCAGCGCATCTCTGCTTTCGTTCAGTCCGAGTTGTTTGACACGCTCCCAAAGTCCCCGCCCCCTTTCTTTGCAGCAAGGAAAAATACACTGTTGGCAGTCTGCACACACAGCAATAATGGACGGAGAGTCATATTCTGATGTAGAAGAATTAGATTTAGTCCCCAAATCGAACTCTACGTCTGTGGTATGGAAATATTATGGATATAACACAACAGACACGGAGCAAACAAATGTAATTTGCAAAATGTGCAAAAAAGGAAATTTCAAAGCGACAGATGACAACACGTCGGGCTTACGAGACCACCTCAAACGCAAGCACCAGAAAGAGCATGCAGAGACTGAGTGCAAGGTCCCCCGCGTGTGAATGCACAATCTACCGCAGCGACTGCACCAAAACAAACTACCATAGGGCAGGCATTTCAGAAAGGGGCTCCTTATGAAAAGACTAGCAAACGGTGGAAAGACATAACTGACGCGGTGGCGTTTTATGTTTTTCCCTTCAGTTATGCTTAAGTATTTTATTACACTTCAAGTCTTCTCTAAAGTTTACATTTTAATTGTTTGGCACTGACTTTTCCTCATTGATGTTTTATGTTTTACTTAGTTATGTTTTACCCTCCTTTTCATGTTTATTGATGTTCACTGCTCACTTGTTCATTCAGGGATTCATTTCTGAAATAAAACTAGCTTGAAATGCTATTTTGGTCTGTTACTCCTTTTTGTTTTAGTTTCTGTTACCTTGTAGGTGCTTGTACTGTTAAGTAACTTGAAAAATAACCATAATAACCGACATGAAAAAATATCGTGATATATATCGTCTATCGTGATACTGCTTGAAAATATCGTGATAACATATTTTTCAATATCGCCCACCCCTAGGTATGGCCCTACAATATATTATTTAAATATAGCATGATAGGTCCACTCTAAACATTACTACAAAGCTCAGCTAGGTTAAGGGTAGGCTAACAGTTAGCTAGCTGCTGTAGGCCTATGTTAATGGTTGCTAATGTTAATCTATCAAAACACACAGTCGATAGCGTTAATGTTAGCTATTAAGCTACCTGTTTAAGTATAATATAATACACCCAAGGTTATAAATTAGCTACTTACTTAAAACGGAGAGCCGTGGAGAACGTTCACCTCACGACAGCGGAGCTACGCAGGCAGTCCTGTCTTTCCGAATGGAAAAGGGAGGGAAAAGTGGCGGTCTACTTGTGTATGCACATGCACAGACAGGACAATGTGGTGGTAATTAAATTGTACATAGTTTGTTCTAATTACTTTTAAATGAATGAAATGAACTTGTTTTAAACAGTGACAATATATGTTAAGATTAATTAAAAAAAGATAAGAAGGATGCAATAACACATTCAAATCTATTAAAAAAGGCTCGATTAAAACATGTAACATCTAAAAGGGGTCAGAATCAGTTTTTTTCAGTGTTCCTAAGAATATAAACAAATACGTTTTTACATAGTAAAAAGCAATATTTATAAAGTAAATGATCATATAAAAGTATCGAAGGAGCCGGTAATACATATACAACACAATGCAAATATTGCACATTACTGTATATTGCTCATCTCAATGGAACCTAACATGTGTTTACCTACCTCGCCAGCTTTACTCTTCTTTTAACTACCGATGCCTATTGCAGAACAACCAGCAGGGTTCAAAACCAGCTGAAATAAATGTAAAAAAATATTAGGGACCGTGTGTTTATGAATGTGGGGAGGAGGGGGCTTAGGGTTAGGCGCTTGATTGAGTGAAGGGAGCGATGCTGCTGCTGCTGATGAACACTGCAAATCTTTCGCCCCACCATCAATTCGTAGCTCGGACCACTGCCAAGGCCAATGGTGCATTTACTTGCTCCTCAAATGTATTCCCATGGGAAGTCATCCATCCATTATTTTTTTAGCTGGTTACATTTTCCCTGTGGTTGTCTTGGGCTTTTGAGAAATTAGGTCTATTAAAAGCAGGTAAAAACAGAAATAGTGAATTCTTTTTTTCCCCGGTTCTTATCTAGACATTTTAAGTGAATTGTAGCTCATTACTAATGTCTAGGAGTTTGAATACATCTTGTGGAACAGAAACAAGAAGTTCTTGTTTGGTTGTATAACCTAAGATGTGTGAGAATAAGATCTGACTGATGTCTCCCCCCAAAAGGATATTTGTGATGTCCCTTAGAATGGTTTTGAGCCTAAGATCATCCAGCAAACCATTATTATGTATTGAAATGTATGCAATGATGCATTGATCCCTTCCACCACCCGTCTTTCACTGACAAGGTATAGAAGCATTATTTTCAATAAGAGGGAAATAGTAACACTTCTGTCATTTTCATCAGGTGAAAAAGTGAGTGATACTCACCTGAATTTGTGACCTTATCATCAAATGGAGCTGACAGAGCCACATAAACCAGGGTTTCTTTCTAATTGCACTGTATGTATATTCCAGTCCATATTCAATGTTCTCAGTGTTTTCCCTCTGTGATCATTGTGACACCAAGAGGGTGCAGGAGGTGACACTTCCCTCCTGCACCCTCTTACCCTCCATGATTCCTTGAAAGCAGAGGTGCTCAGGCTAAGGCGGTGTTTCCACGAGAAGGAAACGGGTTGTATCTGCTACTTTTCTCTCGCGTATAGCCTAGGGTGACCAGACGTCCCCGTTTGTATTGCCCTGTCCCCGGTTGAAACTGTCCCCGGAAATATCCCCGTTTTTTAATATGCGTTAAAAACTCATAGCAACGTGAAATAAAACGTTTCATGTCAGGAAACACTGGGTAAACACTACAGACTGTGGTCAAGCCAGCCTCCACTTCGGAAAACACAGTCAAGCCAGCCCGCACGTTGTATTGCGGTCTGATTGCGGTGCGCGAATATCCTATGCATTACGGTAGAGGCCTGTAAAAACTGCCTTCAAAATAAAAGCGTTTACTCGGTCAAAAACAAATATACCTAAAAAACACACCAAACATATTCATATATACTGGAGCTTAAATTAAGAAATATGTGCGATATAATGTGATCAATAATAATTTAAAACACACTACGTATATAACTACCACATTATAACTGAGTGAATGTAAAATGTAAGGATACAGTTATGAAGACATATCAATCAATCAATCAATGTGTATTCATATAACCCAATATCACAAATGTTACATTCGTCTCAGTGGTCTTCACAGTTTGTACAGAATATCAGTATGACAATACGACACCCTCTGTCCTTAGACCCTCACATCGTACAAGGAAAAACTTCCGGTGAAAACCCACAGTTTAAAGGGAAAAATGGGAGAAACATCAGGGAGAGCAACAGAGAAAGGATCCTTCTCCCAGGACGGACAGACGTGCAATAGATGCCGTGTGTAAATCGAAAACATAAGTAGTAGTAATGATACTGTTTCAATCACATTAGTATGCATGAAAAAGTGATATGTGACACGCCCCCAATTATGCAAATGAGCTAAGTCAGTCTCCCATTGGCCAATGAGCTTAGTCCCGCCTCCCATTGTCCCGCCTCCCATTCTTTGATGTGTGTGTTATCAGATTGGAGTGAAAGCCCCCCCGGCGTAGTTCTTTGATGTATTGATTAAGACAGTCTACATGAAGTTAAGGTATTTGACCCCTGCCCCTCAGAGTTGAGTAATTAGCCTTGTAATCAGATAGGAGTGAAATGCCCCACGGCGTAGTGCCTTTGTTGTATAGTTCTTTGATGTATTGATTAAGTCAGTCTCTCTGACCCCTGCCCCTCAGAGCCCTTTGTTGTCTAATCTAATTAGCCTTTGATGTTTGCCCTTTGATGTGATGTGTTATAACAGGCAGGTGTGATTTCACACTGGTGAAAGCCTTTGATGTTAATCTCTGTATATCTTTTGAAGCTATGTGTGAGAGTGCCTACCCTCCCAGCCTCCCCCCTTCTCCCCACCCCTCCTGAGGCTATGAGCCAACAGATAGTGTGGGTGGAATTAGATGAAGATAGAGATATCTCTCCGCGTTTCGTTTACAGTGATCGGTTTATCGTTCAATTCACACTGCCCAAGTAGATGTTTAGGAGTCTCTTGGAAGTATACGTTTTACAAAGGGGGTATGCATGTTATTTTTAAAAGATCTTATTTAGGTTTTTTAATAGTGATACCTGAGGATATTCTCTTTTTTTAATTGTAGGGACTGTGAACTAATGTGTACTATAAGAAAAGTCTCTCTGAAGAGGGGAAATAATAAAACAATTTAAAAAACATGATCTTTGTCTTTTTTTATAATTATTTTACACCACTATAAGGAAACCCAATATTAAGTTTGTGTGAGGTTGTACTAGGGATACTATTATAATTTTGCTGTACCCATAAAAGAGAAGTATCTGCTCCATTTCACTCCATGAAGCCTCCAGCTTGTACAAGGGCTCCGCCTCAACATGTCCCGCCCTCCTCACCAGAGCATTTAAAAGTAAGGGGATGGAAATAGAAAAAAAATACGCTCAAACTAAATAACAGGCCAGTCATTTACAATCACCAAGTCACCTTTCAAAAAAGAAAAATGGCCAAGAGACGCCTAGATATGGGTTTAATCAGCGAGACGCCTGTGACAACTTACAGCCATCCGTCCGGAGCGCCAATCAAGAAACAAATGCAATATCTGTGCCGGATTCAGACGCCTCCAGCCGAAGAACTTCATGAAGAATGGACTCTGAAAAATGGCGATGTTTGGGGTTATGTATTCAACTATATGGGGAATGAACTTCATTTATACAATCTGAAGAATGGAGAAACGTATGGACCACGTAGTGTTAAAGCGACACTGACCTCAACAGATTGGGCTGTGTTAACTCTGGTGTCTTCCAGAGATCTCCACGCAACCACTGTATCGGAAGAAGTAGTGCATCAAGAAACCATAGTGGAACCATCGGTGTACAATATATTTGCAAAGAAAAGCAAAGAAACACAGACAGAATGCGAGATCAAAGAAGAGTTTTCACCGCCGCCCCTCAATGTGGAGGAAGAAGGAGTTTTTCCCCCGCTGCCAGAAGTGAGAAGAGTCCTGACAAGCACCGTCTGGGAAACTAAAAGCGGACCATCGCGGCGATGGTATTACCGCGCAAGCCGTTTGGTGACGCTGGGGAAGGACCCCTCTGATGATTTTGTTTTGGTGTATTTCCACTCTACATGCGGGGTTTTTCAGACATCCTTGCGGGTGCCTCTGACTGCTTGGCTGAAAATGATTGATGGAAAAGCTACAAAGCTTAAAGAACTTTTTAAACAGAGTCAGACATCGATGGACATTATACTGGTGAAAAAGACTCTCACTTTTGCAGAGGACTCCGCCTCCCACTCAACATAACAAGTCACACCCTACTCACCAGATCATTTAAAACTAAGAACCCCTCAAAGAAAAACATTGTGCTTTCTACCTATGTAAAAAGAGAGTCGGGGTTGTCTTACGAAAATGTGTTATCTCTGTATCAAGACGATGTGTTTAAAAATGAATTTTGTGGAAAATACCAACGGTGTGAGAGACGTCATAAAGACACTCATTTTAACCACAGTGTTTGATCTCTACAAATGTTTAAAGATTGTTACAAAATGTAAAAAAAATAAAAAGGTATGGAGACATAATTAATTCAGGTGACTCTGTCTTTATTAGGAAAACAAAAATATAATACAAATGGTTTACGGGGTAAAATGTCACCATCTTGGACTTAATATTCTAACAAAATACTTTATCTGAATACATTTTCTTTTTAAACGCATTTTTTGAAATTATTTATTTATTATTTCAGTAGAACAATCCAGTTTTTGTTAACATCAATGCTTTTTTCTCTTTTCTTGTGTTACTAAGATACTTTTAGACACACTTTGGCGTATGCAACACTTGTTCAGTTAAACAAGGTTTTTTTCTTTTTTCTGATAACCTTACATATTTTAGTTTTTTTCTGCTACCAAGATACTTTAACATACACCTTGATGTACGCAACACTTAACAAAAGGTATAATATGAAGTACTTGGTAAGGAAGGGGTTTTTCTTTAAGGGGTGCAAAACTTTAGAACAGGGTAAAATATTCATTAATTTGTATTGAATTGAGTTTTCTTTTTCTTTTTGATTTTCAACATACTATTTGTACACAATGACTTTTCCATATTTCTGACAAACTATACTTTTTTGACTTTTTTCCGTAGAATCTTGACAAAACTATTACTTGTTCTTAAATGATGACCTATTGCTGGAGATGAGATGAAAAAGCTACAACGCTTAAAGAACTTTTTTCTAAAAACTCTCAATTCTTTAAATGACTCCCCCCATTCAAAGCAATAAACCCCACCCTCCACTCCAGTTTAATGATTTTGATTGAAAAGCCTAAGGAGGCTGGTAAACATTGCAAAGAGGGATTTGTATTCCTTAATAATATTCATAAACGTAACCATGTTGTAGCCTGAGAAAGGCTAAACCATATCAAAGAATACATGTATTAACTACATTATCTCATTTAGCTGTAGCTTTTATAAAAAACAAAAAATACTTATTGTTTAGTTGTTGAACCAGGGACCCTGGGGTCATGAGTCAACTGCTTTCCAGCTGAGCCACAGCAAACACACTAAAGCTCCCTGAAAACACTGCAAGATATGTATTCCTGTATTTATTGATGTTTTTATTCCTACATTTATTTATGCTTGTATCAATGACATGTTCCGACCTCTATAAGTGAGGGTCTGAGCTCTCTTCATTCCATCGTGTCCCCGGGCCCGCCGGGTACAGGAGGGGTACTATGGTTCTTCTTATTATACATCCATGGGTATTATGAGCGCTGTGGTTCAACGGTTCAACCGATCTGAATCGCTTCGTGAAGCAGTCACGTGGTATCGACAGGCAGCGAGGCTTCGTTTGTCATCGATGACGTCACTGGCCCAAAACGATACAAGCCTTGATACATGCTTCACAAAAAGCTTCGGGGATTACTCGACACACGCTCCGAAGCTTCGGCGCAATACGTAACATCACTAGATAGAACACCTCCAGAAGAACCAGCATTTCAATTATTATAATACTATAAGTGAAAATATATGTAAGTATTGATCATTTGTGTTGTTTATGCTGTACTATACGGTCTGTTTCTTTATTGTGAGAAGTAAAGCTGCTGTGAAAGTTCGCTTTTGCTACCTTTAAATCCATAACAATGCAAGCTAAGTAGCCTAACAGTTAGCTACAAAGCTAGCAGTGAGTGAGCGTTCAGACATCGGCGCACACACTCAAACGGACTCGTGTGCCTGACTCTACCAACAGACTTTCATGATTCTGTTTAGATATGCAAGTATAAGCCATGATAGCTTATTTTATTTAGGTGTGGGGAGTGTTGCAGTAGAAAAGTCAACTGTAGCACCTGGTACATTCATGGGAAAACCTACATGTTTGAGCACCCTCTATGAAACATCAAGCTACCCCACAGCCCCCTCAAAAGAAAATCTCTGGCGCCGCCCATGCTGTTGTGTATTATCATATCACCATTCCCCCAAAGGGCATCTCTTTGGTGGCCCCAGATCTGGTAACTAATATCATTCATGTCTTCAGTAATCAAACATTGTAAACAAATAAAACTGAATTAAATGATCACATATCTAGTTTTACAGGCAGACGATATTGTCTTACTATGAAGAAGTATGACAAAAGATTTCTCAGGCAGATATAAAGGCTGTGTATATCTTCTGGTCAACGGATGCTGCCCCAGTGAGATGATAGTGAACTGTTCATGAACTTGTCATGAAAAGTTCATGGAATATCAGTGAACCATATTCATGAACAGCTCATAAACAGCTCATAACAAAGTTGATGAACTGTTCATGAAATTGTCATGAACATTAAATGGCACTAGGGCAGTTCATGAACTACTCATGAAACTCCTGTGCTGGAATGGTTCATGAACAATTCATGGAATATGGTTTTAGGCAGGTTCATGAACAATTTATGAAATGGAGTTTTCAGTGAGTGTGTAGGGATATTCAGTTTTCAACCAAGAACATATCAATAACTGTTCATAACAACTTCATGAACAGTTCATACCCAGTCACTGAATATAATTCAATGGCTGGCTATGAACTGTTCATGAACTGTTCATGAACCATTGACTGTGGGTCAATTGGCAACCATAGAAAACAACAATTATGTCCATCACAATGGAACTTTACTCAAATTAACATACATGTATACAGGTGGAGCACTACAATGAATCCTATCACTATTTGAAGCACAGTTCTTGATACTCAGCTGCACAAAAAAATGTATTACGGGTCCCAAAAGCTTGGGTACGACAGCAACAATAAATGATTTCTGTAGAAAACAGAAAAGTGCAGCAGCAATAATTATACACAGGATCCGGTTGATCGTCTGGATTGCTTCTTATTCAAAATTCAAAGTACACAGTTACATTCAAATAGCTGTACTTTACAAACATCACATTTCTCCATTTAAGTTATCCGTCTGTCACAGTCAATTACTGTATCTCAAGGAGACATTCAACATAGTCAATATAAACATATAACGCTATCAAATAATACTTTCTATCAATATATCTACCTTTACCAAATATAACATATTATGGAGATTACAAAAATACACTGTCAATGTTAATAAACAAAAAACAAGACAATGTGCCTGCAAGACTTCACTCAGGTAAACAACACATATTACCCATGCACAGCAGCTAACCTGCCTGCGAGCCTTCGCTCAGGTCACACTTACCCAGGCGCGGCTGAAGCCCGCGAAAATGGCATCTATTGTTGCCGACAGTTTAGTATTTTTAAAATACCGTTACTATGTCAAACATGCTCAAACCTTTCTGACACACTCTCCTAAACATCTCCAACATCATATCTAATTCACACAAGTTAACATCGATCATTTTCATCATGTACTGACCTGTAGAAAACAGAAAAGTGCAGCAGCAATAATTATACACAGGATCCGGTTGATCGTCTGGGTTGCTTCTGAAGAGGGGGCGGAAGTGTAACCCAGATAACCCAGATGTCACCGCTCACCTGCCAAAGGTTCCACCTTGGCGCTACTTACTCATACTGCTTCTCAGACAGTACAGATACACCATAAAATGATATGAATGTCACCAAAATAAATACAGATAATGTTCAGTTTCAAATTCACTATTATTTTGTTTTAAGATTAAAAGTTTTAAAAAATAAAGAAATGTTCAAATAGTAGATGAATATTCAAGAGGTCTTTAAAATCATCACACTGATCATCAAAAGTTCATAAAATGCTCATGAATATTAAAAAATATTCTGAACTTGCCACAATCATCCAAAATGCATGAAATGCTAATAGTCATGAAAAGTTCATGAAATGCTCATGAAAACTTTTTGGGGTTTTAATTATAATTTTGTGATTGGCTGGATCATGATAAGTTCATAAATTGCTCATAAAAGTCTGTCATGAGCAAAACAGGAACTTTATATGAATGAACAATTTTCATGAACTGCTCTTTAAAATGGTTCATGAGCATTTTAAGAATTTTGGTTCATGAACATGACAAGTGAACATATAATGAGTTGTTCATGAATGTTTCATGAGTGCTCATGAACAGCTCATAAAGTCATGAACTCCATCTTGCAGGGGTGGTAGCTTACAACATGTGCTCAACAAGGACAAATGCACAATGCTGCTGGAGTTTTATTTACAGTCTGAATGCTTTTTCTAATTTAAGGTTCAAATAGGTGGTTCCTGGCAGAACAGCAGTGCTAGGTTCAAACAGGGATGCTTGTTCTCAATGACTCCCTGAATCTCAGCTCCACTCCAGTCTCACAATTTCTCATCTACTACTATATTGTTTTCCTCCAATTAAAACAGATTTTACTTCGTTGTAGTGACATTTCACTGATGCTTTATTTATTATTGACAGTTGCAGACTTAGTCTTATTATGCAGTTTCTCAGATGTTAAAGAACCAGAAAAGAGGCGTCCCTTTGATGTTTCAAAAGGCTTTGTTTACCACGGAGGAGGAAGGACTCCCCAGCTCAAAGCAAATAAGTCTCTGCTATGAAGATGAAGGACCCGGTAGGTAGCGCAGAGCGGCTTGCTTATTAATATTACTACTCTGCTCTGATCTCACTTTGAAAACAGAAATTAAAAGAGCAAGATAAAAAATGTGATAGGAATACAATTTGAAAAAATAACCCAGTGAGAACCTTTCAAATTGGCTCATGTTCTTAGCAGTAAAGGACAGAAAAACAAACAGTGGAACCGGAGGGTATTATCTCACCATAGTGCATTGTTATCAGAGCGCCCCGGTTTCAACTTTATAGACACTCCCACCTCTCACTCATAATCACCTGATCCACTCACTCTCCCCTTCCCCGTGTTTCATGTTATAAACTCTCAACCCCTTACCTCACCAAGGCGTCACATCAAACCTCAGACCACGGAGGACAGGAAGAAAGGTCCAACTACATTTGTCCGTCCATCAATCCTTAATTGGATTCTAGCCCTGGCTTCCCTCCCAAAGCCTATAATTTGTACTTATCACACGCGATTGGCTGAGTAGACAACAGCTCAGAGCAGCATGGTTGGATAGTTCTATTCATTTGCTGTTGTTCAGCAAACAGCTTTGCTTGTGAGGACCCTCTGGTATTCTGTGCTCAGTGCAGATCGTGCAGAATAATGAGCTTGGTAGCTTGCCACCAGCCCTTTTAGAGGCTGCGTTTTAGTTTCAGTGCTAAAAATTGTAGTCAAAGAAAAGCCTGCAGTGAGCATTTTTGTATGTGCACATTCATTGTCGGCACTAAATAGTTGCTGTCCTAACGGGGGACCTGTGTTTTCTCAAAGTTTCAGTCAAAACATCAAGGCAAGGCAAGTTTATTTATGTAGCACCTTTCAACACAAGGCAATTCAAAGTGCTTTCCAAAAAAACGAAAGACATTAAGAAAATGTCAGTCATTAAAAAGAAAAGATAATAAAATAAACATTAAAAGAAAAAATATATGGATAAAAGTTACAGTGTAGTTTAAGATGTGAATTGTTCAATTAAAAGCAGCGGCAAAAAGAAAAGTCTTCAGCCTGGATTTAAAAGCAGTAAGAGTTGCAGCGGACCTGCAGGTTTCTGGGAGTTTGTTCCAGATATTTGGAGCATAATAACTGAACGCTGCTTCTCCATGTTTAGTTCTGACTCTGGGGACAGAAATCTGACCAGTCCCTGAAGACCTGAGAGATCTGGATGTTTCATAATTTAGCAGTAGGTCAGAAATGTATATTGGGCCTAAACCAGCAGCAGTATTTTGAAATCTATTCGTTGACACACAGGAATCCAGTGTAAAGACTTCAGAACAGGAGTGATGTGATCCACTTTCTTAGTGTTAGTGAGGACTCGAGCAGCAGCGTTCTGAATTAGTTTGCAGCTTTCTAATATATTTGTTATTGAGACCTGCAAAGACACCATTACAGTAGTCCAGTCTACTGAAGATAAAAGCATGGACAAGTTTTTCCAAATCCTGCTGTGACATTAGTCTTTTAATCCTAGATATGTTCTTTAGGTGATAGTAGGCTGATTTAGTAACTGTTTTAATGTGACTGTTGAAACTCAGGTAAGAGTCCATGACTACACCTAGATTTCTGGCTTTATCTGTTGATTTGAACATTGCAGACTGAAGCTCAGCGCTAACTTTGATACGTTCTGCCTTGGCACCAAAAACCATTACCTCAGTTTTATCTTTGTTTAATTGGAGAAAGTTCTGACACATCCAGTCATTGATTTGTTCAATGCACTTACTCAGTGTTTGAATTGGAGCATAGTCTCCTGGTGAAATTGTTACGTACATGTGTGTGTCATCCGCATAGCTATGGTAACTTCTTTTGTTGTTTTTCATTATCTGAGCCACTGGTAGCATGTAGATGTTAAAGAGAAGAGGCCCCAAGATGGAGCCTTGAGGTACCCCACATGTCATATTTGTCAACTCAGATGTGTATTTACCTATAGAAACAAAGTTTTGTCTGTCCTTTAAGTAGGATTCAAACCAATTTAGAACTGTTTCCGAAAGTCCCACCCAGTTTTCTAGTCGGTCTAGTAATATGCTGTGGTCAACAGTGTCAAACGCAGCACTGAGATCTAATAATACTAACACTGAAGTTCTGCCACTGTCTGCGTTTAAGTGGATGTCATTGAAGACCTTTACAAGAGCAGTCTCAGTGCTGTGGTTTGGACGAAAGCCTGACTGGAACACATGGAAACAGTTATTTAAATGCAAGAAATTACTCAACTGTTGAAAAACAACTTTTTCAATGATCTTACCTAGAAATGGGAGGTTTGATATAGGCCTGTAATTGTTCATTACTGAAGCATCTAGATTATTCTTTTTGAAGAGCGGTTTAATGACTGCAGTTTTCAGGGCCTGTGGAAAAATACCTGAGTGAAGAGATTTGTTTACTATATGAAGTAGATCTGAGGCCATGCAACAAAACATCTTTGAAAAATCCTGTTGGAATAATATCAAGGCAGCAGGATGAGGATTTCAGAAGTTGAATAATGTCCTCTAGGTTTTTATCATTAATCTGATGGAATTGTGTCATGGTGTTTGAATTGATATTAGGTGGACATAGGGACAACACATTTGCTGTACCTGATGCAGAGGCACTGACTGCTTGTCTGATTTTGTAAGTGAAGAAGGAGGCAAAATCATTGCATGCCCTGGTGGATAGAAATTGAGAGGCTACTGACACTGGGGGGTTAGTTAGTCTGTCGACGGTAGCAAACAAGACATGTGCATTGTTTTTGTTTTTGGCAATGATGTCAGAGAAGAAAGACTGTCGTGCGTTTTTCAATTCCGAATTATAAAGGCCAAGTCTCTCTTTATAGATTTCAAAGTGAACCTGGAGATTTGTTTTTCGCCACCTACGTTCAGCTTTTCGACACTCTCTTTGTTCTACTCTCACGGTCATGGCCTTTCTCCATGGAGATATGTTCTTCCCAGTCACTTCCTTTACCTTAGTTGGAGCAATGGCATCTATAACATTTTTCATTTTTGAATTAAAATGATCTACTAGCTCATTTACTGAGATGTTAGCAGGGGCAAGTGTGGAAGAAAAATTCTGAGTAAACATTTCCCTAGTATTTTTAGTTAAATATCGCTTTGTGGTTACCTCTTTTTGAAAAAATGTGTGAACAGAAATAGAGCTCTCAAAGAAAACACAGGAATGGTCAGAGAGTGCAACATCAGTCACCACAACCTTAGAGATATTCAGACCCTTTGAGATAATTAAGTCCAGAGTGTTCCCCTTATTGTGCGTGGGCTCCGTCACATGCTGAGTCAGTCCATAGTTATCAAGAGCACAAAACAGTTCTTTAGCCCCTCTGTCCTGGGGGTTGTCAACATGGATGTTAAAATCTCCAACAATGACTAGACGGTCAAAGTCAATACACACTATAGACAGCAGTTCAGTAAAGTCATCAAAAAAGCTTGCACAGTATTTGGGTGGTCTATAGATATTTAGGAACAGAGCTTGAGAGGAGCATTTCAGCTGAAGGGCCACATATTCAAAAGAAGCAAAGTTCCCATACATAGTCTGCTTGCATTGAAATAAATCATTAAACAAAATAGCTACTCCACCCCAGAGGTTGCACTAGACTTTTTCACTGCCCGTCATTTTGACAGACAGGATCGTAACATTTCCATCAAAATTCAGTATCACCCGTCGGCCTTTACACTCTGGGGGGGGGGGGAGAGAGAGAGAGTGAGAGAGAGAGAGAGAACTGTCAACCGGGGGGGGAGAGCACGGTCGTGGACTGTCAACGGGGTAGTGGGGGGGGGGGGGGAGCACAGTCGTGAACTGTCAACGGGGGCGGGTTGCACGCTTGTGAACTGTTAACGCCGTGATATGCATGCCCACTGCACCTCGCGGGAGTCCGCACAGCGTAAAGCCAAAACTCAGACATTTCAATAATTTGTAGGGCAAAGTTGGGTTTGGAAACGGTATAATTTCCTTTTTGGCAGGCATGCTTAACACCGGAGCCTCGCTGCGGGGAAACTTTGGCGCTGTTCCGAGTTTGTTCTAATCCGTCAAAATGACGGACTGCTTTCAGATATTTCCGTCATTGTTCAAAAACATCCGTCACAGACGGAAAATATTCGGTTAACGCGACCTCTGCTCCACCCCCTTTCTTATGCATTATTTCCTGACTCATCAAACTAAAGTTGGGAGGGGTTGATTCGATAAGAACAGCTGCACTGTTATTTTGTTCAATCCAAGTTTCCATTAAAAACATAAAATCAAGATTGTGCTCAGTGATAAAATCATTGATTAAAAATGTTTTTCCTGCCAGAGACCTGACATTTAATAAAGCTAGTTTAAGTTTGTTAGATACACTATCAGTAAAATGTTGTGTGACAAACTGTGGCTGATATGGAATCACTGCTAAATTTGATAAACTCACATCAGAACAAACTGTTACAGCCACCACAAATAACCAACTTCTGGCCTGAGGATTTATTTGTATGTATTGTGAACGCAATGCTGTTCAAATGTGGGTCTGCCTCACACAGGGTGACTGGCTGTCTACATGAAGTGGCCTGCTCACATAAAAGACCTCGAGGGGTCTTGTTGTTAGCATCTTGTACTAGCTAGCTATGCTAATGTCTATAATGCCCCTTTCACACCAACGCGGTTCCAAGGCCGGTTCGGAGCTTGAGCATGTTAAGCACCGTTTTTTCCTGTTCACACCGCAGCAGAGCCGGCTCTTTTCCCCGAAAACCGGTTCTTACCAAGCTCGAAACAATTGTCGGTCTAGAAGAAAGAACCGCATATGTCACGCTTACGTCGGACGGGGCGAGATTAACCTGAGCTAACAGTTTATGGCGAGTATGGCAAATACAAGTTGTAACAAGCAGTAGCGCTGAGCATAGTGACTAGAATGCAACAACATACTTTATAAAGTCAGGCAACACTAACCAGGCTTCGTGTGATTCTGTTTATTTGTTCCTTACTTTGACCATCCGTTCACTGTCATTGATCATTGTGGAGAGCATGTAGGAGCAAACACAATGGTGGTGGCTTAAAGCCCACCTCCGCTCCGTGCCGTCCGTTAGATGAGCCTGGTCAGATTAATAAGAGAAGGAGTTCAAAACACCGGAATAAAAGTTATAACAATAATCTGATTTTAATGGTAAAAAACACCAATACAAGTTACAGTTACTCTGGAATCCCAGTTCTACTGCTGTGCGATACAGATATCGGGACCAGCCAGTCAGAAACAGGGGGCATTTTGCATGAATCAACAACAGTATATATAGACATATTTGGGGCGGAGTTGTGTCGGCTCTTCCGTCCTGGGTTCTGGGTCATTGAGTGTAAGTGAGAAGGTTATATATATATATAGGATTACTTAAAACAGTCCAAAATAATACATGTTTACTTCAATACAGTTCAAGATAATACCTGTTTACTTTAATACAGTTTAAAACAATATCTGTTGACTTCAATCCCCCTTTTGATCTCACCTTCAGAGATCAATTTATACACAGCATTTGAAACATAACCACTGTCATTCTATTCTACTGTGTCTGTTTCCCAACATTTATATAAATCCATCAGAAGCTGGGATTTAGAGCACTTTAAACCTTTAGGAACAGTCCACCATAACAACTTCTTATGACAGTGGAGGGAGACCAAAATATGTTAAAAAAAACTCGTCCTTGTCGACTGAGTCATCGTGCTCTTCCCCCTCCAACGCGTAAGCCAACAAGGGCATTTGGTACGAAGGGGAAGGGGCAGCTTTTCCCTCAATGGTGGAACTGATGAGTCTAACACACACTGACCGGATACAAGGCACACAACAACAACCACATGTCACCAAAATGGCAATAAAAGTAGTCACAGAAATTAGAAGAGACATTATTAAACCTTTCCATTTACCAAACATGTTTGTCATCCATTCCTACATAGGATTGTTGATCCCTGATTGTTCATGCATGGTTTTAAATAGGGTGCGTAGACCCTCTAAGGCTTTAGTCACGGAACCGTCAGGCGCCGTGTTGTTGGGAATAAACGTGCAGCACATATCACCGAACATTGCGCAAACACCCCGTTTCTCCGCCAGAATCGTATCCAACGCCATTCTATTTTGTACAGCCATAAGGGAGGTAGGCCCTAACTGTTCAGCTAGGCCTTCTACTGCATCCCTAGTGAGGTTTGCTAAACGGAGGACATTGTAATGTACAAAGTTAATCCTGTCTACATTTTTGTTAGGGGTAATTGGAAGAATAGCTGAAATGATAGGAATATTTTCGAACCCTGCGGCGATCTGGTCAGCTAATTTGTACTCATTAGGGACCCCCCGAGGGATTCCTATGGAGTCAATGTAAGTAGGGGAGTTACTTGAAAGGTCAAAGATGACCTCTGTCTGTCTTTTGTTTAAGACGTGTCTTCGCCGTCGGTTAGCTAACTGACCATTCGAGACGTGTTTTGCATCGAGGGGAATTAACCTATCACCTAGTAATGTCAAAGGGGCATGGAGGCGGGTCATTGCACAAAGTCCTATTGATGCTTCCGGAATTCTGGTATACAACCGTCGGCCGCCACAATAATAGTAACGCCCACCCCTGGCCCACTGACCTACCATATTACCTGCTAGAGTGCTGTTGCACCAGTCAGAGGAAACATTACCCAGATTCAATTTAGGGGAGGCGCTGGTTAATTTGAAACAAGTGTTTTCATGCCATAAATCAGTGGGAAAAGGCTGGCTAAGGTTGTACAGTTTGATGGGCTAGCCATTTGGGTAAGTTGTAACCACAGGTATCTGAAGGGAAGAGAGGAGCTGGGTCAGTTATCAAGTGGGGACGAGCGATCGTGCAAGCTAAACAATCACCTACCATTTGTTTGTGAGCAGTCCCAGCAACCCATTTTAACCATAGGTTATCATCAGTAAAACCCGTGGCCATTTGACTTATGTCTAGTGGTTCAAGTTCGCCAACTTCGCTAGTACATTGATCTCCGCAGATGATTTTGGACATATAGTGTACCTCGGTGGTAGTTGGGCGAGTTACTGCTGGTTTCGGAGTGACAACTATCTTAAACAGACTTTGGGGTGACTTCTTTCCTGCATGTGCTGCCAAAATATATAGACCTGCATCGCCGATCTCAACCCTTCTTAGGATAATTAAGACGGGGTTGCATCTTCGTGTAGAACAGGGAGAGGTAGGGTTCTTTCTAATGACTTTCATTCTACGTTTTAGTGACGCAACAATCCTTGCTGATTTGAATTTAGGCGTATATCCCCAGTCTGTCGGACCAGAGTTAACTAGTACATAAGACCAGGATTCGCATTTACATCCTTGGGTGTGAGTAATAGATCCCTTATCTTCCCTGTTAAAGGGAGAAACAGAGGCATAACTTGCACCTGTGGACCTTCGGTCGGTGAATGTATTGCATACTGTTGAGTGAGGCAGACATATTTAGCGAGACTTGAGTATGATTTGTCAGAGTTGGAACATGGGGCGATCGCGCACAGATCTATGTCCACTATTCCGTCGCTACCTTCTTGGAGAGTGAAGGTTCTTTTTGGGGACATAAGGCTCGCTACTCTAGTACCTCTTTTGGTCCTTAATATCTCATCCTCAGGTGCGGGGGTTGGAGAAAGAACATCATTAGTTTCACAGACAATGAAAATTATCGTTACCATAATGGTAAGTAGGAGGCCCAAGCCTGCTACCATTCTCCAGTGCCCGTACATAATTATGCTGTTAGCTCCAATTCTTCTGGTATCTTTAAACCGTATATTACCAACGGTCAATGCGATCGTACCTTGGTTCCCCAGAATACAAAACGTGCCCCCTGAGGGAGATTGAGACCCAGATATGCCAAAACCCTCTTGAGTACGAGGAGTATTTAAATAGACATCTACCCTCGTCCAGCTGTTGAGTAATGATAAAAGGGCCTATTTGGAAAGTAAAACAGGAGTTACTCCAAACTTGGTTAGTGATTGATTTTAAGCGATAGGTTTCTAATGGTAAATGTGGGTCCCCACATATATCAGTATTCTTCCACCAACTGATCCAAGTTAGCAGGGGTGAGGGAGCTACCCGAGTTTTATTACCTATCTCACGGAGGTCTTCTAAGCGCCTCTGAAAGTCTGAAGAGAGATTACTGTGTCTGCCCTAAAAAAAACCTTCAACATTTCCTGGAACCTTTAACACATATTTCTGTAGAATAAAAATAAACAAATCCATTAAACAATGGGCTAAAAATATACAAATCCCTTAAATTATGGGATAAATCAAGTCCCTCAAATAATGGGTTGATAAACAAAGTCCCTCAAAAAATGGGTTGATAAACAAAGTAACTCAAATAATGGGTTATTAAACAAAGTCCCTCAAAAAATTGGTTATTAAAACAAATTCCCTCAAATAATGGGTTATTAAAACAAACTCCCTCAATTAATGGGATATTAAAACAAAGTCCCTCAAAAAATGGGTTATTAAAACAAACTCTTTCAAAAAATGGGTTATTAAAACAAAGTTCTTCCAAAAAATGGGTTATTAAAACAAAGTTCCTCAAAATGGGTTATTAAACAAAGTACCTCAAAAAATGGGATATTAAAACAAAGTTCCTCAAAAAATGGGATATTAAAACAAACTCCACACCGGCTATATCAACCTGGTTCAGCGGAGAGTGGAGTCCCCTGTGCCGTCTTGGCTTGCCATGTCTTTGTCCCCCGATCCGCTGACGGCGGCTTCTGGGCTGCCTGCTAGAGAGATGTCTTCTGGATCCTCCTCCTCCGGCCCGCTGATGGCGGCTTACGGGTCGATGCTGGAGAGATGTCCTCCCGATCCTCCTCCTCCGGCCCGCTGATGGCGCCTCCCGGGTCGATTTCCTTGACGAGGGCCAGGTCTGTCTTGATGTCGTCTAGGGTCCTCGCAGGTGTTTTCCCGATCGCACACTGGCTCCAGTGGTAGCAGTTGTCGCCCTTTCCTTCTAGGCGGACGGCATGGGAGGTCCTCTGGGTCATTCGGTAGGGGCCGGAAAACCTGGGGTTGAGCCACTTAGGCCTGATGACTTTCAGCCAGACGAACTCTGCTGTGTTGGCCTCGTGCTTCTCGGGTCCCCCTTTGGCGTCAGTAACCTGTGTGTAGAAATCTGATACCAAGCCCTTAAGTTGCCGGTAGTATGGTTTTGAACACATGACCTCTACTTCCTTTCCTACGCTCAAGGCTCCTGGGCCCGGGAATTGGTGGCCATGTGTCAGCTCAAATGGGGAGAAACCTGTCCCTCTGTTAATGGAGCTTCTGATTGACATAAGGGCTAGAGGCAAGGCATCTAGCCAGTTCATGCCTGTCTCCTCACATGCTTAGCTGAGTCTCTGTTGGATGTTCTGGTTCATTATTTCTACCTTTCCCTGTGACTGTGGATGGTAGACTGCTCCAAAACTGTGTCTTAGTCATAAGGACTGTTCTACTGTGCGTATGTCATGGTTCTTGAAATGGCTGCCATTGTCTGACCTCACTTTCCTAGGAAACCCATGTAGTGGAATGTAATGTGTGACTAGGAATTTGATCACTCAGTCTGCATCCTCTCTCCTACATGGCATAGCTTCTGGCCAACCTGTGTATGCATCTACCACAACTAGTAAGTACCTGAACCCTCTTACTTTGTCAATCATGTCAGTGTAGTCAATGATGATTTCTTCTCCTGCCATCTTTGGTAAAGGGAACTTTCCCTGGTGTGGTTTTACAGTAGCTCTGATGTTGTGGGTTAAGCACATTACACATTCTTCCAGGTGATTAGCTATCATGTCAGGTAGGTTCGGGTGCCACCAGTGAGTCAGGTGTCTGCTCATTTGAGTTTTACCGCAATGTGTTGGGCCGTGTGCTTCTTTAAGCATTGATCTTACCCATCCTGGGGGTATCACTAGTCTCCCATCTGGGGAGTACCATATCCCATCTTTGTTGGTAGCTCCTCTGTCTAACCATACTGTTTTACCCTGCTGCTTGAGCTTCTTTGAGAGTATCATCTGTTACTGCGGGCAGTAAGTCAGCAGATTTTGTAACAAGCATTTGAAACCAGGGTGTATACCCTGCTTTGGCTTTAGCTGCTTTGTCTGCTGCATTGTTACCCCAAGTCAAGTAGTTGTCTGCCGTGCTGTGACCTTTGCACTTGAGTAAAGCTAGCTTGTTGGGTAACATTACTGCTTCTACAAGCCTTTTGATCTCTCTCTCGTGTTTGATGGGGGTATTGGTGGATGTTACAAATCCTGCTCTCATCCACTGGCGCATTTCCACATGTATGACACCATGAACATATGCTGAGTCAGTATAGATATTTACCTCTTTTTCTTTTGATAGCTCTAATGCTGCAATGACTCCCATTACTTCTGCCAACGGTGCTGAGACTTTCCCTGTTACTTTTCCTGCTGCTCTTTCCTCAAACTGTCCCTCAGCTGTTTGACCCACCACTGCGTAGGCCGATTGGAGCCCGTTGGTGGGGTGTCTAAAACAACAGCCGTCTGTGAACAGGTTTTCTGCATGTGGCATAGGCTCGTCTCTGAGATCTATTCTTATCTTCACATCCTGGATGATTCTTTCCTCACACCTATGGGGTTCTCCGCTAACCATGGTGTCTGCGCTGTTAACTCCCTCATGTATGTAGGTGATGTGTGCTTTTGTCAGAGTTTTCTCTAACCTGGTCTGTCTGGCGGAAGTCATTGTGAATGCACTTGAGTTCACAAAAGAGACAATGCTATGTGTTGTCAGTACTGTCAAAGGGTGTCTCATCACAATGTGTGAAATCTTGTTTAAGATACGTGCTGTACCTGCTGCATGTCTTGTGCATGGAGGTTCTCTGTTCTCCACTCTGTCCAGTGTGATACTAATATACATCAGTATTGACCTACATCCCCCTTTTTTCTGAAATAGAATACCATTTACTGTGTTTTCACTTTCAGAAATATCAAGGAAAAATGGCAATGCATAGGATGCAGCGGTGAGAGAGGTGACCTGGGACATGGATTGTTTGAGAGAAATGAACGCAGCTTCTTTAGCTTGTGTCCAGTTCAGTGTGGCAGTGAGATTGAGCATGCCTTTCTCATTGATCAGTGCTCTGAGTTCAGCTGTTATTGGGTTATACTCTGGGATGTAGTGTCTGCTGTAGCCTGTGAGACCCAGAAAAGATAGCATGTCTTTGACTGTCTTGGGATTGGGGTGGTTTAAAATGTGTTCCTGATGTGCTGCTGACATGCATGTACCTGCTAGAGAGATTACTCCAAAAATGTCACCTCTTTACGGGTGCATTGTAGCTTTTTCTTAGAGACTTTGAACCCTGTTGCATGGAGGCGAACCAGTAGGTTCCTGGTGGCCTCTAAACAAGAGGCTGCGGAGGGTTCTGCAATGAGAAGGTCATCTACATACTGTATCAATACCACCCCCTCTGGCAATGAAACGCCGTCTAGCTGTTCCCTGAGTATTTTGTTAAATATTCCTGGAGACAGACTGAAGCCTTGTGGTAGTCTTGTGTACTGCAGTTTTCCCCTGCCCATTGTAAATGAAAAAATAGGTCTCATACTCTCTGCTAGAGGTATGCAGAAGAAAGCGTTGGCCAGGTCCGGGTAAATGAGGGTAGACAAGATGGGAGCAGACGGGTCCCCTATAGGTCCTGTTGGAGACCTCTCCTCTGAGCTAGCCTTCTGTGCCATGCACTCCTCATTTACAGCACTGCGGATAGTTTGCCTCCCTATGTCTTCTCTATCAGAGGCAGAGGTTTCATCTTTATTTATATCCCTAAAAAATTTGACGCGTTTTGCAATAAAGTCAAATATTTCTCCATCCGTAGGTGCATTTGTTGACACTGGTGTT
Organism: Pseudochaenichthys georgianus; assembly: GCF_902827115.2. NCBI lineage: Eukaryota > Metazoa > Chordata > Actinopteri > Perciformes > Channichthyidae > Pseudochaenichthys > Pseudochaenichthys georgianus. The sequence continues at coordinate 1,224,721 of NC_047508.1, read as the reverse complement.
TCTTTAATGTCCTGAGGGAACAGGAGAGTGCCAACGTCACTAGAGCGTTGAAACTCCCCTCCCTGTGTTTGGGCTGCTATCATGGTTGGGGGATTTTTGGCTGGGAGGAGAGTAATAGTTGCTCCTTTCATGGCGAGTGCTGCGTTATGGCAAATCCTCCTTAATTTATCTACCGCCTCTTTCTCTTTGTTTAGTTTCTTACGGCCAAATAATCCGGGCTTTTGCCCGTTTAGGTTTCCAAGTTTCTTTACAAGCTGTCGCTCATAAACATTAAGCGCTGAGCTTAAACTTCCTAAAGTCTCATCTCCTCCTACCCTGTCCTCTTCCATCATTTTATTTTTTAGGAACCTCAGATCTGCACAAGCCTTTTTCTTGTCTCTCTGTTTGATTCCACTGAGAATCAATCTCTCAGTCTGTTCCCATTGTTCGCGGAAGCTTCTGGGAATTGGAACGCCTAAATCACTCTTTTCAAACTCTCCTTCCATGATTGACTTCAAATCTATTATCTGACTAGGTTGATATGTGTTCACTTGTATTTATTAATATACTAGACAATTATTGTCATTACTCTTAATGTCCTTATTCTATTTATTTGAATGCCCTGTCCTTAATTCAGACGTGCACACAGTCTGAATCCAAAATTCAAAGTTTCCAGCGTGAAACAACACAGAATATTGTTACACACCCTGTTCGCCACCAGAGGGCAGCAGCTGACCACGAATGAGCTTCCTCTGTCTGATGAAGCTCTGAGCTCTGCAAACGTTGTCTCCTGTCGACACTAAATGATACTTCTGCTCTTTCCTCTCAATTATTACACAGATTCGACGTAAAAAATCACACAGAGTTTATTCCCTTATACATTCTGTCCGGCTTTTTTTGTGTGATGTATTATTTCAACAGATAATTACGGCCTTGAGGGCGCTTCGACACCTCTCTTTAGAGATGCGACCCTCACACGGAGTTTTAATCCCAAGCCACAAAAATCCTTTATCGTCACGTTTAGCCATTCAGATCAAACCCACAGCAAGAGTTTGCGAGATCCGGTCATTTCAAATTGATTTTGAAAGTTGCGTATCTCCTCTTGAATACCCACATATAATATCGACTTCAGCTTTTTGTCAGCCGTGCAGGACTAGACTACCTCACGGGGACCTCGCTGGTTCACTTTACTTTCTTTAGTGAGTTAAGGTACGGGAATGCACTCTTACACTCTTGGTGCCTTAGGTACAGGACTGCTCTACCTGACTCTAAGCGCTTCCTTACTTAACTAAAATATGTATTGTATTTTTTACCGTGACTAAGAACACTGAGAATGCCGCTGACAACTCTAAAATGTTGTAGTATAGCCAATTACAATCAACAGGTGTCTGCTCACCTTTGTATCTGGACGTCCTGGTTTAGTGGTCAACGGTGTCCGGGGTGTCAGAAATTCGTCCGCTAGCTGTCGGTGGTCCTCCTATAGACCAGCACTCATCACGTCGGAGGTCACCAGAATTGTAGGAGCAAACACAGTGGTGGTGGTTTAAAGCCCACCTCCGCTCCGCGCCGTCCGTTAGATGAGCCTGGTCAGATTAATAAGAGAAGAAGTTCAAAACACCGGAATAAAAGTTATAACAATAATCAGATTTTAATGGTAAAAAACAACAATACAAGTTACAGAGTACTCTGGACTCCCAGTTCTACTGCTGTGCAATACAGATATCGGGACCAGCCAGTCAGAAACAGGGGGCATTTTGCATGAATCAACAACAGTATACATAGACATAGTTGGGGCGGAGTTGTGTTGGCTCTTCCGTCCCATTTTACTCCTAAGCGAATCAGAGAGTCCGTGGGGAGGAGTTGTGTTGGCTGCTCACTCCCCTAGGTGTTATTTACTGGTTGGATTCACTTCGGGTCGGGCCCAATACAGCGAATCAGAGTTCTGGGAAAAAGTATTTTTCTTCTGAACAGAGCGTGAGAGCTTCGGAAGTAAACAAGGACAGAGTCACTTTTTATCTTGCACCTGAATTCACTCCTTTACTTTCCCAAGGAATATTTCACACAAACTCTATTCTTTCCTAAACAATCAAACATTATACACAGATATATTGGTGCTTGAGATTATATTGGCCCCAGAAAGAACCTTGAAAAGAATATGTGTGTGTGCTGGTATCTGGGTCAGTGAGAAGGTTATATATATATATATATATATATAGGATTACTTGAAAACAGTCCCAAATAATACATTTTCACTTCAATACAGATTAAAATCATACATGTTTACTTTAATACAGTTTAGAACAATATCTGTTTACCTTAGTAACCAAGGCAACGTTAGCCTAACATGTATACGTTAAAATGTAAGATAGCTGTTCACACTATGTATATTTTCTACTTTTTGTAATGCTATTTTATTTCTATTTAAGATGTTTACATTTTTCGATTGTTTAACTCTTGTCTTTTAACTGTCTAATGTACAATGCCTTGTCGTTTGCTGCTGCAGCGTAAACATTTCCCCAATTTGTATCAATAAAGTACTTCTTATTTTATCTTAATCCTCAAATATTAGCACATTTTACTTTAAAAAAAACAAAACACATTGATCTAACTGTTAGGGATTCATTTTTTCTTACTCCTAGGAGTCTAACCTTTTCTGTGTGTTGACGTTTAGGACCAACCCTGAGTCTGTTATCTGTCTTAAGGAATGGGAGGCGTCAGCTATTGTTGATATTACCAGGTCAACTATCGGGCACAGAGGGTTTTATGACTGTGAGAATGCTGGCTTCTAAGCACCACAGACAGGTGATCCAGTGTTTCCAGATGTGGGGGCTATCTCCAAGTGTTCCCAGAATGTTTACGTCAGCCCCCCAATATGTGGATTAACTCTCTGTAAGCTAGTTAAAAGGTCTATTCGAGAGAGAGAGAGGCTATTCAGATTTGACATGGCAACCCACCAGTGCAGTCAGAATCTCTGGCTGCTGTGACTTGTGATGTGAATTTCTCCGACCGTATACTTGTAATAAACATCAGTGTTTAACATCAAAGCTCCAACTCTCCTCGTGTCTCTCTGAGTCCTGACTCTCCATTGCTGCAGAAGTTTCCCTGACAGTAACTACATACACATATCAATATGTTGTATAAATATTGCAAATCAAGACCTTTATTGACCACTAATTACCAAAAATTGCATTTATATCTCGTTATGAATGCATTCAAATTGTGATTCAAATGGCCCGCCACAAACTTCCGGGAACTTTCTGAGTCTCTCTGAACCACGTGACGATCAAGAATTTTGGACTTCCGCTGTCACCAGCAAATCAGAATTTACCTTCTCGAGTTCTCCGATTGGTTGATTTTGTGCTACATTTGTAACGCTGTGACAACTTGAGCGAGCAGGCAGGCAAAGCTGAGCATGCACAGGGTGGAGAGGTCGAGCGAGGGAGAGAGAGCGTGTGCAGCGGTCTGCTTGCGCACGGAGCAGGAGTTTTATTAGAGAAAATATATTTCTCTGCTCAAAAATGTTCAAGTGCGCACTCAATAGCATTTACTATGCTCAACATGTTTCATTGCGTGCTCAGGATAGAGGCACAAATATAACGCCATAGTTTTTGTCCACCTCCTCATTGTGTTTCCTCACCGCAATCCTGTGGCCCTCGTCCAGCTGCGTAGCAATGTTCACTCTGCCTAGCGTGGCTAGCTTCATAGCATTGTCCATGTGTGCTCTGGTGTTCTCATGCTTACTCACTTTCTCAGACAGCCAGGTGCTTCATATCCCTCACTCCAGTTGTTGTACATGCTGCATCTGTCCCCGTTGTTTTAAAAACCAAGCAAGGAAAGCTAAATAAGGCATTAGCATGACTGCATCCAGTTAGCAAATTAGCCTTTCTCACTATCCTGCTGTTTGATGACAATATCAGGTTGATCTGGGCCCAGGTCTTTCACCTGAAGTTTGTCCGCCAAACTTCTTCTCTCTAACGGCTCTTGGATGAGAGATTTCACCGAGTTAGGGTTGAGTCTTGGGATAGTGCTCACGCTCGCCATTGTCTTTGTTGTTAAAATGGCCCCCGCAGAGACCGGTCCAGGTTATATCAGTTGCTTACTTGGGGCGATACAAGAATCGTCCCCCTGGAAGAAGTTTGGAGGATGCTGATTGGCTACATTTTATGACACTCCTTCATATATTGAATCAACAATTGGCTAACCTGCTACAGAGACCCACCTCCGTGGGGCGATTTCTCCATCACCCCAGCACAGTACTTCAGTCATACTCATACAAGTGTATAGGAAAAGCAATTTAAATAAAGTTTACATTTTTAAAAAAAATAGAAAAGCATTTCCTTGTGTGTGTGGTTTAGGGAGGGCGGTGCCCTATCACCCCCTATGGGCCAGCTGCCACTGATAGGAAGGTGGTGGAAGACTGAGAAGCTCTGATAACTACAGCTCAGTGAGGTAAAGCACTCTCTCAGTTTTTAGATAGTTAACTTTTGTCTAAGTTATCTCAGTGGGTCTCAAACGGTTTGGTCACCATTTATGTAAACACATATTTCCAAGGCACAGCTGTTATATAATTTGTATTATAGTTATAAACAATAACAGAATAAATAAAACAGGTATGAAATCATTCTAATTCATACTACAGATGTAGCACTCCAGATCAGACTCAAATGGGTGTGTCCCAGTCAAAAGCCCAGCGGATGCCAGTGGCCGGGGGTGTTGCCAAATTGCTAGAGGGCGTTGCCCAATTTCCCTATTTGTTCAATTACAGGATTTAACCATGAGATGGCGCTTCATTCACAAAATACACAATGGGTGTTGTAGAAACATCAATATTTTAGATCAAATAAAGTATATAGTTTGCTTTATGCAGTATATTTCTTGTAATATTGTACAGTAGATTGAAGTTAACCAACTTATACATTAAGATAAGATAAGATGGACCTTTATTAATCCCGTGGGGAAATTCAGTAGTTCAAACAGCAACAGGGTGAGAGTGAAAAACAGGACAGCACAGATTCACACAGATTAATAAAATCAAAAATAAGATGAGCGATAAAAATAATAATAATGAGAAACTATGAAATAAGAAATGAATAAAATGAAAATGTAATTATCATATCATATATTATAATGTATTGTATTATTAAGTAATATCATACATTAACCCCATTATAGCAGATGCCACATTGAATGGATGAACACATGTATGCATATATATTTGTATTATATTTATAATAACACTTTTGCCTTATCAGAATGAAATCCCATGCTACCTCAATCAAACTTTCACATTATCATAGTCACATCCCATGTATATATTTCCAGCTTTTAAATGGTTTCGTTGTGTATGTTTGTGTTATGAAAAATAAAATCATTTTCAAAATCTGTTTTTACGTTTTTTTTGTGATTTTGGGTCCAACATGTTCATATAGTAGAATATCACTGCTCTAAACAAAGTCAAAAATCCTACATCCAAACGAAATAAATATAATTAATTATGATGAATACGTTAAGTCTTGTTCATTGTTTTTCACTTTTATTAAATGTTTGATATTTCCGGTGGAAATGGTGGACTATCGGACATTCAAAATGCAGCATATTTTCACTCTTACACACATATATTCTCATTTTACATACATACATTTTCACTCTTACACACGGATATTCTCCTTTTGCTCTCATGCAAAATCTACTAAAACAAAGTATGTCATGTATATTTCGTTTTCGTTGATGAGACGAGACGGACTAAGGTGTTAATGGTGGACTATCGGACATTCAAAATGCAGCATATTTCCCCCAAGTGTCTGTCAAAATGCATTTTACGTTTCTAACTTGCAATATCATTATTTCCGCTCTCTTCACTCCAGAAGAGCGATCTCCCTCTCTCTCTCTCTGTGTGTGCGGGGGATCACAGGAGGGGGGAGAGCTGTGGAATGTGACTCCACACATTCCGATGGCCAATTAGTTTTAAACAAAGGGTCCCCAACATACATAGGACACATGGGGGGTTGGTTGACTCGGTTTGCATTCATAAAGAATGCACAAACGTGTTTAATCGTTCATGTCAGATATGTAGGCCTACTAAGTAAATAGCCTACATTAGTTCCTGCTCAAGATTAGATTCAACTTTATTGTTATTGCACAGATTACAGGTACTGAGACAACGAAATGCAGTTTAGCTTCTAACCAGGTGCAACAAGCAGTAAAGTGAAAAGTAATGTTCACAATCTACAGAATAAAATATATAATGAATTGAATGATGAATAAACAGTGAGGGGTATGAATACACTAGATATCAGCCTGTGAGCAGTATGAACAGTGTGTTAATCGTTTATGTCAGATATCCATCCATCCATCCATCCATCTTCTCCCTCTTATCCGTGGTCAAGTCGCGGGGGTAGCAGTTCCAGCAGAGAGCCCCAAACTTTCTTTTCCCTGGCGACATCAACCAGCTCTGACTGGGGGATCCCAAGGCGCTCCCAGGCCAGCGAAGAGATATAATCCCTCCACCTGGTCCTAGGTCTACCCCTTGGTCTCTTCCCAGCTGGACGTGCCTGGAACACCTCCCTAGGGAGGCGCCCAGGTGGCATCCTAACTAGGTGCCCAAACCACCTCAACTGGCTTCTATCGACGCGAAGGAGGAGCGGCTCAACTCCGAGTCCCTCCCTGATGACCGAACTTCTCACCTTATCCCTAAGGGAGACACCAGCCACCCGGCGGAGGAAACCCATCTCGGCCGCTTGTATCCGCGATCTCGTTCTTTCGGTCATGACCCATCCTTCATGACCATAGGTGAGGGTAGCAACGAAAATGGCCTGAGAGACAGAGAGCTTTGCCTTCTGGCTCAGCTCCCTTTTCATCACAACGGTGCGGTAAAGCGACTGCAGTACCGCTCCCGCTGCTCCGATTCTCCGGCCCATCTCACGCTCCATTGTTCCCTCACTCGAGAACAAGACCCCGAGATACTTGAACTCCTTCACTTGGGGTAAGGACTCATTCCCTACTTGGAGTGGACAGTCCATCGGTTTCCTGCAGAGAACCATGGCCTCAGATTTGGAGGTGCTGATCCTCATCCCAGCCGCTTCACACTCGGTTGCGAACCGATCCAGTGAGCGCTGAAGGTCGCAGACCGATGAAGCCATTAGAACCACATCATCTGCAAAAAGCAGTGGTGCAATCCTTAGTCCACCGAACCGCAGACCCCCTCCCCCACGACTACGCCTCGAAATCCGATCCATGTATATTACAAACAGGATTGGTGACAAAGCGCAGCCCTGGCGGAGGCCAACCCTCACCGGAAATGGGTCCGACTTACTGCCGAGGACCCGGACACAGCTCTCGCTTTGGGAGTACAGAGATTGGATGGCCCTGAGTAGAGACCCCCTTACCCCATACTCCCGCAGCACCTCGTGTCAACCATGACAGTCCCTCAACACCCAGAGCCTTCAGCATTTCCGGGCGGATCTCATCCACCATCCACCCCCGGGGCTTTGCCACTGTGGAGTTGTTTGACGACCTCAGTGACCTCCCCCCGGGAGATTGGTGTTGATCCCCCGTCATACTCCAGCTCTGCCTCTAACATAGAGGGCGGAGTTGTCGGGTTCAGGAGTTCCTCAAAGTGTTCCTTCCAACGCCCTAACACTCCATCAGTTGAGGTCAACAACGTCCCATCCTTACTGTACACAGCTTGGATGGTCCCCTGCTTCCCCCTCCTGAGGTGTCGGACAGTTTTCCAGAACAACTTTGGTGCCGCCCGAAAGTCCTTCTCCATGTCTTCTCCGAACTTCTCCCACACCCGCTGCTTTGCCTCGGCCACGGATGAGGCTGCTGCCCTTCGGGCCTGTCGGTACCTTGCAACTGCCTCGGGAGTCCCCTAGGATAACAAATCCCTGAAGGCCTCCTTCAGTCAGACGGCTTCCCTGACCACCGGTGTCCACCAGGAGGTTCGAGGGTTACCGCCCCTTGAGGCACCTAGGACCTTGAGACCACAGCTCCCCGCCACGGCTTCGGCAATAGAGGCTTTGAACACCGACCACTCTGGTTCAATGTCCCCAACCTCCACAGGAATGCACGAAAAGCTCCGCCGGAGGTGCGAGTTGAAGGCCTCCTGAACTTGGGCCTCCTCCAGACGTTCCCAGTTCACCCGAACTACACGTTTGGGCTTACCAGGTCTATCCAGAGGCTTCCCCCGCCACTCGACCCAACTCACCACCAGATGGTGATCAGTTGACAACTCCGCCCCTCTCTTTACCCGAGTGTCCAAAACATACGGCCTCAGGTCCGATGATACGATAACGAAATCGATCATGGACCTTCTGCCTAGGGTGCTCTGGTACCACGTACACTTATGAGCATCCTTATGTTCGAACATGGTGTTTGTTATGGCCAATCCATGACTAGCACAGAAGTCCAGTAACAAACCACCACTCCGGTTCAGATCAGGGGGGCCGTTCCTCCCAATCACGCCCCTCCAAGTGTCTCCATCATTGCCCACATGTGCGTTGAAGTCTCCCAACAAGATTAAAGAGTCCCCTTCAGGAGCCCCATACAGGACTCTTTCCAGGGTCTCCAAGAAGGCCGTATACTCTGAACTGCTGTTGGGTGCATAAGCACACACAACAGTCAGAGTTTTCCCCCCCATAACCCGCAGGCGTAGGGAGGCGACCCTCTCGTCCACTGGGATAAACTCCAACAACGAAGCATCTAACCGGGGACTTGTGAGTATCCCCACACCCGCCCGGCGCCTCACACCTTGAGCAACTCCGGAGAAGAATAGAGTCCAACCCCTATCCAGAAGTAAGGTTCCAGAGCCGACGCTGTGCGTAGAGGTGAGCCCAACCAGATCCAACTGGTACCGCTCCACCTCCCGCACAAGCTCCGGCTCCTTCCCCCCCAGAGAGGTGACGTTCCACATCCCCAAAGCCAGCTTCTTCCGCCCGGGTCTGGTCCGTCGAGACCCTCCGTTTTCACTGCCACCCTTCTGGCAGCGCACCCGACCCCATCGTTGTTTCCCGTAGGTGGTGGTCCCGCGGGAGGGAGAAGCGGAGGTGTTGCCCACGTTGCCTTTTCGGGCTGGGCCCGGCCGGGCTCCGTGGCAAGCCCGGCCACCAGACGCTCGCCGACGAGTCCTACTTCTGGGCCTGGCTCCAGAAAGGGACCCCGGGCTTCCTCCGGGCCGGGTATCCTCACTTCTTGTTTTTCCTTTCATGAGGTCTTTTGAACCAATCTTAGTCTGGCCCCTTGCCTGAGACCAATTTGCCATGGGAGACCCTACCAGGAACACAAGGTTCCAGACAACACAGCCCCCAGGTTCATCAGGGCACACAAACCTCTCTACCACGGTAAGGTGCTGGTTCTTCAGAGAAGTATGTCAGATATGTACTAAGTAAATAGCCTACATTAATTTCATGATGGATTAAACCACATTTATTTCGTTAAAAATAAACAAAATGATTAAATGTAGGGTGAATTGCCCTAATGTGGAATTTTTTTGCATTTCAGACTTCGGGAATATATTGCGACATGAAGCCGATACAATAAATCAAAATCCAGTAACATTCTGAAATCCCCAGGATGTGTCCTAATCAAACCAAAAGAGAACATGCAGATATTAAACTCATAAAATAAATGGTAGACATATTAGTACTCTTAGTGCCAAGTTGTCTCAGACAATCTGTTTTCCTAATGTGGGACAGTTCTGTGCAAAATGTGGGATACTGAAAAGTCTATATTAAAAAGCCCCAGTCACCTTCATTCATGTAATAAAAAAATCTCAGGCCAGTAACACTCAAAGCTACAGTAAATGTGCAATACCATGCTATGTTACTATTTATAATGTTATTGTTGTTACAATAGAAGATGTTTCTATTTAAATTGAAGTTAAATGCATCAATCTGGTGCACTGAGGGCAAAATTAGTAGATTTGTGGATACAGCTCTCAACACTCATATGAAACAGAACTGTTCTTACAATGTGTGTTGGAAGGTATTACATTACTATGCATATTTTATTGTGTAAACACACAGCTGATCACCTGAGAGCTGCCGTTTCATTCAGAGCGTTTAAAAAAAACGACGGTCTGATTTCAACAACTCAATGTGTGATTATTATAGCAGTAATATTAGACACTAATAATACAGTACACTATTAACACTGTACATATTATTGTTTGCCCGTGGGATTAGGGTGATCGGTAGTGAGAGCCGCTGCATTTTCCTCCGGTCGGATGTGATATAAAAACAAATCGATTATTGTTGTTGTTGTAAACTCACGTGGATTAAATGTAGTGCATTCATTTCAACTCGCGAACATATGATACATTAAATGAATGCGAGGATGACGATCGAACATCGTTTGTTTGACCCTGGATGCATTTCCTGATCTAAAAACATAGCGATGGTTTTGTACTTACGCGGCGTAAGTTACGCCAACGTGAATTAAACATTATTTTGTTAAATAAAAACATGGTGATGTTTAGTAAATGATTACATGTCTCTTACTTAGCACAGAATATGATCCTATCCGTGACATATATGGATCTTAACAAATATCCGCTATATCAGATACCTGTAGATCAGCTGTTTATTTCACATGAGTTTCAGTGTGGCAGCTTTTCACGGCTCCCCCTGGTGGATCCATGATCCATTGCAGCTGGTTTCATTATAATTAAATGTATTTATCAAGGGGGCGTTTCAAGTCCTGCGGGGGGGTTTTCCTTTTGAGCAGGGGCCCACCCCGTGCCGATCACGGACCCGCACGGGTAGGCTTCTGAAACGAAGCGCTACATCTGTATAGGACAGTAAAACCAAAATACAATTTTAAAGGGGAGTGATTAGTCAAATATGCATGAATAAAAAGAAAATATGTTAACTAGGTGAAATAAGAAAAGATAAACTTTAAAAACTTGTTGAGAGCAAAAACTAGTCTTTACTTCTGCATTACAGAGGAGCAGAGGGAGAGGAGGGAGAGGAAGGAGAGGACGGAGGAGAGGGGAGAGAGGAGGGAACATATTCTTACGATGTTATGATTATTGAAATGTATACAGTTCTGTTTCATATGGGAGTTTCCATAGATCTAGTCTCTTTATTTGTAAGTGCACCAGAGTGTTGCATTTAACTCAAATGGTATATAAAATCATGAACCCCTAGAAGATTTGAGGTCCACCCCCACTTGAAACATGTTCACATGGATAGGTTACCACTAGTGTTAATTTCGTCAGCTATTTTTTAATTTAGTTTTAGTCTTAGTCCTGTGTTAAATTTCCTTTTTAGTTTTAGTCATATTTAGTCACCTTCATCCTGTTTTTATTTAGTCAAGTTTTAGTCGACTAAAAGTCTGAGCATTTTAGTCTTATTTTAGTCGACTAAAACAGTACACATTTTAGTCAAGATTTAGTCGACTAAAAGTCTGAGCATTTTAGTCTTATTTTAGTCAAAGAAAACTAATTATTTTAGTCTACTTTTTGTCAATGAAAACTGTTGAGTCTTTTTTAGTCATCAGATTATATAGAACATTTCAGTCAAACTAGTCTAGCCAAAACCAATAATTTGTCATTTTAGTATATAAATAAATAAGATTATATCTTGTCCTTATTTGATGAAAAACACAGATTGAATGATTAAGAAGCTTTGCAGAGAGTATCTGGTTTGTGGTGTTTTTACCAGCTGTTTTGCCACATTGCTTCCCTTCTGATAAAACAATGCATTCGCTTTTTTTCTCCGCCTCATTGTAGCAAAAATGGGCCCAAATATCACATCGTTTCTTTCTCCCAAGCAGTGGTGGCTTTAGACTTTTTCGTTGTCAGTCATTTTGACGGACAGGATCGTAACATTTCCGTCATAATCCATTATTATCCGTCGAGTGCACAATGTATCACTCACTCGCGCTGACGGGGGGGTATTCGGTTAACGCGACCACTGCTCCTAAACCCTGTTGTTGCCATTTCATTTTCTGTTGAATAAGGTTAGTTAGACCCGAGTCTTCATGACAGTTCATATTGTGCCGCTGCCCGGTGTAATTCAAATGTACCGCCGCGCGCAGCACAGAAACAGCTGCTGCTCTGCCGCAGCACCGGAAATGGAACTGCTGGGAGAACAACTAACTATCAGAGATTTAAGGTTATCTTTGATAATATTTCGTCTCCTCATTTTTCGTCAACGAAAGTAAAGAGAGATTTTGTCATAGTTTTTATTTAGTAAACTACATTTTCGTCTCGTCACTTTTCGTCAACGATATTGCATCATGATTTCGTTACAGTTATTGTTTACTGCCGTCGGTGCCGTCTCGTCATCGTCTCGTTTTCGTCATGGAAAAAAAGGTCGTTGACGAACATATTTCGTCATAGTTTTAGTCAACGAAATTAACACTAGTTACCACACTTTTTTAAATAGTAACCTATGTCCATATGTTTCTGTTTGGGTAGTAGAACCACCAGCACAGAGGGACTGGAAGGTACAGGGCAGACAGTCCACAGCAAGACACAGTATTAATGTTAGGGAGATTTAAACTATAAGGCTATCACTAGGGATGCGTCGATCGATCGGCCGCCGATCATTATCGGCCGATATTCATTCATAGTTTGATCGGTGCTCTCTATAAAGGCCGATCAGGAGAGCCGATCAGATGACTCAAAATACATGAGACTTTTCTCTGTGCCTGGCAAAAGATGCTCGCCAATATTGCTTCAATGGTCTTTCAATCAGTTTTTCAAGGTGTCCGAAAAAGACAACAAAATAGCTATATGCAACGTGTGTGAAGCAGAAAGAGAGAGAGATCAGGATCAGCTGCTGCTGACGGAGAACACGCAGCTCTGCACGATCACCTGCAGCTCCGCCTGCTGCGACGGACCGGTGAGCGGAGCAAAACACACACTTCAAGTCAGACCTAACACACTTAGCTTTTTTATCTACCTCTGGAACAACCTAAACTAGTTATATATGTTTATTATTTACTGTTGTGTCGGGTTACTCATTCACTGGATCAGTTAACTGCATGAGACTGAAACAGACGGGCTGTCAGGAGAGGGAGAGAGAGAGAGGAAAATAGAGGCTCCATTTATTTCTCCTGTGAGAGGAGGCAAATCCTACTTTGATTGAGCTAAGTATCGCTGGTGTTTTGTTTTATTTGGTTGTTTCGCCCCTCATGTTATAATCATGTGTATTTTCTCCATTCCTGTTTATGTGTCTTCTCGCAATTATCACTGGCCCCGTGTATCTCCTAATCGATATAACCAGCCTGCTCTCGTCTATCCCACATGCTCCACTGAGATCCAACATCTAGTTGCAGGCGGCCTGTGGCACTGCCAGTCAGCTGTTCCTAAGGCTGACTTCATCTCTGGCTACGCTTCCCTGCAATCTCTGGATTTCCTTGCTCTCACTGAGACGTGGATTACTCCATCCAACACATCCACCCCAGCAGCTCTCTCCACAGCATATTCCTTCTCCCATACACCCAGACCCACTGGCAGAGGAGGGGGCACTGGTCTCCTGCTCTCTCCCAAATGGAGCTTTTCCCTCTTCAAGCTACCTAACTTCACTCCTTCCACCTTTGAATTCCATGCCGTCACAGTAACCCATCCAATACAATTAACCATTGTTGTTCTCTACCGTCCACCAGGCGCCTTGGGGGACTTCTTGGAGGAATTAGATCATCTCCTCTCACACATCCCTGAAACTGGCCCTCCCGCTGTACTTCTCGGAGAGTTCAACCTCCAGACGGGGAAGATAGACGAACTAACATCTCTGTTAACCGCCTTTGCTTTCTCACTGTCTCCGTCCCCACCGACTCATAAAGCTGGCAATGTCCTCGATCTCATATTCTCAAGGAACTGTGCTACTTCTAACCTCTCTGTAAACCCGCTCCACACATCCGATCACTTCTTCATTTCATTCTCTCTACCCCTTTCCAAACATAACAAACTAATCTCTTCTCATCCTGCACATGTCCGCCGTAACCTTTGTTCCCTTTCCCCCTCTACCTTTGCCTCATCGGTGCTCTCAGCCCTCCCTTCCTCTGACTCGTTCCAATTGCTGCCTCCAAACTCTGCTGCAGAAACTCTCCTCTCTACTCTCTCATCCTCTCTGGACTCTCTCTGTCCTCTCACATCTCGGCAGGCTCGTCAGTCCCCTCCTGCTCCCTGGCTAAATGACGCACTGCGTGCTAATAGAACCGTCCTTCGGGCAGCAGAGCGGAAATGGTGGAAATCCAAACACTGTGACGACCTCCTAACCTATCAGGCTCTCCTCTCCTCTTTCTATGCTTCGATCTCTCAGGCAAAAAGCACTTTCTTTCAAGATAAAATCCAATCTTCCTATTCCAATCCCAACAAACTATTTTCCATCTTCTCCTCCCTCCTGGACCCCCCCAAAGCCCCTTCCCCCTCCTCCCTTCTGTCAAGCGACTTTGTTAACCACTTTGAAAAAAAGGTTGATGATATTCGCTCTTCTTTCTCTGACTCACCTCTACTCACCGCTGGGTCACCAGACCCTCCTTTCACCCACACACTGACCTCCTTTTCCCCTCTCTCTCCAAGTGAGGTTCTTACCCTCATTACCTCTGCCCGCCCTACCACCTGTCCTCTGGACCCTATCCCTTCAAACCTCCTTCAGACTATCGCTCCTGATATTCTACCGTTTCTCACCCATTTCATCAACACTTCTCTAACTTCTGGTCACTTTCCAAACAGTCTCAAGGAGGCAAGAGTAAACCCTCTCCTAAAGAAACCCACTCTCAACCCGTCAGATGTTATAAACTACAGGTCTGTCTCTCTCCTCCCGTTCCTGTCTGAAACACTTGAACGTGCTGTCTTTAGACAACTCTCCTGTTATCTCCATCAGAACAACCTTCTGGATCCGCACCAGTCTGGTTTCAAGGCAGGTCACTCCACAGAAACTGCCCTCCTTGCTGTCACTGAGGAACTGCACACTGCTAAAGCAGCCTCCCTCTCCTCTGTCATCATCCTGTTGGACCTGTCTGCTGCATTCGACACGGTGAATCATCAGATCCTCCTTCGCACTCTCCAAGAACTTGGAGTTTCAGGCTCTGCACTTTCCCTCCTCACCTCATACCTCAAAGACCGCACCAACAGGGTTACTTGGAGAGGGTCCGAGTCCGACCCTTGTTAATTAACTACAGGGGTCCCTCAGGGCTCTGTTCTTGGTCCCCTCCTCTTCTCCTTGTACACAAACTCGCTCGGATCAGTCATTAGCCCGCATGGTTTTTCATACCACTGCTACGCTGACGACACCCAATGAATCCTGTCCTCTCCCCGCTCAGAGACCCAGGTCGTCGCACGCATCTCTGCTTGTCTAGTTGACATCGCTCAGTGGATGTCTGATAATCACCTCAAGCTCAACCTTGACAAGACTGAACTGCTTTTCCTTCCGGGAAAAGATTGTCCCACTCTTGACCTAACAATCAACATCAGCACCTCTGTTGTTTCCCCGACTCAGACTGCAAATAATCTGGGTGTGACCCTAGATAACAACCTGTCCTTCACTGCAAACATCGCTGCTACAACCCGCTGCTGCAGATACACTCTTTACTACATCAGGAGGATACATCCCCACCTGACCCAGAAAGCGACGCATGTTCTGGTCCAGGCTCTCGTCATCTCACGCCTAGACTACTGCAACTCCCTCCTGGCTGGTCTACCTGCATGTGCCATCCGACCTCTGCAACTCATCCAGAATGCAGCTGCTCGCCTGGTCTTCAACCTTCCTAAATTCTCCCACACCACGCCGCTCCTCCGCTGCCTTCACTGGCTTCCGATAACTGCTAGAATCCACTTCAAGATAATGGTACTTGCGTACCATGCTGCAAATGGATCTGGCCCTTCCTACATCCAGGACATGGTTAAACCGTACACCCCAGCACGTGCACTCCGCTCTACATCAACCAAACAGCTTGCTGTACCATTGCTGCAAAGGGGACCCAAGTTCCCATCAGCAAAAACATGTGGGTTTGCTATCCTGGCTCCAAAATGGGTGGAATGAGCTCCCCATTGACATCAGGACAGCAGATAGCTTACACACCTTCCGGCGCAGACTGAAAACTCATCTCTTTCGACTCCACTTCGAGCGATAGAACTATTAACAAAGCACTTATATACTAATAAAGGGCTGGCTTATCTAAAGCCAGTTGAGTAGCACTTGAAATGTTTTTGCTCCATGAAGCCCGGTTTACTTATATGATTCTGTTTTCTTCAAGTTTGTATTTTGTTGGTCGAACGCACTTATTGTAAGTTGCTTTGGATAAAAGCGTCAGCTAAATGCAATGTTATGTAATCCTTTGAATAATGTACTTCATCTACTATGAGTAGTTTGTTTGAATGTAATAATTATGTTGTTTGTTGTTTGTGGAAGCACATCATTTATTGAAAAATTAATCTGAACTTTTCGATCTGATTATAAACTGAAGCAATTTTAAAATGAGCCCCATTAACTTAGTTTTAAACCGATGTTTTTTAGGACGCAGGTCCTATTATATAGTATATAAGGAAATGAGGAAGAGTAACAAATTAAATGTTTCAAAAATGATATCTATGCGAGTGCCGACGCTGGTGCAGTAGGGGGGGCAAAATTACTCCCCTCGGCGGTTCTAGGGGAAATGGAATGTTTTAATACACTGTATATTGCGCTAAGGGGAAATTATTTTGACCGGAGAGATTTAGATTTGCCGGTCTTCAGCATATATTACCAGTCATAGTCCGGTAATCCGGAAACTCTGCTACACAATTCACAATACAACACTTTAAATGGAAGATCCCCATTGCCCCCACCCACCCTATCAATCGGTGATCGGCCGATTCTGATTCCGGTGATCAGCCCCAAAAACCTTGATTGGAGCATCCCTAGCTATCACTATGGGCAGCAACGCTGTAACTATAAAATTCATTTCCTGCTGCAAATGTGTGTGAATGTTGTAAACTGTACATGTTTTGCTGAATTTTGTTGAAAATGTAGAAAAACCTGAATATGTTATTAGCTGAATGGAAGCTGCTTTTAGCTACAGAGACCAAGTAAGTGTGTTGCTGAACTTAGCAGAGAAATGTAGAAAAGTTAAATGATTTGAATCAAATTGTTATAGCTCAAATGTATTGCAATGACTTTGCTGAAAACTTGAAAGTGAAATGTTAAACTGGAAGAGTAGGACAAATAGTGAAGAAGCTTAATATTTTAAAGAAAAAGTTTAAAAAAGGTATAAACAACAACATGTATAGCCTCAATGTCCTGAAATAGCTGAATAATGTAATAGTTGAATGGTTTCTGCAGCTGAAAGTAGGCTGAAGGAGTTAGATATTAAAGGTAAGTAGTAGTGAATGAATGTGTATTAAGAAGAGAAAAGAAAGTAAATATTTTAACTGCAATTTTTTGAACTAACTTGATGGCGAGTGATCTGTAAAAAGAGTTTAAAAAGCTGAATATTTCAAAAAGTATACAATATTTTTAAAAAGTTGAAAGTTTCCCATCATGTGCTGAAAAGGCTGAATATGTTGACATTTGAATGGTTTCTGTAGCTGAAAGTATGCTGAAATTATTGACAGCCAAACTATTTGGTTGAAATAAGAAGAAGAGGAAGAATAAAGATTTGAAGAACTATAGTGGAATGCTAATAATAACCCTAATTCTAGGAAGCTCACAGACTAAAGTCATACCGTTTTTTTTTAAAGTTATTGTTGATTAAAGTACAGATAAACCATAACCATACCCCTCCTTAATTATCAGTAGCCGTGTGCTCCTGTTTGTTGGCCTCATTAAAGATGCTCTGAGAGCAGTTACACCGAAATCTAAGTCAGATGAACGTAGTGATCGAGACAAACAGAGCAAACTGATGCAGATGTGGGCTGTAACTCAAACATAATTATTTAAATGAATGTGAAAAAACGTGTAACATTTGGCATGTAGCCTGCTCAAACACATCGTAGCATTCTAACTATAAATAAGTGAAGACAAATACAATTGCATACTATACTGATATTCATTTATTTTCCGTTCAAAAGTTATTGATATGATCACAATAATATAATAAATGCATATAACAGCAGACTGTGTTTGCTGTGTGTAAGCGTGGAAATGGGGGAGCAAAACACTGCAGTCTACCTCCAGTAGGAGGCAGCAAATCTCCCATGAGCGGTTTCTCTCAGGTGGGTGGGACCTCCCCCCCCATCAGACTGCCTGCAGGACTGATGGGGCGTTTGAGTACTGATCTGCTGCCTAACTATAAGAGGCTTTCAGAGACTGATTTCATCAGGCACTTTCCATCTTTACTTTCTCTCTTCCACTTCGTCTGTATAATTGTTCAATTAAAATATCACCTGACCTGTGGATTGTCATAAGCCGGAATGGAGGTAGGAGGCAAGAGAGTATTTTTAGAATTTGATTTCTTGTTTTATATTTTGAGTCTTGAGTTGGTGATGAAGTTGAATGTGTGTGGCTAAACATATTATATTGACCTGATTGACAATTAATGTAATCTTAATTGTAAGGCCTGCATACTGTTGTTAAGTGGTTGTTATGTGGTTGTTGTTGTTGTTGTTGTTGTATAAAACCGAGCGTGTTATCTCTGTTGAGAGAAAGGGAGTTTGAAGTGTGAAGTGTGGATGCTTGTGCCAGGGGTGTCAAATTCAATTTCATGGCGGGCCACATCAGCATTATGGTTGCACTCAAAGGGCTGCTTGTAACTAGGGGGGAAATATTGCTAGCAAATATTCAACAATTACACTAATAGTACCATTTATTTAAAAAGGTTTTTTTATTCAGTAGTTTACTTATATGTTAAGGTCAGATTATGTGAGGCCAACATTAACACAGACTGTTACTGGAGCTTCATTATCCAGCTTCTGTGTCAACTTCTACTCAATGTAACAAACTCATGTTTTAGGTAGACAAATGGCTGAGACCACTGCAAAATTATCAGTTTCTCTGGTTTTACTTTGTATAGGCTTGTGTTTGAGTTAAATGAAAAATATTGAATTGTATTCTATAAACTAGTGACATCATTTACTGGAATAGCTGCCATACATTTAGAAATTGAGATTTAAGACAAATTGAGTTGCTATATCTGGCATTAGATCTGACGTGTGAGTTAATAATGTTCTTAATTTATTATTATATGAGATTGTTTTGAAGTAGAAATGTGGATAAACTGCACTAGTTAGTCAAACTAAATGTAGTACAAAAGCCTGATCTACACAATGGTTATTAATGTTGGTGTTGCTGTGATCTGTGTTAGTGCTTGCTGGAGCAGAGAGTGCGTCTTACACTTCATTACACACTTGTGATTTGAGCTTTTATAGCCTGTAATTGTGTAACTTCTGAACATAATTTCTTGGTAGTTTGTGTTGGTAAATACTGCAGGGAGCTGGGACTCAAGCTGTTCTGAGTCTATTCTCTCAGCAGTGTCACGATCTGTCTTTATGGTGTCTTGTCTTGTCTATATCTGTTTTTGGTTTTCTGTCTGCGTTGTGTTTTGTCTTGTTTAGATCTGTCTGTGGTTCCCTGTCGTTAGTTTCCCTGGTGTGTCTGATTACCCGATTGTGTTCACCTGTGGCCCCTGTGTTTTCTCCTCCCTCCTCACCTGTGTCTTGTTTGTGTGATTAGTCTTGTGTGTATTTAAGTTCTGCTTTTTCTGTCTGTCTTTGTCGGTTCGTCTTGTGTATTGGCTTGTCCACGGTGAGTGTTCTGTTCTGTCATTGTCCTTATAGCCTTGAAATAAAGGAATTTCACGTAAATCTGCATTTGGGTCCTACCTGCTTCACACATCGTAACATTAATGCAGATTTACGTGAAATTCCTTTATTTCAAGGCTATTAGGACAATGACAGAACAGAACACTCACCGTGGACAAGCCAATACACAAGACGAACCGACAAAGACAGACAGAAAAAGCAGAACTTAAATACACACAAGACTAATCACACAAACAAGACACAGGTGAGGAGGGAGGAGAAAACACAGGGGCCACAGGTGAACACAATCGGGTAATCAGACACACCAGGGAAACTAACGACAGGGAACCACAGACAGATCTAAACAAGACAAAACACAACGCAGACAGAAAACCAAAAACAGATATAGACAAGACAAGACACCATAAAGACAGATCGTGACAAGCAGCACTGTGGCGTCTCCTGTGAAGGTGTGTGTATGTATTTGACTGAATTGGCATCCATATGAAGCAAAGACAAATGAGGCAGCAACCAATAACTACTGGTGACACAAAGAACACTGTGGTATTATTACTGTTACTTAAGTAAAATGTAAGAATAATGCTTGTTATTTGAGTATAGTTATTGCTGCAATATGTAAATGATTTGAAGGTTTCTAAAATTCCTTGGAGTAATCATAGACAATAAATTAAGTTGGAAACCACATATAAGCTATATCAAAGCCAACATATCCAAATCAATAGCAATTCTGAATAAAGCCAAATACCTAATTAATCAAGCTTCTTTGTTTATGCTGTACTGCTCCTTCATACTTCTATACATGATGTATTGTGTGGAAATTTGGGGGAACACAACAAATACACAACAAATACACATCCTATCTTCGTCCTGCAAAAAAGAGCCATACGAGTTATAAATAAAACTACGTACAGAGAACCTACAAATAAATTGTTCATCAAACTAAAAACACTTAAACTACAAGACCTGGTTGACTATAAAACTATTCAAATTATGTTCAAAGCCGCAAATCAACAATTACCTCATAATATCCAGGAACTTTTCACACGGAGAGAAAGCATGCACAAGTTGAGAGGAAACTGCATTTTCAAAAAACCACCCGTACGAACAAATGCCAAACTTCATTGCATCTCATCAAAAGGTGTTAGTCTGTGGAATAACTGTAATGATGCACTGAAATATTGTACAAGTCTATCTAAACTGAAAGTATTATTTAGGAGTCAAACCATTAATGGTTATGAACAGGACCTGTAAAATCCCATTTGTTGTTATTTCTTGTAATTGTAAAAGTTATTTATTTCTGATTGTTTTGTAAAAAAACAAAAAGCAAACAAATTAACAAGACAAACATATCGCTGATGACGATGACCTAATATTTTATTAGGGGGTAGGACCAGAAAAGTTTTTTTTAAGCTTCTTCTTGCCCCTGTTGAACATGACAGAGACTATCTGAGAATTATTATTGTTTTTTTTTGTTATTATTTGTTTTTTGTACTTTGTTATAATTATTAATTTGAGTGAGAAAAAAAAGAGAATATATATATATATATATACATATATATATTATTGTTGTATGTTTTTGTTTGACATGTTCAATAAACTGACTATAAAAAAAAAAAAAAAGGTTTCAGCAGGTAAAGACGTTTTAATTTTTACGTTGGTAACTACTTGATGAATTTGAAGGGATTAAAGGGGCTCTATTCTGCTCATTTTCAGATTCATATATCTGTATCATGTGCTTCTACTGTGACATGTCAACATGCTTTGATGTTTAAACAGTTTTTTATTTTCCTGTGCTGCTCCACCTCTTTTCACCCTCTGCAACGCTGCGAAATAGCCCATGCTCTGAAAGCCCAGTCTGCTCTGATTTGTTGACGGCCAACTCTGTTGTAATTGGTCAACCACTTAAAGATGTTGCTAAAGCCCCCCCTCATTAGCATATCACGTACAATGTAAAGACAACCGCACAATAAGCTTGTATTACATGCATAAAGAGATTTGCAACGTTTAAGTGAACAACCTCGAATTGAAAATGGCTCCAAGCATAAGCCATGTTGTACATTTAAGCTGGTCATCTTTAGCTTGGCTAATTTTAATAATAATAATAATAATAATACATTTGATTTATCAAGAGCTTTATCAAGTGCTCAAATACGCTTTACAGAAGTAAGAATAAATAAGATAAGATAAAAAGTAGAATTTAAATTGAGCAATAAAACCACATTTATCAGAAGGACATGTCATCAATCACATGTTAAAAGCTATTCTAACAGGTGAGTTGTGGTCAGAGTTCTGAAGGTGGGGGGGGTCAGTACAGTCTCTGATTTGTTGTGGGAGTGAGTTCTAGAGGGTGGGGGCAGCGATAGAGAATGACCTGTCACCCCAGGTCCGATGCTTGGTTTGTGTGGGGATAGACAGGAGGTTGGCTTCTGATGAGCGAAGGCTGCGGGAGGGGGTGTGGTGGTGAGGGCTTTTGTGGGGATGTAAAGTTGGATGTCATCAGCGTAGTAATCTGTAGTAACACAGATATGACATTTTAACAGTGACTGAGTGCTTCAACAACAACGCTGGAGATATTATCAACTTACATGTAGCTTGTGTTAGCAAGTTAGCCAAACTAAGTTAAAGTTTGTCATCTCTTCATTACACCCATGTGATATCTTTAGCCAAGGCTACAACTGTGTTTGCAACTAAAGTCAGTGGCGAGCCGTGACTTTTATACTTTTATATCTGACCCCCCCCCCCCCCCCCCCCCCCCCCGTTTCTCGAAAAAAAAGTAGAGTTATTACGTCACATAGACTGTATATATAAATGGACGTAGGGTCCGTGACATCACCCATAGGATTCTGCAGAGTTGCCGAGAAGCCCTTAGTAGGCGGAGTCGGCCACTACTCGCCACGGCTCGACAGTGACGTCAGAGTTCAACTCCCGCCTGTTCCAGCCCGCTCCAAATAAGGGCAAAGAGGCGGGACCTGATGCCACCGAGCTGGAAGTGCCAGAGCTAGCTGAAGCTACCAAGCTAAGCTAACATGCTCCCCATCTGCACACTGCCGTCGCATTTTACGTTTCTAAGGTAAGCGGACATGAAACTATTCAGCAAAACTATAAATAATAATCCAAGTTATTGAGTTTTTAGCATAATACTTCAGAATCTTAAAACCCCTTAATGTATGTATGAAATTGTGCTAAATTCAACTCTGGAATCAAGCAAATATTAATGTTTGCATGGCATTAGTTATTTGTATTTTGATATCACTTAACTATACGTGTAATACATTTAAGTCAAGCTAAGGTGCACGCTAGTTAGTGCTCTTACCTGTGAGGCCTCCTCCAAACAGCATAATAACCAGACTGTATCATTAAAACTAAGTACCAGTTCTAGATCCTTGACTTTAGACAAACAATTCAAAAGACAACATGTATTTAAAGACCAATCTTTATTTGAATGTGCCTCTTAACCTGATATATTAGTTATACAGTAATAGTATTGACAATCTAAAAAAACTGAGCAACTCAACAGTTATGTTTCTTATTGTCTAAAGCATTTATTATTTTAATTTTCCCCCTCTCATATTCAGTGTGGACGGATTGAGACAGCATGGTGTCCAGAGAGCTGCAGAGACAGAAACCTCCGTGTGATGGACGTCCAGTCTGTTGGTTTGGAGAGGACTGAGGGTCTTTCCTCTGCGAGGAGGACCAGGCCTGATGGAGGAGCCCATGCTGGGCAAAGCTGATACCAACTGCACAGGCCTAGTCTGTCACTTTATTTGACTAAATGTGTTTACTTATACATTTAATAGGTTTACACCTTCTGTCCATATGTGCTTTTTATTTAAAACATTTGATTAACTTTTGGTTCACATTTCAATCAATTGTATTTGCACTCCTTTTGTCCATTATTCTTACTGAAAATGTTACATATTACACATTCACATCTGACTGAAGATTGGCCCCATTTATTTGTGACATTGCAAACTCTGCGGTACAAGGCACAAGTGATGTGAAGCAATGATCCAGGTCCAGACAAGATTCTCCGTTGTGCATTTTATTCCAATAATATAGTACAATGAACAGGTTTCCTATACCTCTTTTCCTTTAGCCGTTCCTATGGCTTTCCTTTGTGTGGCTTGAAACAGCCTGGTAAAAAAACGTTTGCCTACTAGTGCTTTGGCTCCCACCACCCACCTGTCTCCAATATATACAATTACACCAGGTGCTCTAATCACCCAGTGCCCAAAACATGCCTTCAAAATAAAAGCATAGAAACTACTTTAACTTATGACGCTAACTAAGAATACATATAAATAAATGATAATAAACACTATAAACAGCAAGGAAATAAATGTTAAACTATTAAATAATATAAAGAGATATATATAGCTCCAACATTCCGGCCCCTAATTGTGAACTGTGTAAACACACAATTACTTAAATGATATATAGATGGAGCTATACTCTATCCTAACTATACAAATAATCGTCTATAGTCTTCAGGCAACAGCTTCCTGGAAAAGAAATGGAGAGAAAGAAAAATAGTATAGAGAAACAGAAAGAATACATGTTCATGATGCTACGCTGCTGCATCCAGGAGCAGGCGGATCTTCAAACAGGTCTCTCCATGACACTGGAGTAGTTAGAATCATACGGTTTCAATCACATTAGTATGCATGAAAAAGTGACAGGTGGCACGCCCCCAATTATGCAAATGAGCTAAGTCCGTCTCCCATTGGTCAATGAGCTAAGTCCCGCCTCCCATGTCCCGCCTCCCATTCTTTGATGTGTGTTATCAGGTAGGTGTGAAATGTCCCCCTGTGTAGTGCCTTGTGTTGTCTAATTCTTTGATGTGTTGATTAAGGCAGACTCTTTGAAGTTATGTTGTCTGGCCCCTGTCCCCTCACACCCCTTTGTAGTCTAGTCTTTTGATGTGTGTTATAACAGGTAGGTGTGAAAAGCCCCCCTGTGTAGTGCCTTGTGTTGTCTAATTCTTTGATGTGTTGATTAAGGCAGACTCTTTGAAGTTATGTTGTCTGGCCTCTGCCCCTCAGAGCCCTGTGTTGTCTAATATAATTAGCCTTTGATGTTTGCCCTTTGATGTGAGGTGCTATAACAGGCAGGTGTGATTTCACACTGGTGAAAGCCTTTGATGTTAATCTAGGTGTCTCTTTGAAGTTATGCATGAGACTGTCTACCCGCCCCCTCCCAGCCTCCCCCCTTTTTCTCCACCCCTTCCTTATGGATATGACGCCAGCAGATAGTGGGGGTGGAATTAGATGAAGATAGAAATACACTCAAACTAAATTAAAAAAAGACAGTCATTTCCACTTACCAAGTCACCATTCAAAAAAGAAAAATGGCAAGAGACGCCTCGAATTGGGTTTATTCAGTCTGTGACAACTTACCGTCACCCGTCCGGAGCGCCAGTCAAGAGACGAATGCAGCAGCAGTGCGGGGGTTCAGAGTACAGCCGAAAGATCTGTGCACAAACTTATCTCGCACCCTCTTTTTTGGGTCAAGTGAGCGTTCATGTGTGTTGGAGGAGGGGCTCTGTAAGGAAGTCTGAAGGAAGTGGCAGATTCTCCCCCGGTTTGACTGCAAAAGACTCTGACTTTTCTCCAAAGGGCTCCGCCTACCACTCAACATAACAAGCCCCGCCTTTCCTCACCATATCATTTAAAAATGAGAACCCTTCAAGGACATTTTAGAGAGCAGCAACCATGGATCTGAGAAAAACCAAGTCTCTCCCCGCGAGCTGCAGCACGGAGCAAACGCCTGGAGGACCTCCATCCTCTCCTACAATCTGGACACCAGATCTGGACAGCGCTATGGCTGGCATTGATATTACAGGATGGTTGAATATGTATCAAACTCCATCTACTCTCGACTCTCCAGGGGAATCAACAGCAGTAGGCATTGATTCGCCATGCTTTCCTTGTGCTCCCGAGGGTGATGCTACAGAACGTGCTAGGACATCGGCATTCCTGAATACGGTAAAAGCAGTTGTAGTTCATCTGTTGGATAGAGTCGTGTACCTTTACAGAAAGGAAAAATGTTACGGATGTCAAGTCGATCACCCCAGTCAGATGCAGCACGAGTGTTTATTCCCTACCGATGAATACTATCTGGATCGAAACTATGATGAATTGGTAAAGAGACTGTGGACCGTTCGTTTCATTCCAGCCATTCGGGACGCTCTGCACCAGAACCACCTTCATGTGTCGGAGAGGAGAGTCTTTGGAGCTACCGAGGCGATTCTGCACAATCTCAGAAGCACCAGACTCTTTGAGGCTAAAATCGAGAAGCTATACGAACAGCTTATAGAGAACGACGAGACCCAACTGAAGATTACAAGAGCAGCTTGGGCCTTCTGGCAGCATTAGGAAGAGTTTTTTATTTATTTTTTGATACTTTTTTCGTTAAAGTATGTTTTATTTTTATTTTTCTTGATATAGTGTGTCCTTCCTTTTATTATTCTCTGCTTGGAGAAAATGTTTTATATACATATCAATAAAATGCATTGTAAGAAAAACTGTTGTACTCATTACCTCATCGGGCTGTAACAGGAAACATGTCTGAGAAACGTGTTATGCATAGGGTGTATTACACTCCATCTAACCCGGGGAGTTTAGGAGGTGTGGATAAACTCCATAGAGCTGTACAGAATGAAATGGGTAAACAAGTAAATGTAGAGAAAGTCAGAGAATATTTATCTGAGCAGGATGCATATACTTTGCAAAAGCCGACTCGGGTGCATTTTGTAAGAAACAGAGTTTTTGTACTCAGACCGCTACAACAATTTCAAGAAGATCTCTGCGATATGCAGTCGCTGTCCGAATATAATGATGGTTTTAATTATTTGTTAACAGTCGTAGATGTATTTTCGAAAAAAGCCTATGCTCAAGCATTAAAGAAGAAGTCGGGTATTGAGGTTACCAAAGCCTTTGATACAATTTTAACACAGTGAGATTCCTAAAAAGATACAAACAGACGCGGGGAAAGAATTCTTTAATAAAGTTTTTCAAAACGTATTGAAGAAAAGAGGTATAGAACATTATGCAACCGCTAGTGACATGAAGGCATCTGTGGTAGAGAGATTTAACTGTACGCTGAAAACTAAAATGTGGAGGTATTTTACAGCTAAAAAGATTATGATGGAGAAGAGATCAAGGGGACTTTTTATGAGAAAGAGTTACAAAAAGTGAAGATATCCAATGACAAGGCTTTTCAAGTCGAGAAAATTCTAAAAAGGCGTGTGGTGAGAGGGAAAAAACAAATGTTTGTATCTTGGCATAATTGCCCCAAAAGACTCAACAGCTGGGTTGATGCAGGCGAAATCAAAGATGTATAAAAGCAAACAGAATCAACGCTCAGTCCTTCATTACAGCCATGGAGATAAATGAAGGGTTCTACATTACGCTGCCGTCTAATGCCAGCCTCGATGTATTTCAAAACAATACAAGCTCTAGTTATCAGGTGAACCTGGCACAACCTTTACACTTGGATGGTTCGTGGCAGGTTGCCCTGACAGAAATGTCATACCCACACACCTGGTATAACTTACCTTCGGAAGTAGCTTGGTTTGAGTGGATAAAGAAACCAAAACTCCCCGACATATCCCCGTCGAGCAAGTTAAAGCTTCATATGTTTAGAGCTGGTTACTATAGTAGCATAACTCAGCTCATGGAGGAACTTGAGTCCTGCTTCAAAAAAATTGACTCTGATGTCAGTTTATACTATAGTCCAATTCACAGGAAAATCGAATTTCTAGGAGGGGCCCAATATCGTTTCCACTTTCCAAAACCCATCGCTTATATGCTTGGAATACAACCAGACCAGTGGCTCAAATTTGATGATAAATCAGCAGCCTATCCCACGGATATAAATGCTGGCTCAACACATCTGTACTGCTATACCAATGTGGTCAGTCACCAGAGGGTTGGCGACGCTTTTGCTCCTCTCTTGAGAACTGTGGATATAAGAGGAACATTCGGCGATACCGTAACTCAGTATTTTAATCCTGCGTATTACTTCCCGGTAACCAAAACGCACATCGAGAATATACAGACAGACATAAAAACCGATCAGAACAAACCAGTAAAGTTCAAATACGGAAAGAGTGTGGTGAAACTTCATTTCCGACCCTCAAAAGCAGGGCAATCTTTTACAAAACGATGATTGATCACGACCCCCAACGTTTTGTGAGTTATTATGAAAATTAAGCGGGGGGATCCCTGCCGGGTTTTTATGGAGCCCCAGTGATGTACGGGCGAGGCATTGGCTCTATATTTTCGAGATTATTTCGTTTTGTCGCACCCCTGGTGAGAAAAGGGTTCGCCATAGCTGAACCTCATCTGAAATCGGCGGCCAAAAATATTGCATCAGATGTTATCAGTAAGGCTGTACATAAATGTGGCCGCCAGTCAGACCCCGGATCTCAAGAAGGAGCAGGTGGTCTGATGGTTTTGGCCAGAAGGCCCCGGAAGAGACCTCCAGGCAAAAGGGTTCCGAGGGGAAAAGCACTCAGTCAAAAGAAAATCATTAGGGAAAAAACAACCTAGGAGAAGGAACGTATTTGGGGGAGATATATTTTAGAGTGTTAAATATGGCTCTTTTACATCACAAATCTGCTGAATGCAGCATGGCAGAGCTGGATTTATTTTTTGCCCCCATGACACAACTTTCTATTGACGAAAAACACTACACAGAGGTCCTTCCGTTGTCTGCCATTACGGAGGACGGACAGATTGCATTTTTTATTCCCGGGGACGGGGATAAATACCTAGATATGAATGACACATTGATACATCTCAGGATCAAAATAACCAACGCCGATGGGACTAATCTGGTAGCTGATGCCCCCGTGGCCCTGGTTAATTATCCTCTGAATACCATTTTTAGTCAATGCGACGTTATTCTAGGGGACAGGCTAATTTCTCAATCCAGTTTGACTCATCCTTACAGAGCTATTATTGAAACGCTATTGAATTACTCTGATTCTACTTTAAAAACTCAGTTCACTGCCGGCTTATTTTATAAAGACACCGCGGGAGCTATGGTCTCTGTAGTGATCGCCAATGGACCAAACAAGGGTTTGGTAAAGAGATCTACATTCACAGCAGAATCTCGAGAGCTTCATTTGATGGGAGCTTTACACACAGATATTTTTTTCAGCGAGAGGCTTACCCTGAACTCTGTAGATTTGAGAATCAAACTCACCAGATCTAACGATGCCTTTATTCTCATGTGTGCTAATGATTCTACATACCGTCTAAAAATACTGGGGGCTTCACTTTTTATCACGAAAGCCACCATCTCCCCTGCGGTGCGCTTAGGTCACGCCTCTGATGAGAGGTAACGCCCTCTACCCCTTATCACGGGTGAATATCAAAACCTATAGTATCCCCGTGAATTCCAGAATATGCAACCAAGAAAATCTCTTTTTGGGTAATATGCCTAAATACTTAGTTTTGGGTATGGTAGATCATGAAGCCTTCACTGGAAGGAGACCGCTTTCACCTTTTAATTTCCTTCATAATGATATGGAATACCTGGCTCTGTGTCAGGATGGTAGGCAAGTACCGGCCAAAGCATTTCAGCCTCAATTTAACCGGGGGTCGTCAGTCAGAGAGTTTTACAACATGTTCACAGCTACAGGGAGACACATGAAAGACTTACCTCTGAGTATTGACAGAGATGATTTCGAACAAGGATACTCATTATTTGTGTTTAATTGAACTGCGGCGGAAGACGCTGAAGCCCTGTCTCCCATTACAAGCGGTAGCTTAAGACTGGAAATGAGATTCAGAGTACCGCTGCCACAGACTACCACTTTAATCGTATATTCTTGTTTTGATTCGATTCTGGAGATTAATTCAAAACGTCAAGTGTTGGTAGATTATTACTAAGAAGACTACAACATGAATAATCATCAATTGGACAGTCTCCTGCGTCATATGGTGGGGGACTCTTTTGGGGGGATATCAGACCAGCTGCCCCCGAGTAAAACAATTATTTAGATATCCTGTATACATGATTGTAAACACCCACCCATCCCACATGCCCGGAGAACACTGGCTAGCAGTGACTTTGGAGGAAGAGGAAGGGGTTGGAACTTTTTTTGATTCTTTCGGATTTCCTCCCGATTTTAATCATTACCCGAAAAGCATCCTACATTTTCTAGAAAAACAATGTAAAACTATTTTATACCATAATCGGCAACTTCAGAATGTCATGTCTACAGCCTGTGGTCAACATTGCATTTTGTATCTATGCAAAAGAGCATTGGGGTTGTCTTACAAAAATGTGTTATCTCTGTATCGAGATGATGTGATAAAAAACGATGCTGCTGTGACTAATTTTGTGAAAAAATACCAACGGTGTGAGAGACGCCATAAAGACACTCATTTTAATCACAGTGTCTGTTCTCTACAAATGTTTAAAGATTGTTATAAAATGTAGAAAATAAAAAGGTCTGATGACAAAATTAATTCAGATGACTCTGTCTTTATTAGGAGAATAAAATATAATACAACTTTAGGGGGTAATTTGTAACCAGCTAGGACTTAATATTCTGTCTTTCCTTATCCTTTTCTTCTTAAGCGGGGCACTCAAAGGTTCTTTTGAGGGGCATGGGGTTCCTGCCACCTCCAAGCTGAGGGTCGGAGGAGATGATTTATTATTTCCTCTTCTTTTTCTGAGCATATTTTCTCCATATGGGTCGCCTTCTTTGATTATACGATATTGTTCACGAGCGTGCAGGTTTTGAAAGGCTGTTAAAGGAATGTTGAGCTCATTCAGACTATTTAAAAAACCCCGCCAGCCTTTAGGTTCCCTGGCATTTGTTTTATACGAACAGGATAAATCTTTAAATAAATCTAACATGTGTGAACCTTTTACAACTATCCCCTTTTCTACAAATTCCCCCGCTGGTGTCCATCCAGCTGTACTTGTGATTAATTTACTCATAATGTACTCGGCATTCTTACGGCTGCGCGTAGGGAGATTATGAAGTACATCGTTCTTTATTTTATCATCGGACGTGCCATCCTTTTCTTCTCCTTTTACCAAACCTGTGTCTTCAGGTAGAGTTAAAGTAATATGTCGTTCCTCCTCCCCGTCTTGTTTGAGTAAGGCGAGATATCTCTGTAGCAAGGTGTTGTATTTTTTTATTTTT
The DNA here is from genome assembly GCF_902827115.2 of Pseudochaenichthys georgianus. Classification (NCBI taxonomy): domain Eukaryota; kingdom Metazoa; phylum Chordata; class Actinopteri; order Perciformes; family Channichthyidae; genus Pseudochaenichthys; species Pseudochaenichthys georgianus. The sequence goes on along the minus strand of NC_047508.1, from coordinate 1,193,891 downwards.
TCATAAGGGGGTAATCCTGTTTCGTTTAGCACTGCTCTCATTTTTTCATCCAGAACATCTTCGGCAGTGCGTCTCATTGATTCCATACTATGGGGTTTAGTTACACCAGTCTGATTGAGCTGATTAAACTGATGAGGTGATAACAAAAACATCTTTTGACTCATGATCGAGCGAGTCCTCCTAAAAGCTGCCCTAAAATGAGGATAATAGCACCGAGCAGAGGCAAAAGAAAACCTCCAGATTGCTTTCTTAAGGCCTTGAATTTAGTTTTTAAGTTGGTCTTTTTATTGGCCAAGAGTTTGAAACATTTATTTTTCTTTTTGAGCTTCTTATACTGAACGCCAGACAGAGGGATGTTACCTTTTAAAATATTTAAAGATAGCTCACAGAGTGATTGAAGAAAATCCGGGGAGCAGTTATTGAGAATATCCTTGCGCTTCGACGGCTTGGCGTGACACAAGGCCTTCAGCAGAGGCATGTTTCTTTTTAAACAGGCCGACATACTGTTTTTCAAGTTTTCGTTTTTGGTACATAAACAACTGGCCACAGATTAGGTAGTGCCCCGACCTAAGTCTGTAGATGTCTGGACAGCTGGGGGTCATGTCTACGATTACATAGCTGTGAGGTTCGTTGGTAGCGTCCTCAAAACTTTGTAGGAAAAATGATTTATTACCCGGGTGTATTTGCTGACCAAGTATGTTCATCTGTAATCTGTCTCTGGGGTTTTTAAAACAAAACCATGTAATTGGTATTCAAACTAATGGTACGACTGTTTTTCCCTTGATGAAAAACATTTTGAGTAAGCATCATAACGCTCATATTTCTATGATGACGGTATTGGGTGAAAAGTCTGACTACTTCAGGATGCTCCGAGGCCTGAAATATAACATCGTCCAGTATAATCGAATGACTCTGATTAGGAGGAAATAGGGTTTCGTCTTGAAATGTCTCAGGCAGATCTTTGATGAATTTTATATTTTTATTCTTTTCCTGCAGTTCGGCATACATGAGCTGAAGAGAAGTATAAATCCATACAATATTCTGAGGCTGTACATCCATTACATGAATACAATTTTGCAATACATTCTTGACAAAAAAAGTGTTTCCACACCCACTGGGGCCCACTACTACACAGGAAAAAGGAACTCGTAGTCTGGGCTCAAAATCTATTTGACGAGGTGAAAACAATTTTGTCTCTTCTTATTATTTCTCAATACCCAAAAGGTAAAGTATTTCCTCCGTCTAGCAGACGTCTCTTATCAAACACAACTCGGAACTTTTTGGTGAATGACACTGCTGTGAGGAGTCCAGTTCTGTCTCTCACTCTCTGGTCCAGCCTGTTTGCATCACCTGGACACCTTAAACAAACAGATATATATGTAAAGTACCATGTGTACAAACAATATAACTGATTCTCTTCTGTTGAACATGGATTGTGGATTGTCCGAGTCAGGGTCCTTTTTATTTTACTGTAACTTTGGAAGTTGTGTTACCAATGCTTACTGTTTATTTGATACCCATTTGGTAATGCAATTAATAAAAACAACAAGGTTTGGGTTCGCTCTTCAGATGACTGTGACGTTAACGTGTAAGCTCAATAATGAACTCCAGCTCAATCAACCATATTGTAATATCTAAGTAATCATCTTGAAATATGACATTAATAATTGTAATATACACATATTATTGTAGGTTGATTTCACATACACTACTTTGACGTTAGCTTGTCTACATACTTGAGCATAGCCAATTTAAATTAACCTTAGAGATGCATACAGTTCCTAGCTACATAATAAAATATCTCTCTACGTTACAGATGTAGCGCTTCGTTTCAGACGCCTACCCGTGCGGGTCCGTGATCGGCACGGGGTGGGACCCTGCTGATAAGGAAAACCCCCCCGCAGGACTTGAAACGCCCCCTTGATAAATACATTTAATTATAATGAAACCAGATGCAATGGATCATGGATCCACCAGGGGGAGCCGTGAAAAGCTGCCCTGTACCTGTACCTTCCAGTCCCTCTGTGCTGGTGGTTCCACTACCCAAACAGAAACATATGGACATAGGTTACTATTTAAAAAAAGTGTGGTAACCTATCCATGTGAACATGTTTCAAGTGGGGGTGGACCTCAAATCTTCTAGGGGTTCATGATTTTATATACCATTTGAGTTAAATGCAACACTCTGGTGCACTTACAAATAAAGAGACTAGATCTATGGAAACTCCCATATGAAACAGAACTGTATACATTTCAATAATCATAACATCGTAAGAATATGTTCCCTCCTCTCTCCCCTCTCCTCCGTCCTCTCCTTCCTCTCCCTCCTCTCCCTCTGCTCCTCTGTAATGCAGAAGTAAAGACTAGTTTTTGCTCTCAACAAGTTTTTAAAGTTTATCTTTTCTTATTTCACCTAGTTAACATATTTTCTTTTTATTCATGCATATTTGACTAATCACTCCCCTTTCAAATTGTATTTTGGTTTTACTGTCCTATACAGATGTAGCGCTTCGTTTCAGACGCCTACCCTTGCGGGTCCGTGATCGGCACGGGGTGGGCCCCTGCTCAAAAGGAAAACCCCCCCGCAGGACTTGAAACGCCCCCTTGATAAATACATTTAATTATAATGAAACCAGCTGCAATGGATCATGGATCCACCAGGGGGAGCCGTGAAAAGCTGCCACACTGAAACTCATGTGAAATAAACAGCTGATCTACAGGTATCTGATAGAGCGGATATTTGTTAAGATCCATATATGTCACGGATAGGATCATATTCTGTGCTAAGTAAGAGACATGTAATCATTTACTAAACATCACCATGTTTTTATTTAACAAAATAATGTTTAATTCACGTTGGCGTAAGTACAAAACCATAGCTATGTTTTTCGATCAGGAAATGCATCCAGGATCAAACAAACGATGTTCGATCGTCATCCTCGCATTCATTTAATGTATCATATGTTCGCGAGTTGAAATGAATGCACTACATTTAATCCACGTGAGTTTACAACAACAACAATACTCGCTTTGTTTTTATATCACATCCGACCGGAGGAAAATGCAGCGGCTCTCACTACCGATCACCCTAATCCCACGGGCAAACAATAATATGTACAGTGTTAATAGTTTACTGTATTATTAGTGTCTAATATTACTGCTATAATAATCACACATTGAGTTGTTGAAATCAGACCGTCGTTTTTTTTAAACGCTCTGAATGAAATGGCAGCTCTCAGGTGATCAGCGGTGTGTTTACACAATAAAATATGCATAGTAATTTAATACCTTCCAACACACATTGTAAGAACAGTTCTGTTTCATATGAGTGTTGAGAGCTGTATCCACAAATCTACTAATTTTGCCCTCAGTGCACCAGATTGATGCATTTAACTTCAATTTAAATAAAAACATCTTCTGTTGTAACAACAATAACATTATAAATAGTAACATAGCATGGTATTGCACATTTACTGTAGCTTTGAGTGTTACTGGCCTGAGATTTTTTTATTACATGAATGAAGGTGACTGAGGCTTTTTAATATAGACTTTTCAGTGTCCCACATTTTGCACAGAACTGTCCCACATTAGGAAAACAGATTGTCTGAGACAACTTGGCACTAAGAGTACTAATATGTCTACCATTTATTTTATGAGTTTAATATCCGCATGTTCTCTTTTGGTTTGATAAGGACACATCCTGGGGATTTCAGAATGTTACTGGATTTTGATTTATTGTATCGGCTTCATGTCGCAATATATTCCCGAAGTCTGAAATGCAAAAAATGTCCACATTAGGGCAATTCACCCTACATTTAATCATTTTGTTTATTTTTAACGAAATAAATGTGGTTTAATCCATCATGAAATAATGTAGGCTATTTACTTAGTACATATCTGACATTAACGATTAACACACTGTTCATACTGCTCACAGGCTGATATCTAGTGTATTCATACCCCTCACTGTTTATTCATCATTCAATTCATTATATATTTTATTCTGTAGATTGTGAACATTACTTTTCACTTTACTGCTTGTTGCACCTGGTTAGAAGCTAAACTGCATTTCGTTGTCTCAGTAGGCCTACCTGTAATCTGTGCAATAACAATAAAGTTGAATCTAATCTTGAGCAGGAACTAATGTAGGCTATTTACTTAGTATATATCTGACATTAACGATTAAACACGTTTGTGCATTCTTTATGAATGCAAACCGAGTCATTTCGTTTATTTTTAACGAAATAAATGTGATTTAATCCACATAATTTACTGTGTTAATTGTTTACTGTACAGTAGTATTGTTTAACTTGAAGGTGCCTGATGTGAACATTTCCAGAATGTATTGTCTTCACTTTGTAAATGCCTCTGTGATGTGCTGCAGACCATACCGTTCACCAGCCCAACCCCCCATGTGTCCTATGTATGTTGGGGACCCTTTGTTTAAAACTAATTGGCCATCGGAATGTGTGTCACATTCCACAGCTCTCCCCCCCCCCCCCTCCTGTGATCCCCCGCACACAGAGAGACACAGGGAGATCGCTCTTCTGAAGAGAGCGGAAATAATGATATTGCAAGTTAGAAACGTAAAATGCATTTTGACAGACACATGGGGGAAATATGCTGCATTTTGAATGTCCGATAGTCCACCATTAACACCTTAGTCTGTCTCGTCTCATCAACGAAAACTAAATATACATGACATACTTTGTTTTAGTAGATTTCGCATGAGAGCAAAAGGAGAATCTCCGTGTGTAAGAGTGAAAATGTATGTATGTAAAATGAGAATATATGTGTGTAAGAGTGAAAATGTATGTATGTAAAATGAGAATATATGTGTGTAAGAGTGAAAATATGCTGCATTTTGAATGTCCGATAGTCCACCATTTCCACCGGAAATATCAAACATTTAATAAAAGTGAAAAACAATGAACAAGACTTAACGTATTCATCATAATTAATTATATTTATTTCGTTTGGATGTAGGATTTTTGACTTTGTTTAGAGCAGTGATCTTCTACTATATGAACATTTTGGACCCAAAATCACAAAAAAAACGTAAAAACAGATTTTGAAAATGATTTTATTTTTCATAACACAAACATACACAACGAAACCATTTAAAAGCTGGAAATATATACATGGGATGTGACTATGATAATGTGAAAGTTTGATTGAGGTAGCATGGGATTTCATTCTGATAAGGCAAAAGTGTTATTATAAATATAATACAAATATATATATATATACACATTATGTACAACAATCTGTTTTTTCTGTCTTTATCTGTGCCACGCTTCAAAGCGGTTTCTGTCAACTACGACACAGAGGGCAACATCACAGATTCCTCCTCCTCCATGTCAAAAAACAAGCTTAAAGCTTGACTCACGTTCAGAGTTCTCTTCATCATAGTTGAGTCTTCAAAACTCTAAATCTATCTAACTATATCTAAATTCTCAATGTTTGTCTGTCACTTTACTTCAATCGCAGTCTCCCGCAGCCTCTCTTCGTCTCCCGCCGCCTCTCTTCGTCTCCCGCCGCCTGTCTTCGTATATCTTCGTCTCTCTCCATTTCCCGCCGTCTCTCTTCGGTTCCCGCTGTCCCTCTTCGTCTCTTTTCGTCTCGTTTCGTATCACTCCGTTTAACTGATTACCTCACCCCCTCCCTGGTAAATACATCCTGTTGAGCAGAATCTACAGTTTCCAGTATTTTCCGTTTCGTAAAATGATAAAATTCGGCGAAGATATTAAAATATGTGCTTCCATTATTCATACTTCTGAAATATATCTGTATTAACTTTATATCATCGTATGTCCGTGTTTATTGGGTATTTTTGCATGAAACAAAGACTGGCATATAGTTTCAAGCCAGTACTTTCGACAGAAATACACATACATCCTGTTGAGCAGGATCTACAGTTTCCAGTATTTTCCGTTTCGTAAAATGATCAAATACGGCGAAGATATTCAAATATGTGCTTCCATATTTCATACTTTTGAAATGTATTAACTTTATATCACCGTATCTCCGTGTTTACTGGGTATTTTTGCATGAAACAAAGACTGGGATATAGTTTCAAGCCAGTACTTTCGACAGAAACACACGGCAATGTTGTCCGGACTGTTGTTTTTATGCGGCACCGGCTTGAACAGGTCATGTGATCTGATCACGCCGGCGTGACGGTCGACTCCAAAGGGTTAATATTAAATACATAAGTATTTTTACAACTTGTATTTAGAAATACTCTGTTGTAATTATTGATGCATACATGTGTTCATCCATTTAATGTGGCATCTGCTATAATGGGGTTAATGTATGATATTACTTAATAATACAATACATTATAATATATGATATGATAATTACATTTTAGTTTTATTCATTTCTTATTTCATAGTTTCTCATTATTATTATTTGTATCGCTCATCTTATTTTTGATTTTATTAATCTGTGTGAATCTGTGCTGTCCTGTTTTTCACTCTCACCCTGTTGCTGTTTGAACTACTGAATTTCCCCACGGGATTAATAAAGGTCCATCTTATCTTATCTTAATGTATAAGTTGATTTACTTCAATCTACTGTACAATATTACAATAAATATACTGTATAAAGCAAACTATATACTTTATTTGATCTAAAATATTGATGTTTCTACAACACCCATTGTGTATTTTGTGAATTAAGCGCCATCTCATGGTTAAATCCTGTAATTGAACAAATGGGGAAATTGGGCAACGCCCTCTAGCAATTTGGCAACACCCCCAGCCACTGGCATCCGCTGGGCTTTTGACTGGGACACACCCATTTGAGTCTGATCTGGAGTGCTACATCTGTACAAGGATGACCTTATTTTATCAACCTCAAACAGAAGTCCACAGTATTATCCCACTTAACGTCTATTTCGTTTTAACCTTTATATATACAGTCTATTATTTTAACTTGGAGGCTATGATTAGCATCGTTAGCACCGATGTAGCTACCACTCGCTACAAGCTAACCCAAGCCTTAACATTCATTATGTAGCTGATTAAAATCATTAACACATAAATAAAGCACTCAAATGTCACTTACCGCAAAACCGCATTCATGCACCGTCTGTTTTAACCTCAGAGCGAGTCACAATAGTCCGATATATAAGCATGAAGAACAAATAACCACGGCCGGCTTCAAGTTGTGTTTCCTGGATGAACTGACCAGGCAGAGTCCCTGTAGCTTCACGGAGCAGGTAGCAGAGAGACAAGAAGCTAGCAGCAGCAGTCACTTGACAGAGCCGTCACTCAATGTGACCATGCCCTAATGTATGCAAAAACGTTAAGACCTAATATAAATAAAAGGGTCGTGTTAGAAAACAATTCACTCACAGATCCATAATCATGAAGTTGGAATCTAACTATATCGATAATAAAATGTATGGAGCCAGGGGTAGAAACATCTTTTTTTCTGCTGTAAAATTGGGCATTTTAACATGGGGGTCTAAGGAAATTGCTCCTTTCTGCAACCATCGCCTATCGGCCAATATATGAACTGCAGTGTGTGGCACTTCCGTATTGGCGTCCCGGCTATTCCCCAGAGTTTGCCCCTTGGTCACAGCGTATACTTCAGCGGAATATCAAAACAGCGGTCCGGGTTGGAAAACGCATCAATGACAGCGACCCTCTACCACACAAATCAACACCATTTATATAAACACCTAGCATGACAGGGCACCCACAGCCAAGTAACAATTAAACATGAATTAAGTCGGCACGGTGGCCCACATTGAAAATGACTTAGGCCTACCTTTGATGATCAAATCACTTAAACACAAAGTCCATCCTCCTGTCCTTTTGGATGCAGCTGATCTTTTGCCGCTCCAGTTTATCATTGTAACTCAATCTTGAAAATGCCTCGGTTAATAATTTTGCAAACGATGTCATCACTATCACTGAAGTGAGCCATCATGAACGAACTTATGCTAATCATAAATCTATGGATCATAAATCTATCGATTAGATTTATGATTCGAAAATAATAAAAGTAGGGTAGACATGTGGATATTATCCGGCTGAACAAAACGTGCATTTATCTAACAGGTTCGTTCCACAGACCTTATTTCGAGCTATTTTCCAAAATCCTATGGAGAAATCTCATTGCTTTTGTGTCGAGGGAACCCGAGCGCAGCTTACTTCTGGGTTTTAGGACGCGTCACTGCACCACTTTACACATGTATAAATACAGTCTATGGTATAAACCTCACAGCCGGCGGAACTTGTCATAAAGTCCGCGAAAATAAAGCCCACCCATTTAGAGGGAAGATATGATTGGTCAATTGTACTGTTACTTGACATTACTCTCTCATTGAGTTACTATAGCTGGCCCTCTGGGAATGTAGAGAGGGACCAAGCTCTCCCGTCTTCACAGTAACTCGCAGAGACGGCATTTAACCCTTCACATTCCAACAGAAACTGAACAGGCAGATTCAAAGGATTTATTTCTTTGGAAAGGTTATTTTAAAAACAATTAAATGAAGTTATTTTGGTAAAACTAATGAAACATTTAACGAACATTTTTTTTTTTTTAAATGTTGTTTTTTTTAATGTTTTCAAATATTATTTTTTAGAATATCTTAGGCCCTCACAGAGCCTAGGGGCCCTGACGGCTTGCCACTTACTAAACTTCCACAACAGCTCCAGAACCACATGTAATAAAGACTAATTACAGGTGGGAACTACCCAGTATTTAACCAGTAACTGTTGAGAATATCTGACGTTAGTCTGTTAAATATAGTATGGTAGTCCAATAAAAGGAAGGTTCCGTTCCCAAAGCAGTAAACGGCAGATTCTCAACATTTGTTTTGCAGGTATACAAACAACTCAACCTGTGCTTGGGTATGGAGCTTTATTCATAAGAACACAGTACTTGAGTAAATACACTATGTGACTTTCCATCACTGCCAATACCTTGACTGATGACTTATCATACTTTCAGTCGTCCAGGTTTCTACTGTTCTGATTTCTTGATGTTAGAATCACATCTGAAGAACATGTTTACTTTGCGATACTTGTTTTCCCTTGTTCTTTTTTCAGATGTACTGTATATGCATCATCCATTCCTGCAACCCTTTAAGTATTCAGTGCCTATTAAAACTGCTTCATATTGCTTTATTAAATCCCTGTTTCTCTTTCCCTTTTTTCATAGGATGCCATTACTCAACATGAGTATGAATGACCTGAACAACCTTGTACAGATATGTGAACTAACTGGAGAGCCTTAGTAAATATCCAGCACTGTGGACACATGCCATACAAGCCACCAATAGATTATTTCAAGGACAGAGATCCTGACCACACTGCCCTCACCTCGAGCCTCAGCTAATTGTCCTTTTTCTACAATATTGTTGTAGAATTATCTACCCAGTTAAGAGTACCCCTCCACCCCCTCCTTCTGACACAGTACCCCTTGAAGGGGAAATGCCTGTGTTGCTTAATGCCAACGCCACCTTCAGCTCCAAGCAGGAGCTCCTGGACGTTCAGGACTGCCCTCTCATCGGAGGCCCCTCTCTGGACACCCCTAGCCCCCCAGACTCCCAGACAGGCAGCCCAGTAGGCTCAGCCCCGAGAAGTACTGGCAGCCCCGAATATGTCCCCATTCGGCCCCATATTTTCACAGTGGCTTCCACAGCACCGGGGCAGCTATACAGGGTCGACACGAGACCCACCCCAGAGGCTCCCTTGGGGTTAAAGCGGATCTCAACCAAGGCGGATCAGCTATGTGGTTGGGGGGCCCTGACGCCCACAGCCATCCAAGGGTTCAACACCCCTCGCTGGGTGCTGTTTTTCCTGTGCGTGGCTTCTTTCCTCCAAGGGATGATCATCAACGGCTTCATTAACACGGTGGTGACCTCCATCGAGAGGCGCTTCGACCTGCGCAGCTACCAGGCAGGGCTCATCGCGAGCAGCTACGACATCGCCGCCTGCGTCTGCCTGGCGTTCGTCAGTTACTTCGGCGGGACAGGACACAAGCCTCACTGGCTGGGGTGGGGGGTGCTGATCATGGCTGTGGGTTCTCTTGTGTTTGCCTTGCCTCACTTCACCACCCCCCTGTACCAAGTCAGTCTGACGGAGGCAACAGTCATGTGCTCGGACAACCGCACCAGTCCGTGCCGGGACAAAGAGGGCGGGGGACTGTCCAGCTATCGGTTTGTGTTCATGCTGGGGCAGTTTCTACACGGTGTGGGGGCCACGCCTCTCTACACACTGGGGGTCACATACCTGGATGAGAACGTCAAGTCCAACTATGCACCTGTTTATATTGGTGAGTTAGTCATTCAGAACAGCGTGTTATTTTGCTTTGTTTGTAATTATGTTATTTCTTACTAACTGGACCATCTTTTCTCTGTATGTCTTTGACTCGTTTTCATCCTCAACGACTTATTCCCGAGATACTTAACAGTATATTGGGTCAAGTCAATTTACACGTGGACATATTGATTAGTTGATATATCAAGATTTGTGAAACAAGGAATTCTTTTTTTTATAATGCCAACCTTACGCACACTGAAACATATTTGACACATTGAACTTGGGCTGACCAGTTCATTTAATTAATCAAACATTTTAATTTAAAAATTGGTTATAGATTTCAAATTGCATAAATAGTATATCATATAGATTTTCTCTTGCAATTTGTTAATCTCCTTTTAAATGGCAATTGGATTTAAATAAATTGTGCAAACCAAGGTCTTAGGTGTGAATATATCACCTAACACACTGATGAGACACTAATGGCGCATTTCCACTACAGCGCGGAGGTCACTTTAAGCGTGTCGAGCCGTGCGGGCCCATTTTGGTTGCGTTTCCACTAACGTAGTACCAACTAGCGGGTACTATTTCACAGTTTTTCTGGCCCCATAAAATTGAGGTTCTTTCCGGGCCAACAACCAGGCTGAGTCGGGCTGAGTATGCTAAACTCAGGGTCGGCTCTAGAACAAATCGAATGGGGGGGGAAATCATTTACCACGGGGGGGCACACGTTGCCATCAACAACCAACACACAAACACAACTTCAATTTAAAAAACATGCTGTCTTTCACACACATTGCATGGGTGTAGTGCTATTTTATAGCGCACCTATGACTTGTGCATACATGCACGGTTGTGGCACGACCACCAAAACAGAAACATATGGACATAGGCCACCATATAAAAAGTGTGCAAATATATTTAGCATCCTATCCATGTGAACATGTTTTAGGTGGGGGGTGGACCTAACCTCCTCTAGGGTGGTCTGGGGGCATGCTCCCCCAGGAAGATGTTTTTTAAAATATTGAAGTTAAATGCATCAATTTGGTGCACTTTGAAAGCAAAATTAAGAGATCTATGGATAGCCTACATCTCTCAACACCCATATGAAATAGACCTGAACACAGATTTTCTTTCTGGATATTTTACAAATCACTCCCCTTTTAAACTGTATTCTTGTGTTACTGTCCTATAGTATTTCATACCCGTTTTCATTTATTCTCTTATTTTTTAATAACTATAATGATCATATAAAGGTGTTCCTCGCAAATACTTGTTTACATAAATGGTGACCAAACCGTTTGAGACCCACTGAGATAACTTACATTACATTACATTTAGCTGGTGCTTTTATCCAATTCGACTTACAATAAGTGCGTTCGACCAACAAGATACAAACTTGAAGAAAACAGAATCATATAAGTACATCAGGTTTCATAGCGCTAAAACATTTCAAGTGCTACTCCACTGGCTTTAGATAAGCCAGTCCTTTATTAGTATATAAGTGCTTTGTTAGTAATTATATCGCTCAGTGGAGTTGAAAGAGATGAGTTTTCAGTCTGCGCCGGAAGATGTGGAAGCTATCTGCTGTCCTAATTTCAATGGGGAGCTCATTCCACCATTTTGGAGCCAGGATAGCAAACCCACGTGTTTTTGCTGATGGGAACTTGGGTCCCCCTAGCAGCGAGGGTGCAGCAAGTCGTTTGGCTGATGCAGAGCGGAGTGCACGTGCTGGGGTGTACAGTTTAACCATGTCCTGGATGTAGGAAGGGCCAGATCCATTCACAGCATGGTAGGCAAGTACCAGTGACTTGAAGTGGATTCTAGCAGTTACTGGAAGCCAGTGAAAGGAGCTGAGGAGCGGCGTGGTGTGGGAACATTTAGGAAGGTTGAAGACCAGACGAGCCGCTGCATTCTGGATGAGCTGCAGAGGTCGGATGGCACATGCAGGGAGACCAGCCAGGAGGGAGTTGCAGTAGTCTAGGCGTGAGATGACGAGAGCCTGAGCCAGAACCTGCGTCGCTTTCTGGGTCAGGTGGGGATGTATCCTCCTGATGTTGTAAAGAGTGTATCTGCAGCAGCGGGTTGTAGCAGCGATGTTTGCAGTGAAGGACAGTTTGTTATCTAGGGTCACACCCAGATTCCTTTCAGTCTGAGTCGGGGAAACAACAGAGGTGCCGATGTTGATTGTCAGGTCAAGGGTGGGACAATCTTTTCCCGGAAGGAAAAGCAGTTCAGTCTTGTCAAGGTTGAGCTTGAGGTGGTGAGCAGACATCCACTGAGAGATGTCAGCTAGACAAGCAGAGATGTGTGCGATGACCTGGGTCTCTGAGCGGGAAAAGGACAGAATTAATTCAGCTCAGCATTCAACACCATCATCCCCCAGCAGCTTGTAAAAAAACTTACAGACCTGGGCCTCAGCCCCTCTCTCTGTAACTGGTTGCTGGACTTCCTAACAGAGAGACCACAAGCTGTACGGGTCAACAATAAAACCTCAAACACCCTCATACTGAGTATGGGGGCCCCCCAAGGATGTGTGCTCAGCCCCCTTCTATTCACTCTGCTGACCCACGACTGCAAACCCATCTTCAGCACCAACCACATCGTGAAGTTTGCAGACGACACTACTGTGGTGGGTCTCATCAGCAACAACGATGAGACTAACTACAGGAAGTAAGTGAATCAGCAGGCCCTGTGGTGCCAAAATAACAACCTCTTCCTCAACCTGGAGAAAACAAAGGAGATAGTTGTTGACTTCAGGAGAACCCACCGTCGTCCCCCTCTCCCCCTGACCATCAACGGTGCTGCTGTGACGCAGGTGACCAGCACCAAATTCCTTGGGGTGACCATCACTGATGATCTCACCTGGAAAATCAACACCACCGCACTAGCGAGGAAAGCCCAGCAGCGCCTGTACTTCATCCGGAAGCTCAAGCGAGCTGGAGCATCACCCCCCATCGTGCTGTCCTTTTATCGAGGTGCCACCAAGAGCATCCTCAGCAGCTGTATCACGCTGTGGTTTGGAAGCTGCACCGCCGCCGACCGCAAGAGCCTGCAGCGCATAGTGAACTCTGCCCAGAGGATTATTGGTGCCTCGCTCCCCTCACTACAGGACATATACAACACCCGCCTCTCCCGCAAAGCACTCATTGTGGGTGACTCCAACCACCCCTCCAACAGCCTCTTCAGCCTCAGGAAGAAGGTTCCGCAGGCTCAGCTCGGGCACCGTCAGGCTGGGGAACAGCTTCCTCCACCAGGCAGTCAGGATGCTGAACTCTCTCCCCTCCCTACCTCCCTCTCTCCCCCCTCTGACATCTCTCCCCTGAACTCTCCACCCTGCCTCCGACCTTTCTTCCCTGCCCCAAATGGTCAGGATGCTGAACTCTCTCCCCCCCCTCTGACATCTCTCCCCTGAACTCTCCACCCTGCCTCCGACCTTTCTCCCCTGCCCCAAATGGACACACACACACACACACACACACACACACACACACACACACGTCACTTTTCTGCCATCTCCGCTGAACACTTTAATATATTATTAACATTTTAAACTGTATACACCCGGTTATCTAGGCCCTTTTTGTTTTGTTGTTGTTGTTTTATGTATATATGTCACACTGTAGGACCTCGAAAAATGATATTTCGAGATTTCTGGATGGAAAACATGTAGAATTATTGACAATAAAGCTGACTTTGACTTTTTGACTTTGACTAATTGGGTGTCGTCAGCGTAGCAGTGGTATGAAAAACCGTGCGGGCTAATGACAGATTCGAGCGAGTTTGTGTACAGGGAGAAGAGGAGGGGACCAAGAACAGAGCCCTGAGGGACCCCTGTAGTTAATTGACAAGCGTCGGACTTGGACCCTCTCCAAGTTACCCTGTAGGTACGGTCTTTGAGGTATGAGGTGAGGAGGGAAAGTGCAGAGCCTGAAACTCCAAGTTCTTGGAGTGTGCGAAGGAGGATCTGATGATTCACCGTGTCGAATGCAGCAGACAGGTCCAGAAGGATGATGACAGAGGAGAGGGAGGCTGCTTTAGCAGTGTGCAGTTCCTCAGAGACAGCAAGGAGGGCAGTTTCTGTTGAGTGACCTGCCTTGAAACCAGACTGGTGCGGATCCAGAAGGTTGTTCTGATGGAGATAACAGGAGAGTTGTTTAAAGACAGCGCATTCAAGTGTTTTAGACAGGAACGGGAGGAGAGAGACAGGCTTGTAGTTTATAACATCTGACGCGTTGAGAGTGGGTTTCTTTAGGAGAGGGTTTACTCTTGCCTCCTTGAGACTGTTTGGAAAGTGACCAGAAGTTAGAGAAGTGTTCATTAAATGGGAGAGAACTGGTAGATCAGGAGCGATAGTCTGAAGGAGGTTTTTGGGGATAGGGTCCAGAGGACAGGTGGTAGGGCGGGCAGAGGTAATGAGGGTAAGAACCTCACTTGGAGAGAGAGTGTGTGGGTGAAAGGTGGGTCTGGTGACCCAGTGGTGAGTAAAGGTGAGTCAGAAAAAGAAGAGCGAATATCATCAACCTTTTTTCAAAGTGGTTTGACAGAAGGGAGGAGGGGGAAGGGGCTTTGGGGGGGTCCAAGAGGGTGGAGAAGATGGAAAATAGTTTTTTGGGATTGGAATAGTAAGAATGGATCTTATCTTGAAAGAAAGTGCTTATTGCCTGAGTGATTGAAGCAGAGAAAGAGGAGACGAGAGCCTGATAGGTTAGGAGGTCGTCATGGTGTTTGGATTTCCACCGTTTCCACTCTGCTGCCCGAAGGATGGTTCTACTAGCACGCAGTGCGTCATTTAGCCAGGGAGCAGGAGGGGACTGACGAGCCTGCCGAGATGTGAGAGGACAGAGAGAGTCCAGAGAGGATGAGAGAGGAGAGAGGAGAGTTTCTGCAGCAGAGTTTGGAGGGAGGAGTAGGAACGAGTCAGAGGAAGGGAGGGCTGAGAGCACCGATGAGGCAAGGGTAGAGGGGTAGAGGGGGAGAGGGAACGAAGGTTGCGGCGGACAGGTGCAGAATTAGAAGAGATTAGTTTGTTATGTTTGGAAAGGGGTAGAGAGAATGAAATGAAAAAGTGATCCGAGGTGTGGAGCGGGTTTACAGAGAGGTTAGAAGTAGTGCAGTTCCTTGAGAATATGAGATCAAGGACATTGCCAGCTTTATGAGTTGGTGGGGATGGAGACAGTGAGAATGCAAAGGCGGTTAAAATAAATATTAATTCAGATGTCTTCCCTGTCTGGAGGTTGAAGTCTCCGAGAAGTACAGCGGGAGGGCCAGTTTCTGGGATGTGTGAGAGGAGATTATCTAATTCCTCCAAGAAGTCCCCCAAGGCGCCTGGTGGATGGTAGAGAACATCAATGGTTAATTGTATAGGATGGGTTACAGTGACGGCATGGAATTCAAAGGAGGAAGAAGTGAAGTTAGGTAGCTTGAAGAGGGAAAAGCTCCATGTGGGAGAGAGCAGGAGACCAGTGCCACCTCCTCTGCCAGTGGGTCTGGGTGTATGGGAGAAGGAATATGCTGTGGAGAGAGCTGCTGGGGTGGATGTGTTGGATGGAGTAACCCAGGTCTCAGTGAGAGCAAGGAAATCCAGAGACTGCAGGGAGGCATAGCCAGAGATGAAGTCAGCCTTAGGAACAGCTGACTGGCAGTTCCACAGGCCACCTGAAACTAGATGTTGGATCTCATTAGAGCATGTGGGATAGACGAGAGCAGGCCGGTTATATCGATTAGGAGATACACGGGGCCAGTGATAATTGCGAGAAGACACATAAACAGGAATGGAGAAAATACAGATGATTATAGCATGAGGGGCTAAAAAACTAAATAAAATTGTCAGTCAGTCAGTTAGTTCAGTTTTAAGGTTTCTGTCAAATTAGTTGTCCCAAGTTTCTGCCTGACAGATACTGTAGCGGTTTTGAGATTGAAAATCAAACATTTCAATCAGATCAACTACAGAGCATTTATACAGAGTACACACACTGAAACAGAGAAGACTAAAAACAGAATGTTACTCACACAATTCTAGAAGTCACCAGTTGTTATCCTGTCAAAATCGAGTTGCACACTAAACCTACACTAAAGTTAACTATCTAAACACTGAGAGAGTATTTTACCTCACTGAGCTGATGTTATAAGATCCTCTCAGTCTGACAGGAGAGGACTCTCATCCACCTTGGTGTAGAAACAGCTCTTTATATCCGTTAGCATAGCTAGCTAACCAGATGCTAAGAACAACATTCCACGTTACCGCTCGCGCACTCACAAAATGCACTCGTGCCACACACACAGAGCCGAGCTTGAATGAAACACAGAGACCCAGAAGTAGGCTACTTGTACTGTACTGTACCGTATATCATATTATTTCTGATGGCTTTACTGTATAATCAGTACAACCCAATATCACGGCAAGACGTGAACACGTGACGATTTACCATGCTGGGAGACGTGAAGATGTCACGATTTCATCCCTTCAAACGTGACAGTTACACGGTATTGTTAACCCATGTTAACCATTGGAGAAATAACCGGAAATGCCAAGCAAATGCTACCCCGACGGTCGGTTGTTATTGTCAATATTAATATAATAATGATTTATTTTTGAATAGTCACACTCGATTACGCCAATTTTCTTGTTACCCCAGCTGGTCGACACCTCTTTTAGCAGAAACAAAGGCTAAATTAATGTATTAAATCGATGTTAATCCATGCGTGTAGATCTGGTGTGGATGTGGAATTAACGGACGTGACGTTGTGCGATTGAGTTGCCAGGCAACAGCTTCGGTTCATGTTAATTTACAAACTCTTCAACTACAACCGTAGTTATATTTAAAAACATGTTGGAAGGCCTCACGAAATACTTTAATGCAAATTAAAATGTAAATGTGAAGGAATGTGTGTATAACAAAATACATCTGTGATAAATGAAACCGGAAACTGACGTAGGCAAGATCCTCAGCTCGATGATTGGATGGTTTAGCCGCAATGCATGCTGGGATTTAGGGTTTATGTGATGTGAAATCTGAAAACGTTTTTTAAAAACAAAATAAAACTTTATTCCGAGTGTGCTTGCTTTTCTCTTTGAAAGTCATCACATATCAGAATTGTAATACATGGTTCGGCTGCATTAAGTATTACATATCTGCCGTAGTTCTCTATGTATAGAGCCCTGCTGAGAAGACTTCTAGACAAGCAGGAAGAACTGAAAACTGAAAACGTGACGTGGATCATAAATATATAAGCAATTAAACAACATTTTACATTTATTTTCACACAATACGTCTCCTTGCAGTATCAACACTAATTCGGCTGACTTTTATATTTGATCCAATTGGTAGATAGGCTGTATTTACACCATAACGGTGCAGAGCTGATAGAAAGGGACACCTGGGGCCTGTACTACGAAGCTGGTTCAACCTAACCTGGATATGTTTGAGTTAGCCGGTTGGCCTAATCCAAAACATACGCGCTCTCGCTAAACGGTACTACGACGCGGGTTATCAAGTGGATCGCTCAAGCCAGCCGTCCTATCTAGTTAGGTGCGCGTTCACATGAAAGGGGTGGTATTTGGAGCGTTCGACCAATCACAAACATGGAGAAGCATACTGACAGCGCAGCGTCATACTTCCTGAATGAAAAGTCAACTATAATATTAGACATATGAAGAAGTTAAACTTTAAACATCCATGACTTAAACACTTTATCCAGGATCAAAGCCACATAGCTGCACATGCAAGGTGAATACAGCTGGTAACAGAAAAAGTGTTTGAATGCATACATTAACAGGTTTATGATATCACTGCCCCGTCTAAAACACGAGTGCATCTGACTTTAATTACATTTGTCTCGAGTGTTTCGTCAACTTAATGTGTTGCTTAAAATAATACTTCTGCATACAGTATGTGACACTGAGTGTTGCACGGCCATATACGGCTCAGCTGACTCAGATAAGAAAATATATGATACATTATGAAGTGATATGCCGCGGACTGTACTTAATGTTACTCTGATCTGGTTACTTATGTTGTGGCAGATATGTAAGTAAGCTTTCTTAACGCTAATGTTATAATAGTCAGATTGCTCTGAAGATGGGAGGTGATATTCTATCATCAATCAATCAATCAATGTTTATTTATATAGCCCAATATCACAAATGTTACATTTGTCTCAGTGGTCTTCACAGTGTGTACAGAATATCAGTATGACAATACGACACCCTCTGTCCTTAGACCCTCACATCGTACAAGGAAAAACTTCCAAAGAAAACCCAGTTTAAAGGGAAAAATGGGAGAAACCTCAGGGAGAGCAACAGAGGAGGGATCCCTCTCCCAGGACGGACAGACGTGCAATAGATGCCGTGTGTACATTGAAAAGATAATACATTTGCAACATAGGTAGTCCAAATGTTTGGAAATGCATGTGTGTATAATAGGAAGATGAATCCACGAGGATATCCATCCAGGACCTATGATCCAGGACCACAGCCACGACTCAAGATCCAGCGCTCGCGATCCAGGACCGCAGGATCATCCATGACTCCGGATCCCAGCGTATATAGACACCAAAAAGAAAGACATTTGGGGAAGCTGGGTTAATCGGAACATGAGTGTACACGGGTATAGACAGAGAGAAGGAAGAAGTAAGATGTCCCCCGACAAACTAAGCCTATATCAGCAAAACTAGGGGCTGAATCTAATCAGCCCTAACTATAAGCTTTATCAAAAAGGAAGGTCTTAAGCGCACTCTTAAAAACGGATAGGGTGTCTGCCGCCCGAACACAAACTGGAAGCTGATTCCACAAATGTGGAG
The DNA here is from genome assembly GCF_902827115.2 of Pseudochaenichthys georgianus. Lineage (NCBI taxonomy): Eukaryota > Metazoa > Chordata > Actinopteri > Perciformes > Channichthyidae > Pseudochaenichthys > Pseudochaenichthys georgianus. Next base: position 1,174,809 of record NC_047508.1, on the reverse strand, counting down.
CTTGATAAGAAAAGGCTCTGGCTCTCATTGTACTTTTAAAGATTCTAGGAACAACCAACAACCCTGCATTCTTGGAACGCAATGCCCTAGTAGGACAGTAGGGTATAATGAGTTATTTAAGGTAAGATGGCGCCTGCCCATTAAGGGCTTTGTAGGCGAGAAGAAGAATTTTAAATTCTATCCTGTGTTCTATAGGGAGCCAGTGTAAGGCAGCCAGAACAGGAGTAATGTGGTCCCTTTTCCTAACTCTGGTTAGTACACGAGCCGCAGCATTTTGAATCAGCTGAAGCGACTTGATTGACTTCTTAGTACTCCCTGATAATAAAGAGTTACAATAATCCAGCCTAGAAGTAACAAATGCATGGACTAGTTTCTCTGCATCGTTTTGAGGCAAGATATGCCTGATTTTTGCAATGTTACGTAGATGGAAGTAGGCGGTCCTTGAAATTGATTTTATGTGGGCGTTAAAGGATAAATCCTGATCAAATATAACACCAAGATTCCTTACAGTCTCACTGGAGGCCAAATTAATGCCATCCATAGTTAGTATGTCCTTAGATAATTTGTTTCGTAGATTCTTCGGGCCAAGTACAATAACTTCAGTTTTGGTCGTGTTTAACATCAAAAAGTTTAAGGTCATCCACGTTTTTAAGTCCTTAAGGCAGTCTTGAATTTTATTTAGATGATTAATTTCATCAGGCTTGATTGATAAATATAGTTGAGTATCATCCGCATAACAATGAAAGTTTACAGAATGATTCCTTATAGTATTGCCTAACGGAAGCATATATAATGTGAACAAAATAGGTCCGAGCACTGAGCCCTGTGGCACTCCATGGCTAACTTTGGTTTGCGTGGAAGATTCATCGTTAACACGTACAAACTGAGAGCGTTCAGATAGATAGGACCTAAACCAGCCTAAAGCAGTTCCCTGTATGCCAACTAAGTGCTCTAGTCTTTGCAATAGGATAACATGGTCGATAGTATCAAATGCAGCACTAAGATCGAGCAAAACAAGAATAGAGACAAGTCCCTTGTCTGAGGCTATTAGAATATCATTTGTGACTTTAACCAGAGCTGTCTCTGTGCTATGATGTGTTCTAAAGCCAGACTGAAAATCTTCAAATAAATCATTGTTTTTTAAGTAATCACACAACTGTTTTGCGACCGCTTTCTCAAGAATTTTTGAGAGGAACGGAAGATTAGAAATAGGTCTATAGTTGGCTAAAACCTCTGGATCGAGGTTGTGCTTTTTAAGAAGCGGTTTTATCACTGCTACTTTGAATGATTGTAGAACATAGCCTGATAATAAAGACATATTCATAATATTTAATAAAGAAGTGCTAATTAATGGAAAAACTTCCTTCAACAGCTTAGTTGGAATTGGGTCTAACATGCACGTTGATGGTTTAGAAGAGAGAATCATTGAATGTAATTGTTCAAGGTTAATGGCTGAAAAGCATTCTAGTTTACTATCTAGTGTAATATTAGAACTTACGATTCCGGGAGCTGTTGATAACACTATACTGGTCGAAGGCAAGAGGTCATTAATTTTGTTTCTAAGAGTAACAATTTTATCGTTAAAAAAGCACATAAAATCATTACTACTGAGTGCTAAGGGAATAGAAGGCTCAATGGAGCTGTGGCTCTCTGTCAGCCTGGCTACAGTGCTGAAAAGAAATCTTGCATTATTCTTATTCTCATCTATTAATGAAGAGTAGTAGGCCGCTCTCGCTTTACGCAGTGCTTTCTTATATTCATTGAGAGTAATATGCCAAATTAAACGAGATTCTTCAAGTTTAGTGGAACGCCATATCCTTTCAAGTTGTCTAGACTTTTGCTTTATTTTGCGGGTTTCGGCATTATGCCATGGAGCTAATCTATGTTGTTTTATTTTCTTCTTTTTCAAAGGAGCAACAGAGTCTAATTTTATTCGCAGCGCATCTATAGCACTATCAACAACATGATCAATTTGGGGTGGTGTACATTTTGTATAAGTTTCCTCCCCTACATGCAGACATGCTATCGAGTTAAGTATTGGTTGAATCTCTTCCTTAAATGTGGCTATAGAACTAACAGATAGGTTTCTGCTGCAAGAGCTTTTGACTAATGCTTTGTAGTCTAGTAACAGTACTTCAAAAGTTACTAAGAAATGGTCGGATAAAGCAGGATTATGCGGTTCGACTAATAGTTGCTCAATTTCAATACCATAAGTCAGAACAAGGTCGAGAGTGTGATTATAACAGTGGGTTGGTTTATTTACACTCTGACAGAAACCAACAGAATCTAATATAGAGTTAAATGCAACAGTAAGGCTATTTTTATCATCGTCAACATGAATATTAAAGTCACCTACGATAATTACTTTGTCTGTTTTAAGAACCAAAGTTGATAAAAACTCAGAGAATTCTGATAAGAATTCTGAATAAGGACCTGGTGCACGATACACTGTAACAAATAAGATTGGCTGCAAAGTTTTCCAGGTCGGATGCGTAAGACTAAAAACGAGGCTTTCAAAAGAGGTATAATTACATTTTGGTTTAGTATTGATAAGTAAACTTGAGTCAAAGATTGCTGCAACTCCACCTCCTCGGCCCGTGCCTCGAGCAATATGAGTGTTGACATGGCTGGGTGGAGTGGCCTCATTTATGCTGACATATTCTTCATGTCTCAACCAAGTTTCAGTGAGACAGCATATATCAATATTATAATCTGATATTAAATCATTTACCAATATTGCTTTAGATGCTAGAGATCTTATGTTTAAGAGACCACATTTAATCTTCCTGTTTTGTTGCACTGTAGTAGTTGTTACATTTACTTTTATTAGGTTATTATGTATAACACCTCTATTAGGTTTTACCTTAAATTGTCCTTGGGCAGACACACACACCGCTAATATTGGGTATTTTATTGGGTTCGGGATTCCTATGGGTGACTGCCTAGGAGAGAGCGCAGAGAAGCGTGTAAGACTGCGACTCTGCCTCCTGGTCTCAACTCCAGTTTGTCATGGATTACGTCCACAAAGCCCTGAAATGTTTGCCGAAATGAGATCTGCACCTTTCAAAGTAGGGTGAATGCCGTCTCTCTTAATCAGACCAGGTTTTCCCCAGAAGGCTGTCCAATTATTTACGAAGCCCACATTGTTTGCTGGGCACCACCAAGACAACCAGCGCTGAAATGATGACATGCGGCTATACATGTCATCATTGATCAGATTGGGAAGGGGACCAGAGAAGATTACGGTGTCCGACATTGTTTTAGCATAACTACACACCGACTCCACATTAAGTTTTGTGCATTCTGATTGGCGTAAACGAACATCATTACCACCGACGTGAATAACAATCCTACTGTATTTACGTTTATCTTTAGCCAGCAGTTTAAGATGCGCCTCAACGTCGCCCGCTCTGGCCCCCGGAATGCATGTGACTGTGGAGGCTTCGGTCTCTAAATTCACGTGTCTCATAATAGAGCTACCAATAACCAGAGTTGGCTTCTCAGCGGGTGTCTCGCTGAGTGGGGAATATCTGTTAGATACGTGAACGGGTTGGTGGGGACCTGCGGGTTTCGCGTTATGCCCCTTCTGAACAGTCACCCAGCCTCCCTGCTGCTCGGGAGTTGCCGGGGGACGGCTAAGAGGAGCTACATTTTGCCGGTCCGCACATGCTAACATGGGCTTTACTTTAGCTGAGTTACTTTCTAAGATGCGGAGCCGGGCTTCTATGGCTATGATTCCCGCCTCCAACCTAACAACTATACTACATTTAACACATGTATCCTTACCAGTAAGGGAGGCCGGGAAGTAACCAAACATGAGACAGGAAGAGCAGGAAATAGCACCAGAAGGTGGGGAAAGAGCCATGGCTAGCTATCAAGCTAAAGTAGCTACCGTTAGCAAACCCGAAAAGAGTGTAGGCAACTGTGGAGTTACAGTCGCTAAGAGAAGGAGAGTTGTGAGTGCTTAAGCTGTAGTAACGTGTGATTACAACGTCAGGCAGTTGCCGTGATCAAGAGTTTTAAAACGATCGATTACGTTTAAGTTAATAAGCTATCAGCAACAGAACAGGCACACGGGATACCCGGAGATGACAACAACAACCGGAAGTTACAACGTGCAACGTGCTCACCGCAATAGGTTCCTCCTTCCGCTCAGTCTCACAGACACACACAACAGCGTTATCCACATGAGCAGGTACCAACGGTCAGAGCCTTCTATTATTGTTCACGTTCACACAGTCGGTGATTTTTGCCGGCCGTGATTTTTGCCGGCCGTCTTTCCTGCATCGGCAGCTTTTCTGTATTTCCTTTCTCCTGTAATATGACTTGATCGCTTTAAACTCCGCACACTGAGCTCTGATTGGTCAGCAGGCAGTGCTTTCACTGAGTTGAGCTCTTAGCCTGCAACCTAACCTGGTCCCGACCAGGTTAGCCGCTAAGCATAAGTTACCATGGAGATCTAGCCTGCTAAAAAGAGAACCAGCTTCGTAGGACCGGAAAGCCGGAGTTTTCCCTGAATTTAGCCGGCTAAGCGAAAATCCTGCTTCGTAGTATACCCCCCTGGTGGGTAAAGCACGTTATTGAATTTTATTATTTATTATTAGATATTAATAGGAGGATGTGCAAAACAGACAAACTAATAAGCCTTAATTCAAACATTAAAGAGTACTTTAGGTGAAGGTCTTCTTTTGAATAAGAAAAAAGCTTTGGGGGTATAGAAGAAGAATATGGAGGGATGAAACCCTCTTTAATGGTCACACATGCAGAGCACACAGCACACACAGTGACATTTGTATCTACAGATACATATTAAGCCTGACAAAGTACTTAATATAATTGCTTTCCTGCAATGTTAACTATGTTTAAGCACATATTTGTTTATTATTAAACTGATATTATACTGTATTATACTCTTATAACATGTATGTAGATAGTATTAGAAATGTGCAGAATGACAGTTTAATGGTGGAGGTATACACACAATATTGATAGATGTCTTGTAATGCACTGTTGAGGAACCTGCGACCGTACACCGTAGTTGTGTATAATATGTCAATAAACCTTAGCTTAGAAAATCTTGAAAGGGGTGTGGAAACTAGTCATTATATACAGTCTGTTGTGACAACACAGTCTTTAATGAACTATTAGTAGAGAATAACAAGTAATGAATATACTTTATAGGGATCCTATTAATATCTAATAATAAAATAATAAAATTCAATAACGTGCTTTAACCACCAGGTGTCCCTTTCTATCAGCTCTGCACCGTTATGGTGTAAATACAGCCTATCTACCAAGTGGATCAAATATAAAAGTCAACCGAATTAGTGTTGATACTGCAAGGAGACGTATTGTGTGAAAAGAAATGTAAGATGTTGTTTAATTGCTTATATATTTATGATCCACGTCACGTTTTCAGTTTTGGCGGCAGTTCTTCCTGTTTGTCTAGAAGTCTTCTCAGCATGGCTCTATAAATAGAGAACTACGGCAGATATGTAATATTTAATGCAGCCGAACCATGTATTACAATGCTGTTATGTGATGACTTTCAAAGAGAAAAGCAAGCACACTCGGAATAAAGTTTTATTTTGTTTTTAAAAAACATTTTCAGATTTCACATCACATAAACCCCAAATCCCAGCATGCATTGCGGCTAAACCATCCAATCATCGAGCTGAGGATCTTGCCTACGTCACTTTCCGGTTTCATTTATCACCGATGTATTTTGTTATACACACATTCCTTCACATTTACATTTAAATTTGCATTAAAGTATTTCGTGAGGCCTTCTAACATGTTATAGTAAATATAACTACGGTTGTAGTTGAAGAGTTTGTAAATTAACATGAACCGAAGCTGTTGCCTGGCAACTCAATCGCACAACGTCACGTCCGTTAATTCCACATCCACACGCATTGATTAACATCGATTTAATACATTAATTTAGCCTTTGTTTCTGCTAAAAGAGGTGTCGACCAGCTGGGGCAACAAGAAAATTGGCGTAATCGAGTGTGAATATTAAAAAATAAATTATTATTATATTAATATTGACAATAACAACCAACCGTCGGGTAGCATTTGCTTGGCATTTCCGGTTATTTCTCCAATGGTTAACATGGGTTAACAATACCGTGGAACTGTCACGTTTGAAGGGACGAAATCGTGACATCTTCACGTCTCCCAGCATGGTAAATCGTCACATGTTCACGTCTTGCCGTGATATCGGGTTGAATCAGTATAATAGATGGACAGATCGCCACTTGGCTTTCATCTAAACCAGAGGTGTCAAACTCAATTTCATCGCGGGCCACATTAACATTATGGTTGCACTCAAAGGGCCGGTTGTAACTATATAAATATACATATATAAATATATAATATATATATAATGTATTATATTACATTATTGCCTCTGAATTTGATTATTATCGGATAGGATAATAACTTAGTAATTAACTACGTCTGAAAGCAGAAGTCCAGGGCAAATAATTGTAAGTCTCTTCAGTGCGCATGTCACAAAACGAGATGCATTGTGGGACATGTAGTTTATGGGCAACCTGCGTCTGTAAAGTGGCATGTAACCGTATAATAAACATATTATATTCTTTGCAAGCTCTTGCGGGCCACATGAAATGAAGTCGCGGGCCAGATTTGGCCCCCGGGCCTTGAGTTTGACACCCCTGATCTAAACACATAGCCACGCAATGATAACAAAACAAAGGTTGGGGTCATTGGTCAAGCAACACACCAATCAGAGAGCAGCAGTGAGCACACCTCAGGCTGTGTTTTATATTTGTATTCTTTATTTCTGATTTATATCACACAAAAAACTTGTAGTGGAAACGTTTTCACTTATATGATTAAAAAAAACAAAAAAAACACAAAGTGACAAGGCTTGCCCACCCTGCGTTGGGGGGGCACAGTGACTCATTTGGGGGGGCATGGCCCGCGAATGACCCCCCATGACGCCGACCCTGGCTAAACTAGAGAGAGAATCGCTGGCAAGGGGGCTACCATCTACAACAAGATGAAAATATTTGACCGTGATTTAATTGTAATACACGTTTCAAAATGTTGCCGAAGTAACAACATACTGATACCGGCGGTGGCGGCTGGTGGAAAATATTGTTGGTGGGGCTGTTGATATAGTGAGTAAAACACATTTTTTTGGGAGAAATGACCCCTTAATTAGGACTTCTGGTGATGTAATGGCACGTTTCCACTGCAGCGCGGAGCTTGCTTTAAGCGTGCCGAGCCATGCGGGGCCCGTTTTTGGTTGCGTTTCCACTTGGCCTAGTACCGGCTAGCGGGTCCTAATTCACAGTTTTTATGGCCCCATAAAATCGTGGTTCTAGGGCCAGGAACAACCAGGCTGAGTCGGGCTGAGTATGCTAAACTAGAGAGAGAATCGGTGGCAAGACATATTTGACCGTGATTTAAATGTAATACACGTTTCAAAATGATGCCGAAGTAACAACATACTGATACCGGATAGTAAAAACCATGAATTAATGCTTTGACAAGTCTGCAGACAGACGGCAGGCGAAAAACCTTTTAAAATGCGTGTTTTCTAAATGGAGATTGGCTAAGCTAACGTTGTAAATGCTCCGACCGTCCACACTCACAACAACGGCCTATGCAGACATAAATAAACCAACGACTGTATTCACCATGACACAGACAGTCTGTGGTTTGTAATTGGTTAACTTTTGTCTAGTTTCTAAACAGATATGAAGAGCTGTGAGCTCTGAGTGCTAAGAGCTAATGGCTGTGTTGTTTTTCTGGGGCGCTCATTGAAGATGACGTCACGGCTCCGCCAACACTGCGTTACTATAGATTTTAGACAAGATGTGCCTATTCGTGTCCACTTCTTCATTGTGCTTTTCAAAGAGATATTGTACCCTTGATCTAGCTGCGCGGCTATGTTAGCTTTGCCTAGCATGGCTAGCTTGAAGGTACTTGTCATATGTAACTTCGTGCACTCGTGCTTTTTAATTTTTTCGGACAAATGCTTCATATCTTTTACCCCCGTCACAGCACATCGTATTTGTCCCCGGCTGTTTGAAGAGCAAGCATGGGAAACAAAAGACAGCATTTACCTGTTTGCATCTAGCTAGCCATGCCTTTCTGGTGTACAAGCTACGTGAGAAGCCTCGTTGATACGTTTTGTCTTTTTCACGAGCTTGCTGCGACATATACAAATTGGGTTGGTCCGGTCCAAGGTCTTTAAGCAACGGTTTATCTCCCAAACTTCTCCTTTCGAAAGGATTGGAGATTAGCTCTTGAACGGAATTGGGCGGGGACCGAGGTCCGGAGACTCCACCTGAACATGAAGCCATCCTCATCAACTACTGCCGTACTGCGTCACCCCACCGGATACGAGTCACTAGTGTCCAAACTACTCACAGACTGGACCGGGCGCTGACATTGGCTCCCGGTGATCATCAGATGTGACGACGCTGATTGGCCGAAATTATGTTTCGGCATCATAGTTTACAGATAGCAACAGTCAGCTGCTAGTGGCTGCTGCTGCACTGGTTGAGGGCTCCTTTCTTAGCGCCCAGATGAGAGAGGGTAATGACAACCCAGTCTCACAAAAAAACGTGTAATAACTACGTTGGTCCACAACGTAGGACGTAGTATTTCTACGAAAACGCCTCTGAAATTGTAAGATCCCTACGTTTTTGTTCACCATTCATTCCAATGGCTATGTCACGTGATCTTCACATTTCTCCCTGCAGAAAAAAAAAAACATGGCCGAACTTCGTTTTATTCTCAGTGTAAAATGCCTATTTAAAGTTACTTTGGCCATTAAAATGCGTTTTGATGTCATTTGATGCGAGAAATATGAGTTGTTATTTCAGATTATGTGTGCAGTGGATGTACATGATCTTTAGTTTGCTAGTTATTACGAAGATTACTTCAGGAAATGGTGTCTATACAACGTTTTCATTGTTACCAAGGTGGTTGCTAGGGACGCTGCTATCGATATTATTTCTGTTACTTTGTGTAACTGTTTAATGGTGTTATCTTTATTGCTACCCCCTTCCCCGTAAAAGTATAGTGTTGGTCCACAGCGCAAACGTATTAGTTTAACAAAATCCGCATCTAAAATGGTGCAGAAACGTTATTTTCCCCTGTACAATTCCAGTCTCACATCTCACAGCACATCGTCATTAACAAATACCGGAAACAGACCGAAAACACTTTATTCCGAGTGTACTTGCTTTTCTCTTTGAAAGTCATCACATAACGGCATTGTAATACACGGTTCGGCTGCATTAAATATTACATATCTGCCGTAGTTCGGTATTTATAGAGCCCTGATGAGAAGACTTCTAGACAAACATGAGGAACTGCCGCCAACACTGGAAACGTGACGTGGATCATAAATATATCAACAATTAAACATCTTACATTTCTTTTCACACAATGCGTCTCCTTGCAGTATCAACACTAATTCAGCGGACTTTTATATTTGATCCAATTGGAAGATAGGCTGTATTTACACCATAAAGGTGCACGGCTGATATAAAGGGACACCTAGTGGTTAAAGCATGTTATTGAATTTCATTATTTTTATTATTAGATATTAATAGAATCCCTATAAAGTATGTTCATTACTCGTTATTCTCTACTAATAGTTAAGTAAAGACTGTATATAATGACTATTTTGCACATCCCTTTCAAGATTTCAAGATTTTCTAAGGTTTATTGACATATCATATAGGTCTACACAACTATGGTGTAGTTATGCAATTAATGAAAAACTTGGGTCGCAGGTTCCTTGACAGTGCATTACAAGACATCTATCAATATTTGTGCATACCTCCAGCAATGTTAACTATGTTGAAGCACTTATTTTAACTGATATTATACATATGTATTATACTCTTATAAGATGTATGTAGATAGTATAAGAAATGTGCAGAATATGACAATTTAATGGTGGAGGTACACATATTGAAAGATGTCTTGTGATGCACTGTTGAGGAAGCTGTGACCAAAGTTTTTCATCTCCGACCTTGTCAGGTATTGAACAATCAATAAATAAAGAACACAGAATTATGGGACGCGGTGGACCCGTTCAAATCCAGTTTTGGACAGTCTGCCGTGGTTCCATCACATTTCAAGTGCTGTTCGACGCTCTGCACACTCTCCAATCACAGAGCTTGAGGACTATCACAGGGTTTGTCAAGCGAAGCGGAGAGAATACTTACTTCCGGGTGTAATATTCTGTAAAGCAAATGAACTGCTCCGATCCTCGGTCCTGACGGACTCCAACTTGTGTTTATTAATCAAACAAATAAATAAACACAAGGATAAGTATGTGTTATTGTTGAGTAAATGGAGAATTGCACAGGGGAAAATAACGTATCTATTGTGGTGATTGACATTATTCACCCACGGATCTATGGGTTAGGGTATTGTTCTGCACGGACATTTGAGTGAGCCAGACTTCCTGTCCCGGAAGGAAAAGCAGTTCAGTTTTGTCAAAGTTGAGCTTGAGATGATGAGTGGACATCCACTGAGAGATGTCAGCTAAACAAGCAGAGATGCGTGCGACGACCTGGGTCTCTGAGTGGGGAAAGGACAGAATTAATTGGGTGTCGTCAGCGTAGCAGTGGTATGAAAAACCATGCGGGCTAATGACAGATCCGAGCGAGTTTGTGTACAGGGAGAAGAGGAGGGGACCAAGAACAGAGCCCTGAGGGACCCCTGTAGTTAATTGACAAGGGTCGGACTCTGACCCTCTCCAAGTTACCCTGTAGGTACAGGTGGTAGGGCGGGCAGAGGTAATGAGGGTAAGAACCTCACTTGGCGAGAGAGGGGAAAAGGAGGTTAGTGTGCGGGTGGAAGGAGGGTCTGGTGACCCAGTGGTGAGTAAAGGTGAGTCAGAAAAAGAAGAGCGAATATCAACCTTTTTTTCAAAGTGGTTAACAAAGTCGCTTGAAGCAATCTGCAATCTGCAATCTGCTTCTGTAAAGTGGCATGTAACCGTATAATAAACATATTATATTCTTTGCAAGCTCTCGCGGGCCACATGAAATGAAGTCGCGGGCCAGATTTGGCCCCCGGGCCTTGAGTTTGACACCCCTGGGTTAGGAGGTCGTCGCGGTGTTTGGATTTCCACCGTTTCCGCTCTGCTGCCCTAAGGACGGTTCTATTAGCACGCAGTGCGTCATTTAGCCAGGGAGTAGGAGGGGACTGACGAGCCTACCGAGATGTGAGAGGACAGAGAGAGTCCAGAGAGGATGAGAGAGTAGAGAGGAGAGTTTCTGCAGCAGAGTTTGGAGGCAGGAGTTGGAACGAGTCAGGGGACGGGAGGGCTGAGAGCACCGATGAGGCAAAGGTAGAGGGAGAGAGGGAACGAAGGTAACGGCGGACAAGTGCAGGATGAGAAGAGTTTAGTTTGTTATGTTTGGAAAGGGGTAGAGAGAATGAAATGAAGAAGTGATCAGATGTGTGGAGCGGGTTTACAGAGAGGTTAGAAGTACCGCAGTTCCTTGAGAATATGAGATCAAGGACATTGCCAGCTTTATGAGTTGGTGGGGACGGAGACAGAGAGAAAGCAAAGGCGGTTAACAGAGATGTTAGTTCGTCTATCTTCCCCGACTGGAGGTTGAAGTCTCCGAGAAGTACAGCGGGAGGGCCAGATTCAGGGATGTGTGATAGGAGATTATCCAATTCCTCCAAGAAGTCCCCCAAGGCGCCTGGTGGACGGTAGAGAACAACAATGGTTAATTGTATAGGATGGGTTACTGTGACGGCATGGAATTTAAAGGTGGAAGGAGTGAAGTTAGGTAGCTCGAAGAGGGAAAAGCTCCATGTGGGAGAGAGCAGGAGACCAATGCCACCTCCTCTGCCAGTGGGTCTGGGTGTATGGGAGAAGGAGTATGCTGTGGAGAGAGCAGGAGACCAGTGCCCCCTCCTCTGCCAGTGGGTCTGGGTGTATGGGAGAAGGAATATGCTGTGGTGAGAGCTGCTGGGGTGGATGTGTTGAATGGAGTAATCCAGGTCTCAGTGAGAGCAAGGAAATCCAGGGACTGCAGGGAGGCATAGCCAGAGATGAAGTCAGCCTTAGGAACAGCTGACTGGCAGTTCCACAGGCCACCTAAAACTAGATGTTGGATGTCAGTGGAGCACGTGGGATAGACGAGAGCAGGCCGGTTATAGCAATTAGGAGATACACCAGTGATTGCGAGAAGACACATGAACAGGAATGGAGAAAATACACATGATTATAACATGAGGGGCTAGAAAGCTAAATAAAATAAAAATAAAACACCAGCGATACTTGGCTCAATCAAGGTAGGATTTGCCTCCTCTTTGCCACCCTCGTGACTCCCGCAGGACTCCAATGTCTTTGTCTGTCTTACTCCCGCAGGACTCCAATGTCTTTGTCTGTCTTTGGCTGTCTGACGCTGAAGGAAAGAGCTACCTAAATGGACGCCTGATAGCTGAGTTCACACAGCTGTGGCGCCACGCCCCTCTAATTAGTTAACTCTCTACAGCTGATGGGCGACAGCTGAGAGGCCGTGCCTATTTTAATACACGCTTGATTGCCTACTGAGCCCTGTTTAACATCTTCACGTGATCAGATCTGAGATTTAAAATCTCTCAAAAGCGCCGATTTAGCTACAATAACTACAGAACAATTATACAGAGTAGAATAACTGAAATAGAGAAGTCTAATTAAACACTAATAGTACTTACAGTGGCTGCTGCGTCAATAGGTAACGTCGCCACCCGGTCAAGATGCACACTGACTTCTTCAGTTTTTAAATGCTCTATTTGAATGCTTTTTAGCTGGCAGATGACCACTCCACGCTGTTGTACACTTCACGCAATCAGCTGAGAGGCCGTGCCTATTTAATGCACGCTTGATTGCCTACTGAGTAATGACACATGGGCGAGGCCAGGCAGGAAACATGTGACTTATCAGTAACTTTAGACATCGTAGTAACACAATTTTAAACGAGATTTAATTCGTAGATTATACATTTTACTGAAACCAATTATATAATATTTACCTTATATATATATATATATTTTTAAATATATATATGTTTTTGTATGTGGGAAGAGGTGGGGCGGCGCCCTTAGCGCGCCTATGGGCCGGCCACCACTGATACCGGTTAGTAAAAACCATGAGTTAATGCTTTGGCAAGTCTGCAGACAGACGGCAGGCCAAAAACCTTTTAAAATGCGTGTTGTCTAAATGGAGATCGGCTAAGCTAACACAGTATATTCTCTGACCGTCCACACTCACAACAAAGGCCTATACAGACTAGTGTTGTCACGAAACCAACATTTTGGTTTCGATACCGATACTTTTCTTAAAAAAAGGGAAACAGTCTTAAATGTAATTATTGTGCTTTATATTTCACACCAGAACCATAACCACATTGGTAAGTTAGCTAAAAAGATAGCCATATTAGACAGTTATCATTGCCATTAATTGCCTCGGCAAACTACGAAAACGTTAATTTGTCACAAAATAAATTACACTGGTTTGATTTAGATTTGAGGGCAGTTCTTGATATGTTCTTGGTTGAAAACTGAATATCCCTACACACTCACTGAAAACTCCATTTCATAAATTGTTCATGAACCTGCCTAAAACCATATTCCATGAATTGTTCATGAACCATTCCAGCACAGGAGTTTCATGAGTAGTTCATGAACTGCCCTAGTGCCATTTAATGTTCATGACAATTTCATGAACAGTTCATCAACTTTGTTATGAGCTGTTTATGAGCTGTTTATGAGCTGTTCATGAATATGGTTCACTGATATTCCATGAACTTTTCATGACAAGTTCATGAACAGTTCACTATCATCTCACTGGGGCAGCATCCGTTGACCAGAAGATATACACAGCCTTTATATCTGCCTGAGAAATCTTTTGTCATACTTCTTCATAGTAAGACAATATCGTCTGCCTGTAAAACTAGATATGTGATCATTTAATTCAGTTTTATTTGTTTACAATGTTTGATTACTGAAGACATGAATGATATTAGTTACCAGATCTGGGGCCACCAAAGAGATGCCCTTTGGGGGAATGGTGATATGATAATACACAACAGCATGGGCGGCGCCAGAGATTTTCTTTTGAGGGGGCTGTGGGGTAGCTTGATGTTTCATAGAGGGTGCTCAAACATGTAGGTTTTCCCATGAATGTACCGGGTGCTACAGTTGACTTTTCTACTGCAACACTCCCCACACCTAAATAAAATAAGCTATCATGGCTTATACTTGCATATCTAAACAGAATCATGAAAGCCTGTTGGTAGAGTCAGGCACACGAGTCCGTTTGAGTGTGTGCGCCGATGTCTGAACGCTCACTCACTGCTAGCTTTGTAGCTAACTGTTAGGCTACTTAGCTTGCATTGTTATGGATTTAAAGGTAGCAAAAGCGAACCTTCACAGCAGCTTTACTTCTCACTTAACACAATAAAGAAACAGACCGTATAGTACAGCATAAACAACACAAATGATCAATACTTACATATATTTTCACTTATAGTATTATAATAATTGAAATGCTGGTTCTTCTGGAGGTGTTCTATCTAGTGATGTTACGTATTGCGCCGAAGCTTCGGAGCGTGTGTCGAGTAATCCCCGAAGCTTTTTGTGAAGCATGTATCAAGGCTTGTATCGTTTTGGGCCAGTGACGTCATCGATGACAAACGAAGCCTCGCTGCCTGTCGATACCACGTGACTGCTTCACGAAGCGATTCAGATCGGTTGAACCGTTGAACCACAACGCTCATAATACCCATGGATGTATAATAAGAAGAACCATAGTACCCCTCCTGTACCCGGCGGGCCCGGGGACACGATGGAATGAAGAGAGCTCAGACCCTCACTTATAGAGGTCGGAACATGTCATAATAAATTGATACAAGCATAAATAAATGTAGGAATAAAAACATCAATAAATACAGGAATACATATCTTGCAGTGTTTTCAGGGAGCTTTAGTGTGTGTGCTGTGGCTCAGCTGGAAAGCAGTTGACTCATGACCCCAGGGTCCCTGGTTCAACAACTGAACAATAAGTATTTTTTGTTTTTTATAAAAGCTACAGCTAAATGAGATAATGTAGTTAATACATGTATTCTTTGATATGGTTTAGCCTTTCTCAGGCTACAACATGGTTACGTTTATGAATATTATTAAGGAATACAAATCCCTCTTTGCAATGTTTACCAGCCTCCTTAGGCTTTTCAATCAAAATCATTAAACTGGAGTGGAGGGTGGGGTTTATTGCTTTGAATGGGGGGAGTCATTTAAAGAATTGAGAGTTTTTAGAAAAAAGTTCTTTAAGCGTTGTAGCTTTTTCATCTCATCTCCAGCAATAGGTCATCATTTAAGAACAAGTAATAGTTTTGTCAAGATTCTACGGAAAAAAGTCAAAAAAGTATAGTTTGTCAGAAATATGGAAAAGTCATTGTGTACAAATAGTATGTTGAAAATCAAAAAGAAAAAGAAAACTCAATTCAATACAAATTAATGAATATTTTACCCTGTTCTAAAGTTTTGCACCCCTTAAAGAAAAACCCCTTCCTTACCAAGTACTTCATATTATACCTTTTGTTAAGTGTTGCATACATCAAGGTGTATGTTAAAGTATCTTGGTAGCAGAAAAAAACTAAAATATGTAAGGTTATCAGAAAAAAGAAAAAAACCTTGTTTAACTGAACAAGTGTTGCATACGCCAAAGTGTGTCTAAAAGTATCTTAGTAACACAAGAAAAGAGAAAAAAGCATTGATGTTAACAAAAACTGGATTGTTCCACTGAAATAATAAATAAATAATTTCAAAAAATGCGTTTAAAAAGAAAATGTATTCAGATAAAGTATTTTGTTAGAATATTAAGTCCAAGATGGTGACATTTTACCCCGTAAACCATTTGTATTATATTTTTGTTTTCCTAATAAAGACAGAGTCACCTGAATTAATTATGTCTCCATACCTTTTTATTTTTTTTACATTTTGTAACAATCTTTAAACATTTGTAGAGATCAAACACTGTGGTTAAAATGAGTGTCTTTATGACGTCTCTCACACCGTTGGTATTTTCCACAAAATTCATTTTTAAACACATCGTCTTGATACAGAGATAACACATTTTCGTAAGACAACCCCGACTCTCTTTTTACATAGGTAGAAAGCACAATGTTTTTCTTTGAGGGGTTCTTAGTTTTAAATGATCTGGTGAGTAGGGTGTGACTTGTTATGTTGAGTGGGAGGCGGAGTCCTCTGCAAAAGTGAGAGTCTTTTTCACCAGTATAATGTCCATCGATGTCTGACTCTGTTTAAAAAGTTCTTTAAGCTTTGTAGCTTTTCCATCAATCATTTTCAGCCAAGCAGTCAGAGGCACCCGCAAGGATGTCTGAAAAACCCCGCATGTAGAGTGGAAATACACCAAAACAAAATCATCAGAGGGGTCCTTCCCCAGCGTCACCAAACGGCTTGCGCGGTAATACCATCGCCGCGATGGTCCGCTTTTAGTTTCCCAGACGGTGCTTGTCAGGACTCTTCTCACTTCTGGCAGCGGGGGAAAAACTCCTTCTTCCTCCACATTGAGGGGCGGCGGTGAAAACTCTTCTTTGATCTCGCATTCTGTCTGTGTTTCTTTGCTTTTCTTTGCAAATATCTTGTACACCGATGGTTCCACTATGGTTTCTTGATGCACTACTTCTTCCGATACAGTGGTTGCGTGGAGATCTCTGGAAGACACCAGAGTTAACACAGCCCAATCTGTTGAGGTCAGTGTCGCTTTAACACTACGTGGTCCATACGTTTCTCCATTCTTCAGATTGTATAAATGAAGTTCATTCCCCATATAGTTGAATACATAACCCCAAACATCGCCATTTTTCAGAGTCCATTCTTCATGAAGTTCTTCGGCTGGAGGCGTCTGAATCCGGCACAGATATTGCATTTGTTTCTTGATTGGCGCTCCGGACGGATGGCTGTAAGTTGTCACAGGCGTCTCGCTGATTAAACCCATATCTAGGCGTCTCTTGGCCATTTTTCTTTTTTGAAAGGTGACTTGGTGATTGTAAATGACTGGCCTGTTATTTAGTTTGAGCGTATTTATTTATCTATTTCCATCCCCTTACTTTTAAATGCTCTGGTGAGGAGGGCGGGACATGTTATGTTGAGTGGAGGCGGAGCCCTTGTACAAGCTGGAGGCTTCATGGAGTGAAATGGAGCAGATACTTCTCTTTTATGGGTACAGCAAAATTTATAATAGTATCCCTAGTACAACCTCACACAAACTTAATATTGGGTTTCCTTATAGTGGTGTAAAATAATTATAAAAAAAGACAAAGATCATGTTTTTTTAAATTGTTTTATTATTTCCCCTCTTCAGAGAGACTTTTCTTATAGTACACATTAGTTCACAGTCCCTACAATTAAAAAAAGAGAATATCCTCAGGTATCACTATTAAAAAACCTAAATAAGATCTTTTAAAAATAACATGCATACCCCCTTTGTAAAACGTATACTTCCAAGAGACTCCTAAACATCTACTTGGGCAGTGTGAATTGAACGATAAACCGATCACTGTAAACGAAACGCGGAGAGATATCTCTATCTTCATCTAATTCCACCCACACTATCTGTTGGCTCATAGCCTCAGGAGGGGTGGGGAGAAGGGGGGAGGCTGGGAGGGTAGGCACTCTCACACATAGCTTCAAAAGATATACAGAGATTAACATCAAAGGCTTTCACCAGTGTGAAATAACACCTGCCTGTTATAACACATCACATCAAAGGGCAAACATCAAAGGCTAATTAGATTAGACAACAAAGGGCTCTGAGGGGCAGGGGTCAGAGAGACTGACTTAATCAATACATCAAAGAACTATACAACAAAGGCACTACGCCGTGGGGCATTTCACTCCTATCTGATTACAAGGCTAATTACTCAACTCTGAGGGGCAGGGGTCAAATACCTTAACTTCATGTAGACTGTCTTAATCAATACATCAAAGAACTACGCCGGGGGGGCTTTCACTCCAATCTGATAACACACACATCAAAGAATGGGAGGTGGGACAATGGGAGGCGGGACTAAGCTCATTGGCCAATGGGAGACTGACTTAGCTCATTTGCATAATTGGGGGCGTGTCACATATCACTTTTTCATGCATACTAATGTGATTGAAACAGTATCATTACTACTACTTATGTTTTCGATTTACACACGGCATCTATTGCACGTCTGTCCGTCCTGGGAGAAGGATCCTTTCTCTGTTGCTCTCCCTGATGTTTCTCCCATTTTTCCCTTTAAACTGTGGGTTTTCACCGGAAGTTTTTCCTTGTACGATGTGAGGGTCTAAGGACAGAGGGTGTCGTATTGTCATACTGATATTCTGTACAAACTGTGAAGACCACTGAGACGAATGTAACATTTGTGATATTGGGTTATATGAATACACATTGATTGATTGATTGATTGATATGTCTTCATAACTGTATCCTTACATTTTACATTCACTCAGTTATAATGTGGTAGTTATATACGTAGTGTGTTTTAAATTATTATTGATCACATTATATCGCACATATTTCTTAATTTAAGCTCCAGTATATATGAATATGTTTGGTGTGTTTTTTAGGTATATTTGTTTTTGACCGAGTAAACACTTTTATTTTGAAGGCAGTTTTTACAGGCCTCTACCGTAATGCATAGGATATTCGCGCACCGCAATCAGACCGCAATACAACGTGCGGGCTGGCTTGACTGTGTTTTCCGAAGTGGAGGCTGGCTTGACCACAGTCTGTAGTGTTTACCCAGTGTTTCCTGACATGAAACGTTTTATTTCACGTTGCTATGAGTTTTTAACGCATATTAAAAAACGGGGACATTTCCGGGGACAGTTTCAACCGGGGACAGGGCAATACAAACGGGGACGTCTGGTCACCCTAGGCTATACGTGTAGGTGCCATAACACTACTTAGCTCAAGTTCATTATTTGTATTATCATTATTATTTACGTCACCTTTATTTTCTTGTTGAGCACTTCCGGTAATTGTCACATGGGTGTGGTTTGGTTATATAAGTCACCTGGTTGATGTCGAGTGCACATGACAGAGGGTGAGCTTGTGCTGTCATTTTTTCTGTTGACCGTTTTTGTCCATAGTTACTATGTTTTGATTTTGTTTATTAAATATCCTTACAACTATATTGTTTCAACATGGACTTTCTTTTCGAAAACGCGTCACAGTTTAAAGCCAAGTTTAGCCTCTCGGCGACTCAAATGTAATTGGGTATTGAGCCGCCACACTAAGTCAACAGAAAAAATCTGGACCGAACTGGACTGGACAGACCGGCTGACTTCCTAAGCTTACGGATCGCTTGGATGCTTCGGATAACGGACTTAACATTTTGTAGCCTACCTTTGGAACCTTTTCCCTGATCGATATGGATTGGAGTAGCCACGAGGACTCACTTATGGACACTCATTGACTGCAGCGCACAACAAGCTAAAAGCGGTAGGCACGATTATTTCCTTTCTTGTGTATTTTTTGCTGGACACAGTTTGGGAAGCGTGACCGTTTGTCCATTGGGGACTTTGGCTTTTGTTGTGTGTGTTTATTATGCCGTGAGCGGCGGAAGTTTTGTTATGTGTTGTGCTGTGAGTGGCGGTTGTGCGTGCTTGTTATGCCATGAGCGGCGGAAGTTTTCGAATTGTTTGTTTTGCTGTGGCGGCCGGGCCCCGCTGGTTTAAGTTTCATACCAGTGAACACTGTCGTGTTACTTGAAATGCTAAGGCACCACACATATTGCATCAAATATGAGTGACACAAACGGTGAAATGGGAAAAAGGGCTGCCAAGCTTACTAGTAAAGCCTTGGCTTACAAAATTGAACAACTACAAAAAGAATGTCAGTCAAACGTGCAGAAGATTAAAGGACGCACACAGGAAATCAAACATCTAATGAAAAATGATGAAAATGCAACGGATGTTAGACTCAAACTGGACAAATTAATTCATCAATATGAAAATGCAAAAACAGCACATGAATCAGTTATTATGTTGCTTTCCGAAGACGTCCTGGAAATACAAAATAACTGGTTTCAACAAATAACAAAACATAACAATGATTTTATGGAGGATGTACAACAATGGCTCTTGGAAACAGGGAGGAGGCCCTTTCTGCAAACGGGTCACGTGACTGTCAATGAACCAATCGCTGCAAACACAGATATTCCTCTCATTCTACCAGACAAGGCACCCGCCAATGTAAAGGAGCAATTCGAGCACACCGAGGCTCAGCAGGACGTTCTCTTTCCCCCGTCAAACATGAAGGCTACATCAAGCACACAAGATGATATACAACCTGGTGACAGCATATCAAACATTGGTAGCAGAAAAAGCAGCCAAAGCTCAAGATCAAAAGTTTCCAGCACCGCATCTGCACACATAAAAGCTGAGGCCGAAGTGGCAGCCATGAAAGTACTCCAAAAACTCCTAAAGGACAAACATGTCCTGGAAGCACAGGAACAGGAATTGAGGAGGCAAAAGGAGGAATTGAGGAGGAAAAAGGAGCAAATGGAATTAGAAGGGAACATTGCTGCCACCATTGCAAAAATGAAAGTGTTAGCAGCCCCCAGGGGATCAGCTAATTGTTCTATATCATCCAATGGCATGCAGTCATATTTTGAAACGGGACAAAGGGAAATACAGTTTGTACCATTAAAACAACCAATCATAACCACCACAGACAGAGCTGTCACTAACATTGATACAGCTCCCCTAACACCCAATGCAGGCATCAGGAATCTAGATGAACATTTACATGTAGCATCTCCAGATCCAGTAACTGCCACAAGCAACAGTGACAAGTGCAATATATTTTCAGTCATGGAAAAACAAAATGAAATAACCGCTTTATTAATCCAGCAACAATGTCTATCATCCATGCCCAAGAAAGACATTCCAGTGTTTAATGGTGACCCACTTCAGTACCAAACATTTGTGAGATCTTTTGAATTTAATATTGAAAACAAAAACAATAACCCCAGAGACTGCCTCTACTATCTGGAGCAATATACAACAGGACTGCCCAGAGACCTTGTACGGAGTTGCCAACATATGGCATCAGACAGTGGATTCAGTACGGCCAAACAGTTACTGCAACAGAACTTTGGCAATGAACATAAAATTGCTACAGCATACATGGAAAGAGCTCTTTCATGGCCATTAATAAGGGCTGAGGACACAAAGGCTCTACAGGCATACACGGTCTACCTTAGAGGATGTTGCAATGCGATGGAAGATGTAAACTACATGTTTGAGCTCAACATTCCAGCAAACATGCTAGCCATTTTAAAGAAACTTCCATATAGGCTGAGGGATTTATGGAGAACTGTAGCATGTGACATCCAGGAAAAACAACACCAAAGAGCTGCCTTCAAGGATATTGTGGAATTCCTTGAAAGGCAAGTAAAAATTGCTACAGATCCAATATTTGGGGACATTAAAGACCCCCCTCCCGTAAGCAAAGACATAAGAAGGCCACAGCCTCATCCAAGAGGAAGCATCTTTGCAACCAATGTGAAAGTTACAGAAAACAAATATGACAGAAGCACTGTAGAGAAAGGGATTTTGTCTGCTGTGAAAAACTGCTTGTATTGTAGATGTGAACATGCTCTGGAGATGTGTCCACATTTAGAAAGGAGGACACATCATGAAAAAATCACATTTCTTAAAGAAAATGGTCTTTGTTTTGGCTGCCTGTGTAAAGGACACATAAGTAGAGACTGCAAGAAACGAATGAGGTGCAACATATGCAATCTAAATCATCCCAGAATGTTGCACATCTACCAACAAAGGAAGGAAATGGAAAATGAGCAGGAGGAAATGGAAGAAGCATCTGCAAACACTGCTGACGCCTCAATTCAGACAGGTGGCCTTACTGGGGCCGGTGAAGATGGGTGCAAACTCTGCATAGTACCAGTCCAAGTTAAAGCTAAAAAGGGAAACACAACAGTGCATACCTATGCATTTCTTGACCCAGGCAGCACTGCATCGTTTTGCACATTAGGGCTTATGAACAAACTTAACCTCCAAGGAAGAAGGTCAAACATTCTGCTGAGAACTATGGGTCAAAGGAAGGTCATTGAAACCAGCATTGTGTCAGGCCTAGAGGTTGCAGGACTGGATAACAGCGACTTTTGTGATCTACCCGGCACATATACTCAGAAGACTATGCCCGTTCACAAAGGAAACATTCCACGTCAAAACGACATCCATCAATGGTTGCATTTGAGGGATGTTTATCTACCTGAAATTGATGCTGAAATTGAGTTGCTGATTGGGTCAGATGTTCCAAAAGCCCTTGAACCAATTGAGGTAATCAGGAGTGTGGGGGATGGACCTTACGCCGTAAAAACCATGCTCGGATGGACTGTTAATGGACCATTAGGAGGATGTCCTGATGATACTCAGGACAAAACTTCAATAAATGTAAACAGAACATCAGTTGTGCAACTTGACAAGCTGTGGGAACAGCAATTTAAGACTGACTTTCCCGAATGTGGGAGAGACAACCAGGAACCTTCCAGGGAAGACCAACAGTTCTTGGATCTGGTTTCAAAATCTGCCCACCTAGTCAATGGACATTATTCTATTGGATTACCATTTAGAGAAAAGGAAATATGCATGCCCGACAATAAAGGTGTTGCTGAGCAACGCACTCTGAACCTTAAAAGAAGATTTAAGAGAGATCCTTCCTTACATTCTGATTATACCAACTTTATGTCTGAGATGATATCCAAAGGCCACGCAGAGAAAGTACCGGATCATGTCTTGGAACGTAGAGACGGCAAAAAATGGTATCTACCACATCACGGAGTTTTGCATCCACAAAAGAACAAACTTCGAGTAGTGTTTGACTGTGGAGCAACATTTCGGGGAGTTTCACTAAATTCTCAGCTCTTCCAGGGGCCGGATCTGACTAGTACCTTGCTGGGAGTGTTGTCAAGATTCCGTAAAGATCCTGTTGTCATCACTGCAGACATCGAAGCCATGTTTCACCAAGTGAAAGTTCCAAGTGAAGACCGTGACTTCTTACGGTTCCTCTGGTGGCCTGATGGAGACTGCAGTCAGAACCTGGTGGAATATAGAATGACCGTGCATCTCTTCGGAGCAACCTCATCCCCAAGCTGTGCAAATTTTGCCCTTAGGAAATGCGCTGAAGACAATCTAGAACAGTTCAGCCCTCAAGCCATAAATGCAATTATGAATAACTTTTACATAGACGACTGCCTCACTTCAACAGCTTCAGAAGAAGAGGCAACAGCCCTTTATCATGAACTACGAGCCATTTGTTCCAAGGGAGGCTTTCTACTAACAAAATGGATAAGTAACAGTCGGCATGTGTTGGCTGCAATACCTGAAATGGAAAGAGCAAAGGAAATAAAAAATCTGGATTTGGACCATGACAATCTTCCAGTGGAGAGAGTACTGGGTGTACAATGGTGCATTCAGTCTGACGTCTTCAAGTTCAAAATCATCTTGAAAGATAGGCCACTCACAAGAAGGGGGATTCTCTCAAGCGTCAGTTCAGTGTATGATCCCCTTGGAATATTGGCACCAGTTGTCCTCACTGCAAAAAAGATCCTGCAAGATTTGTGTAGGAGAAAGCTTGGCTGGGATGACAAATTACCAGAATCTATCTCACAGGAGTGGATGAGTTGGACCCAAGACCTTCATAAACTGGAAGACTTCAAGGTTGACAGAAGCTTCAAACCTACCGACTTTGGAACGGTGTCATCTGCTCAAATGCATCATTTCGCTGACGCTTGCGAAGAGGGTTATGGAACTGTAAGTTACCTGTTTCTGCAGAACAACTCCGGCCATTCACATTGTGGATTCGTAATGGGAAAAGCAAGAGTGGCTCCGTTAAAACCAGCCACTATCCCTCGCATGGAGCTGACTGCCGCTACTATGGCAAGCCGAATAGATACCATGTTAAGAAGGGAGCTACAGATGGAACTATCAGATTCTGTATTTTGGACAGACAGCACTTCCGTACTCAAATACATCAACAACAACACCTCAAGGTTCAGAACTTTTGTGGCCAATAGAGTTTCGGAAATTGCCAAAGTATCAAATGCACTACAGTGGAGATATGTTAACACCATAGACAATCCAGCAGACATGGCTTCACGAGGTTCGACTGTAAAATATTTTCTGAAGAAAGAAAACTGGTTGTCCGGACCTCAGTTTTTACTTCGACCTCAAGATGAGTGGCCCCAAAACCCTGATGGATTGAAAGTAATCTCCCTAAAGGACTCTGAAGTCAGGAGCATAACCGTTAACACTACTCAGATCATGTCCGAGGAAATGGATCCTGTCAACCAATTAATCCATCACTTTTCCTCTTGGAATGGTTTGAAAAAGGCAGTAGCATGGATGCTCAGACTTAAAAGACTGCTTTTGTATCGCAGCAGAAAGAGAAACGAAACAAGTGTTGTTCTTCCTCAACTAATTCCAGATAACATACATCAAAGAGATCTACCACAAAAGGAGAGAGGGAATCTCAACAGGCAAGAAAACAATGGTCTCACAGTTGAAGAACTGGCAAACGCTGAAATAGAGGTAATCGGTTTTTGCCAAAGAAAGAGGTACACCGATGAAATCTCAAATCTGAGAAAAGGGACAAACGTCAAGAGAACCAGCCACCTTCATAAACTCAACCCCATCCTGGAAGATAATGTGTTACGGGTTGGTGGACGACTTAGCCGGGCAGCAATGCCGGAGGATATGAAACATCCTGTCATAGTGGCTAAAGACTTTCACATTGCCGATCTTATTCTGCGAAATGTTCATGAAGAAGTGGGTCATGGTGGTCGCAACCATATGTTATCCCGACTACGCCAACAATATTGGATTCCTGGAGCTACCGTAGCAATAAGAAGAACGTTGTCGAAATGCGTAGTCTGCAGGCGTATAAATGCTACTCCTGGACAACAACAGATGGCGGATTTGCCCCTGGATAGAGTCTCTCCTGATGAACCTCCATTCACCTATGTTGGAGTTGATTATTTCGGACCCTTTGGAGTGAAGCGTGGAAGGAGCATTGTGAAACGTTATGGCGTCATTTTCACATGCTTAGCAATAAGAGCAATTCACCTTGAAATGGCATCATCTCTTGACACTGATTCATTCATCAATGCGCTACGGCGCTTTATAGCTAGACGTGGTCAAGTCAAAGAACTCAGATCTGACAATGGCACTAATTTTGTAGGATCCGAACGCGAGTTGAAGGAAGCAATTGAAAGTTGGAATCAAGGTCAGATCCACAATACACTTCTCCAGAAAGGAATTCATTGGATCTTCCATCCCCCAGCTGGCTCACATCATGGAGGTGTTTGGGAAAGATTAATCAGATCAGTACGAAAGGTTCTCAATTCCACTCTGAATGTACAAAGTCTCGACGAAGAGGGACTTAACACAGTCTTCTGTGAAGCAGAAGCTATTCTCAATAGCCGTCCAATCACCAGAGCTTCTACAGACCTAAACGACCTAGAAGCACTGACACCGAATCATCTTTTGCTCCTTAAGACAAGACCATCCCTGCCACCAGGACTGTTTCAAAAGGAAGACATTTACGCTCGCCGCAGGTGGAGACAAGTTCAGTATATGTCAGATTTATTCTGGAAAAGGTGGATTAAAGAATATCTTCCCCTACTTCAAGAACGACAGAAATGGTCAAAAATCAGACGCAACTTCACACCAGGAGACATCGTGATCATTATGGATGACTCAGCGCCTCGGAACTCCTGGCTTACTGGAAAAGTTGCTGAGACCATCGTTGACAAAAAGGGACTCGTGCGTATGCTTCGGATCAAGACCAAGACTGGTTTCCTGAGCAGACCAATTAACAAAGTTAGCCTTCTTCAGGAGTCAGAGGACTTTTGCCATGTCTAAATGGACTATTTTTGCCCATTTTATTTTGTCTCCTACCCCCTGCACACACACAAACCGAATCATTTTTATTGATACTGATTAGTGAGAAAAGATGATCACTTTTCCAAAAAGACTGCAACATATAAACTCTGAACAAATAATCCAAGAAAGAGATCTGAACGTATATTTTGTGTGTATTGTCATTTATTATAGTAATTATAATTTTGAGAAATGATAATTAGGGGCCGGTATTGTAGGTGCCATAACACTTCACCACTGAATTAAGTGGCAGGGAGGCCAAGGGAGGAGGAATCGACCTGTTTTGTCTATTTTAACGGAGCTGGATTTTTTTATTTTATGAATGACTCGCGATCTACCAGCAATGCCCCCGCGGTCGACCGGTCGACCACGGTCGACGTACTGGGCACCTCTGCTCTACAAGATCCAGCATGTGAGCAAACTGATGCAGTCACCCTCCATACAGTTAGATGTGGCTGTCGACCTGCTGAATAAAACAGGAGATTCCCTCACCTGCTACAGAAGGACTGGATTTTCTGATGCACAGACAACTGCAAAGGAGATGTGTGAGGAGATGAACGTGGAGTCTGTTCTCAAACAAAAGCGGCTGAGATCCACAAAACGGCAGTTTGGTTATGAGTCTCCAGATGAGCCTATTGATGATGCACTTAAAAAAATGGAAATCACATGTTTTAATGTGGTTGTGGATACAGCCCACTCTTCACTTGATGAGAGATTTCAGCACCTTGAAGAGGTAAATGACAAGTTTGGAGTGCTCATCAACTTTCCCACCACATCAAACGAAGAACTGCCAAAGCACTGTCAAACCCTGAGCTCTGCTCTGACCCATAATGGACAACCAGACATTGATGGCAGGGAACTTTCTGCAGAAATGCAAAATGTTCCACATTTGCCATCAAAGAAGATGACAAACATGGAACTATTGACCTTCCTTCATGAGAAGAAGCTGACAGAAATGTACCCCAATGTGTGGGTTGCTCTGAGAATCTCTGCCACTCTTCCTGTTACAGTGGCTGCTGCTGAAAGAAGCTTCTCAAAACTCAAACTTACCTGAGAGCTTCTATGGGACAAGAACGTCTCAGTGGACTATCCATCATAAGCATCAACCATGTAGTCTCAAAACAGCTGTCTTATGATGATGTCATAGATCATTTTGCTTCAAGAAAGGCAAGGAGAGTCAGGCTAAGGTAAGGTGTTGAGGTGTGAGATTGAGGCCTGTAGTATTTTAATGGTTGGATGTTGGCTAAATCTTGCTTTTAACCAAGACTGAAGTGATTGATAGCAAATATTTCGCTACCCAGAAGAAGTATGTTTAAGTGTTCAGCAAAGCAGCTTTTGTTTTAAATTAGTAAATGTTTCTGGGTTGTACTTCTTACACATCCAGCTTTTAAGGTGAGGCAATTAGTCTCTCACGGACTGTATATCAGTACAGGTGGATTGTGTGTCAGCAGAGGAGCAACTTGTTGCCCTGTCTGACCTCAGCAGGGAGCAAGTGAAGGGGCCATTTGTGAATAGGCCTTTAGAAAGCACTGGTGTGTTGGCGAGGCTGCTGACTGCAATTATAGGTTTTAATGTTGTATTTGTGTTCAAATAAATAAATCTCCCAAAAAACGTATACAGCTTCTGTGTGATTTTATTAACATCGGCCCCCCCCCCGGGGGGGCACCATCTAAAATCTCGCCTAGGGCGGCAAATTGGTCAGGGCCGGCCCTGGATGCTGTCAACAGTGATCTACAGCTGCACACAGACATCAGATGGATGAGCCGCGGTAAATGCCTAGAGAGCTTTTACGCACTGTGCCTCGAAATTCCGTGTTTTTGGAGAACAGCCTTACTGCGGATACAAGTGCGTACTATGACACATTGAGGGATCCACACTTTCTCTGCGGAGCACGCCTTTTGTGACGTAGGAAATAATTCAAATCTGGATCAGACTGTATCAGATCCGTTGCAGCCCCTTTTTTAGAGATTTGGGTATGGAGGAAAAGAGAGAGGGTTGTATTTTCTGACACTTGGTGACTTCTCTGACACACCGGTGACACATATTCATGTATAAAAGACGTACAAGAGTACATTTTGCATGATAGGTCCCCTTTAAGTTTGCATTATTATACCATGTTGTACAATAATTATAATGAATAAGTTCAAACAAACTAAAACTTACAGCTGATTAATAACGGTATCTAACTTGAGTTTTTATTATATCAAAAACCTGTTGAAATGCTACTGTTATTTTTACTGTCCCCCAAAAGCGCGTTGGCAGCCTCCAGGAATGCTTCTTTCACAACTTCTCCGTCTTTGAAAGACTTCATGTGTTTCGCAAGAACGTGACTGACACGATAAGATGCTATGGTAGCAGCCTTGCTCTTGTTGTTGGGCCTGGTGAACATGGACTGCTGTGCATTTAGCTGTCCTTTCAGGACAATTAGGAGGGAATTCCGTCTCGTAGCGTTTGTGCACTGTTTTGAAATGCCGCTCCTAAATTACCCTTCTTCGATAAAGCCACGCTCGCATTGCAGATGAGACAATCAATCAATCAATCAACAACCTTATTAATCCCGCAAGGGGCAATTGGTTATGAGCAGCAGCTTATGTCATGTGCACAGGCAGGAACATACAAGAAGAAAACACAGAGATACACCCGGGAGCACAGATGTGGATAATTCCAATTTACACTATAAATAGTTCAAAGCATCACAATAATAAATAAATAATCAAGTTAAAAGCCTTTTCAAGAATTTAAAAGTTTGAGTGCAGAAGGGATGAATGATTTAGAAAAGCGATTAGTCCTTTGAGCAGGTCGAGCATATCTACGCCCTGATGGCAACAGACGAAATTAATGTGAAAGTACATGACCTGGAGAGTACGCGACCTGGAGAACACGCGACCTGGAGAGTACGCGACCTGGAGAGTACGCGACCTGGAGAGTTCAGAATGCTCTCTGCTTTCCGCAGAATCTGTTGGTTACAGAAGGAATTTAAGTCTCTCTGTTTCACGCCGATGATCTTGGAGCAGGTCTTAACGTGCTGTTCAGGCTGTTCCTGTCTTTCAGTGTGAGGCGATGGAACCAGCAGATAAGAGAAAAACAAATAAGGCTCTCAATGAATGCTTGGTAAAAACGACAAAGAACGAAAGGCCTGACAGAGAAAGAGTTCAATTTGCGAAGAAGGTGCATCCTCTGTTGACCCCGCTTCACAATACACTCAGTATTCAAATCAAATCAAATCAAATTTGAGGTGGTCATCGAAAATGGTGCCCAAGTATTTGTATGATGTGACAATTTCTACCTTGTCATTGTGTATGATGCACTCCTTAGGAACATCCTTGTCACGTCTAAAATCAATGATCAATTCCTGGGTTTTAGAGACATTTAAATCCAGAAAACTGTCATCGCACCAGGAGATGAAATCGGCAAGAGCACCCTCCTGATTCTGAGCCGCTAAGGAGGAACAAGAGGGCGGTGTCTTCAGAGAGTTTAACCAGGTAGCTGTTGTCTTGCATGCTCCTGCATTTATCAGTGTACATTATAAAAAGTAGGGGCGAAAGAAGGCATCCTTGAGGCGAGCCCGTGGAAGTGATGACAGAGTCAGAGAGGCGTCCATTGACAGACACCTTCTACTCTCTATTAGTTAGAAAGTTTAAAATCCATAAAACAAGTTGATCGGGCAGTTTAAAATGACATGATAGGCTCTCCACCAGGAGGTGCGGCTGCATTGTGTTCAATGCTGAAGAAAAGTCAGCACCAAAAACCTGGCGTGGGCTTGTGGCTTTTCAAGGTGTTTGTGGAGGGTGTGCAGTATAAGAAGCTTTGCATCCTCTCCGCCTCTCCATGCCTGATACGCACATTGTAGTGGATCAAGTTCACCTCCTATTACTGACATGACAAGGCCTTTAACAATTTCTTCAAAAATGTTCATGACCAATGACGTTAAAGCCACCGGTCTGAAGTCATTTAGGACTTTAGGATGAGGTTTCTTAGGGATGGGAATTACAGTTGAGGATTTCCACATATCAGGAATTTGGCTATTCTCAAGTGACAATTGGAAGATATGCTGGAAAGCACCACAGAGTTCGCTAGCACAATACTGGAGTGTACGCCCACAAATATGGTCAGGACCTGGGGCCTTCCTAATATTGACTCGTTTTAAGAGATTCCTAACATCATCCTGTTCAATGACTATGTCTGAGATAGGGGAGAGAGACTCTCTAAGGGTTGAGGTGCTTAATTCTCTGTTAATTTATTTTTTGTCCTGACTGTTTCCAGTATAAAATATACATTTATTTCTATTTATAACACTCTTTAGTTCCTTCTTGACCCACGGCTTATTATTAGGGAAGATGGTAATGTCTTTACAAGGAATGTTAGACTCCACACAAAATAATATGTAGGATGAGACAGTTGACGTCAGTTCATTGAGATCAGAGCATGAGCTATAAAACACATCCGAATCCGTGCAGTCCAAACATGCCTGTAAGGTGGAAATGCTTTCCTCTGTCCAACATTTCACAGTTTTTTTTGTGCACACTTGTTTCCTGCAGATGGGTTTGTAGATCGGCACCAGAAGAACGCTCGTGTGGTATGAAGCTCCAAAAGGGGGCATGGTCAGGGACGTGAACGCACCAGGCACCGTGCCATAACATAAGTCAATAGTGGATTTATTTAAAGTTGTAGGACATGTGACATACTGCTCGTATGTTTTTAAGGTCTTATGCACCTGACAGTGATTAAAATCTCCTAAAATAAATTTAGGAGCATCGGGGGAGAGGGAGTCCAGTCTGTTAGTAACTTCCTCAATCAGCTGGGTGGCTGCTGAGGCGTTTTCCCGTGGGTGAATGTAAACAATAGTGAAAAACAGCTGGGGGAACTCTCTAGGCAAGTAGAAGGGGCGAAGCTAAATGGATAACAGTTCAAGATCCGGAGTACATATTTCCTCCCGAACAGTGAAGGAATTACAGTACCTTTTGTTGATATAAAAGCATACTCCAACCCCGCAGTATTTCTTTGTTATGACAGGCGACCGGTCCATCCGAACAGGGTACCCAAAACCGCTGATGTGTAGGTCCTCGTTGCTGTCCGAGGCTTTCAGCCACGTCTCAGTGAATTCCAGCAGACACGCGTCCCTGTAATCTCGCATGAATGTAGCACAAGCCTCCAATTCGTCCAATTTGTTCCGTAGGGATTGAACATTGGAGAGGAGGATAGTTGGGAGTGGGGGGAGCCGGTGTTGTGTCACATTATGCCTCCCCATCATGAAATGCCCCCCTTGTCACGGGAACGCGCATTTCTAAATGACACGTTTACACCTCTAAATGACACGTTTACACCATAGGTTTACACCTTAAAACGAAGTTTAAAACGAAAAGTAAACGTTCAGGGTTTTTATTAATGGTAATTTTCAGACTGTGAGTTGTTTAGTGGTAGCTCATAGTCTTGATTCTTCCGGTTTAACTTTTCGCTCTGTATTTGAGATGTCGAAATGCATTCGTCACTTCCTTTTCAGTTTTTGTTTTATTTAATCTTTTTTTTATCATTATTTTTACGTCCTGTCTGTATAAAAGTGCTTTAAAATGTATTATTTAATTTTACATAGTTGTCATCTAATAATCAAAAATATATGTTTACAAATGTTACATAGTCTTTGTCAGCATATTATATATACGCTATGCGTACAAAATAAAAGTGTGACATTCATGAAACTTGCTCCATTTATTGGTACCAGTCCTAGAACCATACCCTAAAAAATGCTTGAGGGTGGGATTCATAGAAACCTCTTTTGGGGGGGGGGGGCATTTTATGACAGGCCTGTCCATCACAATATGCCCCCCCTTGCTATCTTACAAAATAAAAGTGTGACATTCATGAAATATGCTCCAACCTCTTTTGGGCGGGGGGGCATTTTATGACAGGCCTGGTTTATCATCCGAGTCAGAAATAAAACCAATATGGAGTGAGTGCTAGTCCTGCAATTGTCCAATACATTTACATACACACAGTAATTAATAATACATGTTGAATGAAATAAAGAAATAAAGTGACATATTATCCATACTAAAATTGTGTACATTATCCAATTGGGGTTGTTTGCGTGGTGCAGACACGTGAATGTAACAAAGTTAGTGACTCCACCACGCAATGCGGTGTTAAGGAGTCGTGGTGGAGTCACGCATTCTGGTGAGATCAGGTTGACATTATCACACATAAAATAAACATTTATTTTGAAGATTTATTAGATTTTTATATGCAAAGTTTAATATAAGAAACTTTGCAGTCTCCCTCTAGCAGCCAAAATCATATAGAAATAAAACGGATAATTAACTTAAAATAATACAGTCGCTGAGGCACTAGTTAGCGGATCTTACGCAGGGCAATGATCATCCAAATCCAGACAAGAACCTCCATCTGTGCATTTTATTCCATTAACAAAGTACAATGAACAGGTTTCCTATATCTCTTCCTTAAGCCTTCCCTATAGCTTTCCTTTGTGTGGCTTGAAACACCCTGCTGAAACACCCTGCTAAAAAAACGTTTGCCTACTAGTGCTCTGGCTCCCACCACCCACCTGTCTCCAATATATACAATTACACCAGGTGCTCTAATCACCCAGTGCCCAAAACATGCCTTCAAAATAAAAGCATAGAAACTACTTTAATTTATGAGACTAACTAAGAATACATTTACAATACACACTATAAACAGCAAGAAAATAAATGTTAAACTATTACATAATATTAAGAGATATATAGCTCCAACACTCCCCTTATTATAGCCCAGATCAAGAAAGAATGTAATGCAGGTAATTGCTCCTGTGGGGATTGTCCTGAATGTATGTTAGTCGCTTTGGATAAAAGCGTCTAACAAATGACATGTAATGTAATGTAATCATTATCTTATATATGCGCACATGTCTGTCTACTGGATTAATTTTCCGCATTACCAACACAAGCAACTTGCACACGCGCACCCCACTCGTTCCCGCGTCCCACAGTCATTAGTGACGGCGCGAAAACCAATTTGCGGTACAGCCGACAGTTACACCGTGAAGCTTGCTCTGGTCAAATGGATGACAATGTGTACCAAACCATTGTCGATTACAAGTGTAAAGGCCAGTATCCGCTAGACAGCACAAAGACATGTAAAAAGGAAATAAGAAGAAAGGCTTCCACTGGATGGTGAGTTTTTGATTGATTGTTTAAGTAGCCTATTCATAGACACCCCACACACTTTTGTAAGTCAATATGTGGATTGTATAACTGTCATTTATTTGATGTCAACGAATATTACAATTTATGTTAAAGATGGAGCCCTGTATTACATGAAGGGTAAGGCCACCAAGACCAAAGTGGTCAGAGGCGCGGAGGAGGCAAACGCGATCTTTTGAGATTTCCACGATAGCGCCACAGGTGCTCATACAGGCCAACACAGGACCAGAGACGCCATGTCGAGAAGATTCTTTTGGCCTGGGATGTCTTCGGACATACATAAATGGGTAAGCACTGCAACTGCTGATAAGCAAGCTGTTCACTTTTTATAGCTTCAGCTTATCGCAGATAAAGTTAAATACCCTGCCTACTTGCATTTAAGTTTATGTATTATTTCTAGGGCTGTCAGTCGATTAAAATATTTAATCGCGATTAATCGCATGATTGTCCATAGTTAATCGCGATTAATCGCAAATTAATCGCACATTTTTAATCTGTTCTAAATGTACCTTAGAGGAATATTTTTCAAGTTTTTAATACTCTTATCAACATATGAGTGGACAAATATGCTTTATGCTAATGTTTATTATCATTTGAACAATGACAAATATTCTCATGAATATTAAACAACAACCTCTGAACATTACAAATATTCGCTGCTCATCCTATAAAACAGGAGGTGGAATATACCCCAATAAAGGCAATAGTTTTTACCACATGCTCAAAATCAATGTCTGTTGTTGTATCACAAAACACATTTACCTCACATATATCACATCCATCTCAGCAGATAATGTAGAAAGGAAGAAAGCTCTGATTGATTTGAGCAGAATTATTTTCCCTACACAACATGCTCACAAACATTATATCCAGAATAAAATGTATAATTATTATTTGTCCTTTTTTTCAAGGTTGAACATCCATTTGAGCTCATTGGCATGGACTTGATTGGCAGGTTAAAAACTACCAATAGTGGGAATGTATACATTTGCGTTATGGTAGACCACCTCACCAAATGGCCGCAAGCATATCCTCTGAAAACCAAAACAGCAACTGAGGTGACAGAATGCATTGTGAAGTTTTTCCATCAGCTTGAGGTGCCAAAAAGAATCCTGACTGACCAAGGAAGAGAGTTTGTCAATGCGGTAATTTTGAAAATGGTTTAAACAATTTTTGCAAGAATATTTTAGTTGTGTTTTCATCTATATACAACGTTATACAATGTTCTTTATATTTACAGATCAACAAGAATGTATGTGCCAAGATGGGGATTCAGAGAAGTCTCTGTTCGCCCTATCACCCTGAAACCAATGGGCTGGTAGAGAGGATGAACGGCACCATACAAAGGTGAGGCAAATGCCAGTCAGACCATATATATATATATATATAGTTTTGTTTTTTTAGAGCTCTCAGGAAGCTGGTGGCAGACAAACCAGAAGACTGGGATGAGTACCTAGATGCAGTCATGTTTGGCTTGAGAACAAAAAAGCAGATGACAACTAAGTTCTCACCATACTTTTTGATGTTTGGCCGAGAGGCTCGGTATCCAACCGAGGTGCCAGAACACTTCATGGTTGGTAAACACGTCTCAATATAACTTAAGGTATATCAAGTTAATGTTGAAAACATTTACTGAAGGAATATCAAAACATTTATTCACAGGTAGACAGCAGTGTTGAGGATGTTGTGGCTGAGGAAAAGGTTTCCCAGGGCGTTAAAAACCTTGAGGAAATCAAGGACATTCTCCATGGCAATATTTCCAAGCAGGTAAAAAGCACCAGGGAGCGCTTGACAAAGGGCATTCCTAAATGCCACTTCAGAGTAGGTGACCAGGTGTGGCGACAGAATGTGCGGAGCCAACAAAGAAAAGGTGGCAAGCTTGAGGCAAACTTCCTTGGCCCTTTCCAAATTACAGAACTAGAGGGGAAAAGTGCTGATCTTCTGTCGGAGGATGGTAACGTTTTTAAAAAAATCAATGGTGGACATGCAGCACCCTCCCCCATAATCGCCAACAAGACAGCACATCCTGTGGTGTCCTGGCCTTAAAAGTGAGTGTGAAATGCATTTAGCCAAACATTACTCTCGAACTCAAATTCAGTAGCAATTAGAATGAATATCTTGACTTGGTTTTATACATCTTGATCAAAGATGTATTGAATTGTGTCAAACTACACATATACAACATGTCGTTCTTTAAATCTGTTGGGTCATTTGTCTGTATTCCATTAGAGGGTGAATCATAGACCATGCAGTCCAGATACTAATCAGAGTTCTCTTCAGTTTGCAGAGAAGATTTGACTGGGGGAGACAATTGAGTTTGAAACCTCCCAGAAGGCAGTGCACGAGCTGAGGCTGGACATTGCTACTTCTCTCCTCAGAGAATCTGGTTTGTTACCTTTTCTCAACATTGTCAATGACTTCATGTAGTTACTTTTATTAATTGTATCTCATAAGTATGCATCAATAACCTAGTATATTAATAATGTGCCATGCAAATTGTTGTATTGTATCATTGCTTGGACCATTGGTACTGTTGGGTTCATATTGACCAGGGACATTATCAGGGTTTTAAAAGCAACACAGTGGCTTAAGTATAGATTAGGGTCAATAGTCACTACATACAGTATATTGTGTATCTCAACTCCAAACAGATAACATATGAAGCATCGCAGGCAGGCATCTTCAACTGCAATTTCATATAGGCTACACACGTCACACTCTAACACACCCTTTCAATTCTGCGGTTTATTTAAGATGTGAGTTTTCCCCATCTTCCTCCTTTCAATGTGCTCATTGGTGTGTATTACTTTTAACTGATATCCTCAGTTAATTTTGACCTTGAACTTATTATAATCAAAGCTGTAAAGCTAATGCATGTGATGAACAACAAAAGAACCATGAGAACCAAGCTTAAATCGATGCGTACAGTGCGAAATAAGTGTTTAGATGTTTTGTAATGACATTGTGCAGGTTCCCGTTCTCCAGAGGGTAAGGAGAGTGAACGGAGGAGCAGATGCTCCTCTGTGCTCATATTTAATCATTTAGAACATCTATGTGTTTGTGTGTGTTTTGCCTTTTCTTCACACAAAATAATAAAAGACCACAACAAATGTGTCCTTATATAATTGACCTTTTAGTCAAAAATTGGAATGGGTCACCTTGACCCCAAATCTGCAATGTGGTTTATCTGAAGATATTGATCACGTTTTGTCTCAACAGATGATCTAAGCAGGCTTTGCTGTTACTGCGGGATGGAGGAGCAGGATGAAGAACATTGGGTCATTTCCTATTGCACATACAAATAAAGAAAATTAGCAGAAATATGTTTCCAGACTTTATCAACAAAACATTTGCGTTGGTAATTGCTACTTGGCATCTTCAGCATTAACTGATAAAGGATTAATGTTTTGTTTCTTTTTCATACATTTTTGTTGAAAATGTATTTCTTTCTCATAACACAACATTTATGTTTTTTGAAAGATTTCAATAATTGAAGGAATGGTTAGAATGTTAGTGGGAAATACATTAGAGATATTCTATTATCAAAAAAAAATCCCATAATGCATACTTTACATAACAAGTATTTATTGTTTTCTCAGATTTGCTGTGACATTTGTCAGCGGTGGAACCACCACCAATGTGTACAAAGGCCTCCAGTGGATCAACCGTACTCGTGCCCTGGATGCACACAATGCCCCGGAACCATCATTAACTGTCCACTGTCATTTCAACCAATACAACTATTGTTTGGCCCCCACCCCAAAATATGTTTCTATGAATCCCACCATCAAGCATTTTTCAGGGTATGGTTCTAGGGCTGGTACCAATACATGAAGCAAGTTTCATGAATGTCACACTTTTATTCTGTAAGATAGCAAGGGGGGGGGCATATTGTGATGGACAGGCCTGTCATAAAATGCCCCCCCCCCCAAAAAAAGAGGTTTCTATGAATTCCACCCTCAAGCATTTTTCAGGGTATGGTTCTAGGACTGGTACCAATAAATGGAGCAAGTTTCATGAATGTCACACTTTTATTTTGTACGCATAGCATATATAACAATATCCTGACAAAGACTATGTAACATTTATAAACATATATTTTGATTATTAGATGACAACTATGTAAAATTAAATAATACATTTTAAAGCACGTGACGTAACAATGATAAAAAAAAAGATTAAAAAAAAAAAAACTGAAAAGGAAGTGACGAATGAATTTCGACACCTCAAATACGGAGCGAAAGTTAAACCAGAAGAATCAAGACTATGAGCTACCACTAAACAACTCAAAATTACCATTAATAAAAACCCTGAACGTTTACTTTTCGTTTTAAACATCGTTTTAAGGTGTAAACCTATGGTGTAAACGTGTCATTTAGAAATGCACATTCCCGTGACAAGGGGGGCATTTCATGACGGGGAGGCATAATGACACAACACCGGCGTCGGTTGTCTAGCCCGTTTGTCCTCAGTCTGCGTTGAACGCCTCCTCTCCTTCTCCGACGATTTGTGGGCAACATCTCACCTGGTAAAGCATTTGTAGGCCTACTACTACTTCTTAGGAAGTGGGGAATATGCGGAATAGGGTTACTTGCTGCCAGTGAACTTATATCCAGCAGCAGCTCGCGGCTGTAGATGAGCCTGTGACTTAGCACATCACCGCTGAGTCCCCATGCCATGCGGCTGAACAGAGTCCAAAGCACCGCAAGGACGCATATTTTGGGCTTTTTTGCTTCTGCCATAATTGCGGTCTTGTGTGTGTAAAGACTGTCACTCCTGTTGACGGACAACGTCAGCGAAATAGTGCCCACCAGCCACGCCCCAACACATGGGGTCACGCCCATAGATATATATAAACACTAGATGGCTCATGGGAGATTTTCCAGCGTAGCTGACTGGCCGCCATCTTGCTACAGTCAACAGTTACTCTGATTCGCGTTATGGTAGCTGTTGTAAGGTGAGTGATCTGCACAAAAATACTCTTAACTCGCTGAAATCTTGACTGATTTACAAACGGTTTGGTTTATTATAAACATTATTAGCATGGCTATGATACAGGATGCTTGGACATGTTGAAATTGAAGCTTTTCTTTGTGTATGTGGTTGTATTTATTAGCTGTCAGTGAGACCTAGTATTACAAAGTTCACCCAGCAACTTTACACCAGTGGGAGAGGCAGAACTGCTCTTTCTTTTCAACATAACTTAAGTTACACATGATTTCTTCCAAGTGGTTTGGCTTGTTAAAAACATCTTGCATTATGATACAGGAATTTGCTGGCTTTGTGTTTACAGAAGTACCTGACTATGCCGGACTTTTGTGCAGCCTACGGATGCTCCAATCGCCGCTGTCTGCAAACAAGAACCCGTGGGATCACCACATATGTTTATGTTTGCTCAGTCTAATAAACCCATAACATGGTTGTGAAAGAATACCAAAGCTGAGGCTGGACGATGATTGATTGTTAGTGTGCCATGTGTCACTGTGTGTCTTATTGGTTTTGTGGTATACTGTATTTTATTTTATTGTGTGCAAGACACATTTAAAACAAATAACCTTGAACCTTGAAGCCCCATCTCTCCCCACCTGCTCCTGCTTCCTACATCCCCTCCACACCACACCAAGTTGTTCTTCTTAATAATAATAATACATTTATGTTGGGGGGCCGCCTTTCATAACACCCAAGGACACCTTACAGGGGCATAGGGGCAATATAGGGAACAATTTAAACAGTGGATTTTGTGATATATCAGCCGGGGTGAGTCAAGACAAACCACAAATGGACTACAGAAGGACATATGGTACAGTTTATATTATTCTTGGTCTTTTTTCAATAACATATTTCAAAGGTTCTGGATTTGTTTACAAATCTAGAAACTAAATACAAAACTAGGATGATAAGATCTCATGTCAAAAATAATTGTGATAAATTAGACAGAACTGGCCTGTATGTGAGCACATTTTATGTTGGTTTGGTTCTTCTGATAAAGGTGTGAATATCTAAATAATATACCAACATATGCTATTGTCATTAGTTGTGTCCCTGTTCTTCAAGCTAAGGCATTGCTCAATTAACAACTCTTGGCTTACAGAGTGGTAACATGAGACCGATTTTTATATATAAAATATAAATGTATTTTAATTGTATTTATAATTTATTTTAAATATTGACAATATAATAAAATAAATGGAAATATATACACCGGCAAATATTTAATATAAATACCTTGTGTGTGTGTATAGCTATTGCTTTATCTGATTAATGTTATTTTCATATCCATGAAAGTCCATGATTATAAGTATGCAGTATCATAACTACATCTTTGATGTTTATAAAAAACCAAACCGTTTGAAAATCGGTTGAAAATTGAGCAAGCTATGGTTATTTAAATAGTAAACCATAATGTTATGAATGAGAGCACTGCCTGTAGCAAGATGGCGGCCAAGTGGCAACGTCGGTCTCCATTGGCCAGCAGCGCGTGTGAGCCATCTAGTGTTTATATATATCTATGGTCACGCCGGCCAATCACTAAGCTTTGATGCGTTCAAGTGCATTATTCTGGCACAGGAAGATTATGTTATAGGACATTAACGATAAAACAGAATATTGTTGTTCTATTTTTAGACACATCTCGCAATCGACTGGGAATCTGCACTGATCTATACAATAGAGTCTGGCTGCAGACCGCAGCAAGGAGGCGTTTCCTATAGGGGCGTTTCCTATAGTGAACGACGGGAGCCGGTGTTGTGCCGTAGATTGAAGCCTTGCCGAAGATTGAAGCCCTGTTCGCGGGGACGCGCAAACGTGACGTCATCGCCTGTATTGAGTGTTCGTCTAGTTTAATAAGCTTTTGTCTCTCTTTTGAATGATATATTTCCCATCAGATTAAACAGCAAACGGCTGAATAAATAATGTGCATACAATTGCGAGGAGGGTCGTTTTAAGGACACTTTTCAGATAGTCACAATCTTCGTATTGGAACAAACTTCAGTTTTTGAGTGCAGTCCCACTCTGTTATATTCCTCCTTCCTACAGAACAGACAATGACAGGATAATAATTACGTCATTTGTCAGTATAGTCCTATTTCTTAAAACCCTCTCTGTTTTTTAAGTGTCTGATAACCACGAATAGTAAGCAATGATATGACAGTAATGATATAACATATGTCAGACACTGTGTTATTTTCAAGCAAGCCTAAAAGATAATGTGTTCAAACTGGCTTCACTCACTTCAATTGCTCCTTTGAATATCATTTGTATATATTACTACTCAACACATGTTTGTATTGTAATGCCACTCATATTTTATTTTTTATTGTATTTTAAGGTGACATTGAATGCTTTGAAAGGTGCCCTAAAATAAAGTGTATTATTGATCTTATATCTGTGCCTGTATCACACTATTAATGTTCCTTATTTTAGAGCTGCACTGTTCTCTATAACATGTTCAGCAGAGCAGGTATTTCTCCTGCCAGATATGGCACCCCCCCCCCCCCCCCCCCCCCCCCCCTACAACTTTCTCCAGGACAGTCACAACTTCACCAACATCACACTGGTGCTTGCTGTTCCCCTCTAGTTTGTGCTCACCAAAGCATTTCACTCTGGGCCCAGCAGGTACAAAAATAAATAAAAATAAAGGGCTTCCATATCCGGCAGTGCAGTTGCTAGAGCTGCCAGATTTTGAAGCGCCTCCTGTAATTTTGGCCAGGAAAGTCACAATGTCACCACAATCACACTGGTGTTGCCTGTTCCCCTCTAGTTTGTGCTCATCAAAGCATTTCACTCTGGGCTAAAGAGGGGCGTCCATATCCGGCAGCACCAACACCTGATCTGCCGGATTTGGAAGCCCCTCTTTAGTTTTTCACCTGCAGGGCGCAGAGTGAAATGCTTTGGTGAGCACAAACTAGAGGGGAACAGCAAGCACCAGTGTGATTTTGGTGAAGTTGTGACTATCCGGAGAAAGATATAGGGGGGGGGGGGGGGGTTCCATATCTGGCAGGAGAAATACCTGCTCTGAACATGTTATGTAGAGAACAGTGCAGATCTTCCCTATTGACACCAGGATTAAGCTAGTCTAAAATAAGGAACATTAATAGTGTGATAGAAAATGATATGTAATGTAATAGAGGCACAGATATAAGATCAATAATACACTTGATTTTAGGGCACCTTTCAAAGCATTCAATGTCACTTTAAAATACAATTAAAAAAAATAGTTGCATTACAATACAAACATGTGTTGAGTAGTAATATATAAAAATGATATTCAAAGGAGCAATTCAAGTGAGTGAAGCCAGTTTGAACACATTATCTTTTAGGCTTGATTGAAAATAACAGTGTCTGACATGATCATGTGATATCATTACTGTTATATCATTGCTTACTATTCGTGGTTATCAGACACTTAAACAACAGAGAAGGTTTTAAGAAATAGGACTATTGACAAATCACATATTATCCTGTCATTGTCTGATCTGTAGGAAGGAGGAATATAACAGAGTGGGACTATACACTCAAAAACGTAAATTTATTCCAATACGAAGATTGTGACAGATCTGAAAAACGTGTCCTTAAAACGAGCCTCCTCGCAATTGTATGCACATTATTTATTCAGCCGTTTGCTGTTTAATCTGATATATAATTCAAAAGAGAGATAAAAGCTTTGAAAAGGGTGAAAAAAGCTTAGAAAACGGCGAACGCTCAAAACAGGCGATGACGTCACCTTTGCGCGTCCCCGCGAACAGGGCTTCAATCCACGGCAAGGCTTCAACCTACGGCATAACACCGGCTCTCGCCCGCGAACGAGCCGTTTTTTGTTTTGTTTTTGCGGAGGGATCTAGATCGGCATGAAGGCACATTATGCAATGTGCAATGTGGACATTATCCCGCTTATTACACATGGCCACATTCTCAACAAAGTAACGACATGACTCCCAATAATAATTGAAATGCTTTTATGGATTTAGAAAAATATTTTATTGATTTAAAAAATAGTTTTATGTATTGATTTAAATTGACATGCATCCTCTAAGAAAAGTAGTCCGTTGTTACTGTTTGAACTAACGTAACAACGGCAGGAACTGCTTCTATAGTGTTTTTGAGGAGCTTTTTGATTACAGATTTGAAAACATCGTTGCTTGCTTTAAAAGTAGCACGATTCATTATGTCAAACCTTGAAAGATATCCCTGCCCTAATGCCAAAAGTAACTGGCAACTGAATATGTGTCGCTGTAGCTATGATGTCTATGTCTGGACCGCTGCGTAAAAAGGAGGGTTTCTGCCCCATTACTTCTCTTCTTACTTCTATAAGAATAAAACACGGAGAACGGAGATCTCTTTTTGTCCCCCTCTTCTCCCCGCTGCAGCCTAGCAGCGGATCTCAAAGCACGCTCCCCTCTACTGCAGGGAGAACAACTATATTTATATACTTTATATAGGTTGATACAGTAGCCCCTTTTTTAAAATACTTTGTATAGGTGTTGCCATCTGTTTTGTGTAGCGTGGTTCTACAAGCAAGTCAATGCATTCATTGGGTGGTATCAGAGAGTTACACGGGTCTGTAAATGCAATGAAAACAATTGGCCACAGCAAATCATTTATATTAAACATGTAATTTTTACTTTTGAATACTTTAGTACAAAGGATGTCTTGAATAATTTAAGTGATATATGTGTACACATATAAATCATTAGTCAAAACAGGGCTACATTTGATTTAATTAAAAGGTATAATATGTGGTAAACTGAAGAGCCCTTTGGGAGCCGAAAGAGCCGGCTCTTCTTGGTGAGCCAAATGATCCGGCTCAGCAAGAAGAGCCGGAATTCCCATCACTAGAAGGAATGACTTCTTCTGCGAGGATTTATAAAAGCAGCTGGAATCCCTTAAGTTGCCATTGGATAAAAAAAGTTATCGCCCCTATAGGAAACGCCCCTATAGGAAACGCCCCTATAGGATCCGCCTCCTTGCTGCGGTCTGCAGCCAGACCCATCTCGATCTATAGGAACGCAGTGTAGGCGGAGCCGTGACGTCATCTTCAATGAGAACCCCAGAAAAACCACATCAGCCTTTAGCACTCAGAGCTCACAGCTCCTTATATCTGTTCAGAAACTAGACAAAAGTTA
Organism: Pseudochaenichthys georgianus; assembly: GCF_902827115.2. NCBI lineage: Eukaryota > Metazoa > Chordata > Actinopteri > Perciformes > Channichthyidae > Pseudochaenichthys > Pseudochaenichthys georgianus. The sequence goes on along the minus strand of NC_047508.1, from coordinate 1,131,506 downwards.
AACAAGTACAAACCACAGACTGTCTGTGTCATGGCGAATACAGTCGCTGGTTTATTTATGTCTGTATAGTGTGGACGGTCGGAGCATATACTGCTTTAGCTTAGCCGAACTCCATTTAGACAACACGCATTTTAAAAGGTTTTTCGCCTGCCGTCTGTCTGCAGACTTGTCAAAGCATTAATTCATGGTTTTTACTCATCAGTAACCGGTTTTGAAACGTGTATTACAATTAAATCACGGTCAAATATGTTCATCTTGTTGTAGCCCCCTTGCCAGCGATTCTCTCTCTAGTTTAGCATACTCAGCCCGACTCAGCCTGTTTGTTGGCCCGGAAAGCATAGCCGTGGGAACATGTTTCAAATGGGGGGTGCTGTGGGGATGACACCAGGGCCGGTTTTGACCAATTTGCTGCCCAAGGCAAGATTTTAGCTGGCAATTACATTGCATGGCAATGAAAAACCTCTACAAAAGACCACTACACTACAAACAGAGAAACGTATTGATATGGTGGACAGCTTATATAAAAAGGCTTCAAATGTATTTAGTATTACATGAACATGTTGTAATTGCGTGGTGGACTTCACATCCTCTAGGGGGGTCCGTGGGTGGTCCCCCCGGGAAGATTTGTTTTAACATTTTAAAGTAAAATGCTTCAATCTGGTGCACTTTGAGCGTCCAATTACTAGAGACTGATCTAGGGGATACAACTCTAAAACACCCATATGAAAAAGATCGGTTTGCATTTTAATAATCAAATAAGTATGAACATAACCGATAACCTACCATAGCCAATAACAAATACATGTACGCTAACTTGTTTTATTTTTGTGGTTCATTTATATCTTATTTTATCAGTTAACATTTATTTATGCATATTTTTAAATCTCTCCAGTTATAAACAATATTTTTGGTTTACTGTCCTATAGTATACATTGGAATGATTTCAAACCTGTTTTTATTTATCTAATAATTAAGGAGTGCCTTGGAAATATTTGTTTACATAAATTGTGATCAAAACGTTTGAGACCCACTGAGACAACTTAGACTAAAGTGAACTATCTAAACACTCAGAGTCCTTTATCTCACTTACCTCATTCACACCAACGCAACTCCGGTTCAAGCTCCGTGCTAGAGCTTTCCAGGTTCAGAACCGGTTCTTCGGTTTAGCTCCGGCTCTTTTCACACTGCCTAGAGTCTGACTGCTGCTGCATCATTGCGTCATCGTTTGCGTCATGACGACGTAACCGTTTGCGTGCTTGCTTCATAAAGCCAAACCGCGCGGAAACCCCTCACAGCTGACACCGACAACAACAACAATGGCCGATTGTGCTCCAGCTTCATCTGTACCTCTTTCGGAAGACCAGATTCCCAGCAGGTAGCTGGTCTCTTCAGTGGACCACTGCTGCTTGTTAAGTTTCTTCATCGTTGTGTACAAACTGGATAAAACGCGGGCTTGTTGTTGTTGTTCAGGAATTGATCCCGCCCCTGCCCCTGCCCCCGCCTCGACGTAAGCGTGACGTATGTGGTGCTTTTGCTCTGGCCGGACAATTTTTTGGTGCTTGAAACGAACCGGATTCCAGAGCTAAGAGGCTGCTCCACTGCGGTGTGAAGAGGAAAACCCAGTGCTTTTCAAGCTCCAGCTCCGAACCGGCCCCGAAACACCGTTGGTGTGAATGAGGTAACTGAGCCTCTCAGTCTGACAGGAGAGCTCTCCCTCCACAACATTGTAGAAACAGCTTCTTATATACGTTAGAGCAGCAGAAGCTAACAATATTCCCCGCCAGTACCGGTGCACCCCCTCTCTCTATCTATCTATCTATCTATCTCTCTCTTTCTCTCACGCTGGCTGTGAGCTGCGGGCGCCTGATCAGCCAACATCCCCCACTTTCATCACTTACAGCGCCCATCGTACGGGGCAAATGGAAAATGTAACCGGGGTGAAAAGGGTGTTATCTTTACTTAATTATGAATGTTGTTACATCAAGGCTGAAAATTCATTTTTTTTGGATTATATTTGTATTTAATCTTGTGGAAGTGCAGATCCCCTGTCCTCCACCAAGGTGTGCTGCAGCACCCTCAGATTCCCTACTTCCCACAGCCCTGCGGAAAGAACCTCAATTTTATGGGGCCAGAACATTTGGAAATAGTACCCACTAGCCGGTACTAGGCCAAGGGGAAACGCAACCAAAAACGGGCCCCGCACGGCTCGGCACGCTTAAAGCGAGCTCCGCGCTGTAGTGGAAATGCGCCATAAGACTTGTGAAGCTGACTTTTCTGTTACCGGATGTTTATTTTAGTTTTTTTAAAGCGCTATGATTTCATAGAATAATAAGCACACATGCATATTGCAGGTCTTGTAAAAATTCCCAACTGTATCTTTTTGTAATAGAAGCATGTTCTGTAGCAGTTTCAGTCTGTTGTGGCATTAATGGTATCTAAGTTTGAGCATGATTATAGAAATACCAACACATCAAAACGGGTTTCATCACACTTTCTTCCTCCTGTTTTCATGGCGTCCAATTTGAATCAAAGCATTTTATGTTGTAAATTAGATGAATATTTTCAACACTTTCCTTCTATAGTAACACTTGTTTCTCTCTAACGGCACAGTACCGATCCAGAAGTCAATCGGAGCACTTTTATTACATCTATTACTGAGAATTGAAAACAGATAAAGATTGTATTTTAGATGTGAAGTGCCTTTTTGCTAAACACAGAGATAGAGTCAGTAAATCTGCTGCAAATGTCACATCCTAGTCATCGTCTATGATGCTCCTTGTTGTGTTACCTTTTACAGAGTTGTAGTGTTGGCACTTTCATTTTGAGGGTTTCAGGCTCTTGAGTTTTGTAATATTCACCATTCAACATCCACTCTTCCAAAATATTACTTTGTGCATTTCAAACAGAATCAGAGCACAGTGTAACCCATCGAGGAAATCCTCTCACCTAATCACATTCTCACATCAAGTTCCTTCTTTCTCATAAAACACTCACTTTGAGAACAAACTCAGAAACTCAGCAAAGAACAATGGGGCTCTTTTGACCTGTAGGAAACAGGAAGTAGACAGTCAGTATTCTGACTCTCTCTCTTTCTCTCTAGGGATCTTCTACACGGCAGCCATTGTGGGCCCAGCAGCGGGCTACCTGTTGGGGGGATACTTCCTCAACATGTACACTGAGATCCACCTGAAGTGAGTCTGCTTTGGATGATAGGATTAGAACTCATTAGAATGAACAAACATATGCATATTAGAATAGAACAGTCTAAAGTGGAAAATGCATGAAGAGATCAAACTACAGAGTAACTAGAGTACATTAAATAAGGGATAGTAGGCAGCGATGGTGATTAGTTCCTCGGGCTATAATGACTGGCTTGCTGCATATTATCCCAATTATAAAGGTTATAAAGGAAGGATTGAAGCTCCTTTCCTATCATCTAGAGAATTTGAACAGCTCTTATCATGGCTGCTACTGAGGTACTTCCAGGTCATTTCACTCCGTTAGGAACTTTCCTAAGCTAAACCCTTGTCTGTCTGTCTTCTGCTGTTCCCTTTAGTGTTTACTTCCTGTCTGTCTGTCTTCTGCCGTTCCCTTTAGTGTTTACTTCCTGTCTAGCTTCTTCTGCCGTTCCTTTTAGTGTTTACTTCCTGTCTGTCTTCTTCTGCCGTTCCTTTTAGTGTTTACTTCCTGTCTGTCTGTATTCTACTGTTCCCTTTAGTGTTTATTTCCTGTATGTCTGTCTTCTGCTGTTCCCTTTGGTGTTTACTTCCTGTCTGTCTTCTTCTGCTGTTCCCTTTAGTGTTTATTTCCTGTCTGTCTTCTTCTGCTGTTCCCTTTGGTGTTTATGTCCTGTCTGTCTTCTTCTGCTGTTCCCTTTAGTGTTTACTTCCTGTCTGTCTTCTTCTGCCGTTCCTTTTAGTGTTTACTTCCTGTCTGTCTTCTTCTGCCATTCCTTTTAGTGTTTACTTCCTGTCTGTCTTCGTCTTCTGTTCCTTTAAGTGTTTCCTTCTTTTCGGTCTTCTTTTGTTGATTTCTCTGTCCTCTAGTTCTCTCCCTTTTAACTTCTTCCTTCTCTTGTGCTGTTTTCCTGTTCTCTTTTTCTTTTCTATACAGTTCTGTGCTGTTCAAAAATATGAAAATGTATTCCATGGTGTTTTCTGATGGAGGAATTATAATGTTTTTTAGGCCGTGTAATAACGTTATTTTCAATAATGTTATTTTAATTAAAAACATTTAAATCTTTATTTCAAACTGTCAACATAGTATCAAAAGAAAACACCAACATACAGATAAAGCTATAAGACAGCAGAACTAAAAGCAGTACCGAACAGAAAAAGTCATGACAGTTGTCATCACTACCAGATTGCATTGTGGGGTATTATGCCAGTGTAGTGTAAAGTGTTAACCAGAGAAAGTATGCAGTTGGTTTTCAAACAAAGTTTTTGCAATACAAAAATCTCACACAGAACAGGCTGGAATAGAACAAACTACACTATTAACAGACTAGAAATGTGAAGAATAGAATATACATTTCACAGCATTCGATGTAATAATGTGTGTGTGTTTTTTTTTCTTTCTGACAGGACAGAGATGACTCCAGATAACCCTCTGTGGGTGGGGGCCTGGTGGATTGGATTCCTGGCAGGAGGAGCAGCAGCTCTGCTGGTAGCATTCCCCATCCTGGGCTACCCACGACAGCTTCCTGGTACCACACACACACACACACACACACACACACACACACACACACACACACACACACACACACACACACACACACACACACACACACACACACACACACACACACACACACACACACACACACACACACACACACACACACACACACACACACACACACACACACACACACACACACACACACACACACACACACACACACACACACACACACACACACACACACACACACACACACACACACACACACACACACACACACACACACACACACACACACACACACACACACACACACACACACACACACACACACACACACACACACACACACACACACACACACACACACACACACACACACACACACACACACACACACACTCACTCTCTCTCTTTTGTATGGGAATGTCATTTGTCACTCAGTCTTATTTTCTCTTCCTCTCCCTGCAGGCTCTCAGGAGTACGTGGCCATGCGGGTTTCTGAAGCCCACCAGCTGAAGGATGGCAGCCACACCACAGCCGCAGACCCTCAGTTTGGAAAATCAGTCAAAGACATGCCAAGGTTAGGCATTTACTGAATAAGAAGAGGACATTAGAGTGGTTTATACTGTAGACAGACATGACATCACCATAATGTGTGTGGGCACGTATGGGTTGTAATAATGACCGAGAGCATTCACATGAAGAGCTGTTTTTGTGCAATACATCACAAAAGTATTACATGGAAAATATTCAGAGAAAGAACCTAGATATTAAGAAAGGAGGAGGATATTTAATTGTACGGTGGCTGACAGGGGTGAACACGCACTGCAGCTTCAGAAAGGATGCAACTGTGACAATGATAGTGATTGTTGGCCAATGTAATAATCAACAAGCGCTCCGGTCCCAGCTGTGTGCGTCACTTTTTAGTGTCCCCTAGTTTCCGTTGGGTTTTCAGCTTCTTGCAGCGTTCTGTATTTGCGGCGTTTCGTTTACGCAACGCTTTCGGTAAAACCTTGCATGTTTCCTCATGTTGGTGTATGTTCTCTAAATGCTACACGTGTTCTAAAGTTGGTGAAGATTTTGCTTCATTTGCATGAGTTTTGGCACATTTGTTATTTGCATCGCTTTTGAAGCTGCAGCTCGTTTCTCCTTGTGGAAGTGTTTTTGGCGCGTTTGAACCAAGCAGCAAACTCTGGGGAAGAGCCGGGACGCCACACACTGCAGTTCATATATTGGCCGATAGGCGATGGCTGCAGAAAGGAGCAATTTCCATAGACCCCCATGTTAAAATGCCCAATTTGACAGCATAAAAAAACATGTTTCTATCCCTGGCTCCATACATTTTTATCGATATAGTTAGATTCCACCTTCATGATTATGGATCTGTGAGTGAATTGTTTTCTAACACGACCCTTTTATTTATATTAGGTCTTAAAGTTTTTGCATAAATTAGGGCGTGGTCACGTTGATGGACACGTACATGCCTCACTGTCAGCTAACAGCAACTTGTCCACTCTGCTAGGCTACAACCATAGAGGCTACAACGTTAGTTAGTCATAGTACTGTACTTGACCCTTTAGCCGTGTTCGTGGTGATTGTGGGAATATTGTTACAAATACCAGACAATTAAAATGTCGTGCTGTGCGCTTGAATGTACTAACAGAACTTCCAAGAAGTCTACTCTCAGCCTTTTTCGGTGAGTAAAATGATAATATTATACATGTTAACCCCGTTAGCAGATGTTTGTGTGCTTGTTAGCTTAGATTGTTATGTAGCTTATTAGCCAGCTAAGGACGTAACCCTGTATACATGTGTGTGTATATATATATATATATATATATATATATATATATACAGTTTAGTTTATGATTCAGCCTTGGGTAAGACTTGTATAGTCTATGGCTATGACGCCCATAATGCTAAATGGGAGCAAATGTTAAAAGGGGACCCAATTATCCCACCGGAGTCCGCCGCCGAAGCTAACCGGAGCCGAAGCTAACTGGAGCCGTAGCTAGTCCTTTGCGGCTCCGTTAGCTTCGGCCAGCGGCGGAGCCCGGCGTTATAACTGGAGATCAAGGAATGCAGCGAAACGCGGAATTGGTTCGCCTGCAGCCTTCTATAGTATTTGCTAAAGAAATGATGTTGAACAAGGCTTATTAAGCTGAAGATCGCCACAATTGTTCTGCTATGTATCGGTCCTTAATATATATATATATATATATATATATATATTTATATACCGTGTGCTGTTTATCTACAATTGTGCACACATGTATATATACATATATGTATAGTATGTTTGTGTGTAATGTCAACCATCTGAAGTCATGTAAAGTAAGCCAGGACCATCAACTTACAGGTTGTGCAGTTTGGCGTGGAGGAGGTTGCCATCTTGTTTTTTCTTAATGCTGAAAGAAATAAAAATGGTTTAATCAATATAAAAGCACCTTTCTTTTTCTACAGTCATATTTCATTAATTAAATGTAATTCACGCAACACTGGCCATATCTCTGCTAGTTTACAAAGTTTAGTTACAAATGACATTTATATTTGAAAAACGGTGAAGCACTTAAAGGAATGGTCCACTCATTAGATAATTAATCAAAACTTCAGTATTTAGTGAAACGTTATGTTTAAACCATACCCTGAAGAAATCAGCGATATTCCCCGGTAAATAATGATTTTATAGCTCTTTTTTATCAAGACCTGTATATTCCGCCTGGCCGCCGCCATGTTTGCCATTTTCAGTAGTCACGTGATGGTCGTGACGTCATCCATGCGTTCACTTTGAACACACACGGAAATATGGTGGAGTATTTCAGTTCGGACTCGTCAGCAGAGGAACAAGTTTTGACCAATGTGAAGAGATTGGATGGGGGAATTCATCCATACATATCAGTATGACAATACAACACCCACTGTCCTTAGACCCTCACATCGTACAAGGAAAAACTTCCGAAGAAAACCCACAGTTTAAAGGGAACATGGGAGAAACCTCAGGGAGAGCAACAGAGGAGGGATCCCTCTCCCAGGACGGACAGACGTGCAATAGATGCCGTGTGTAAATTGAAAAGATAATACATTTGCAACATAGGTAGTCCAAATGTTTGGAAATGCATGTGTGTATAATGGGAAGATGATATAAGATACTATATGTATGCATGTAGTACCACCCTTGCTAGCGATTCCCTCTCTAGTTTAGCATACTCAGCTTCGTTGTCCCTGGCCATAGAATCACGATTTTATGGGGCCGGAAAAACTGGGGGGAAATACACACTAGCCGGTACTACGCTATATGGAAAGGCCACCAAAAACTGTCCTGGCCTGGACGCTAAAGGACGTTAAAACGGGGCTAGCCGCTGCAATGGAAATGCGCTATAACATACCTTATTCTTACTCCGAGCACTACTTCTGCTCCTCCGTCGCTTCACACTTGCAGAGGGCGATTTCTCAACTGGCCGAACTGGTGTCCTGGTCGGTGATGACACCAGAAAGACCGATGGTACTGCATCTCCATTGAGTAATGGTTGTTCTTTAAATCCCATGTTATGTTTGATCATACTCTCAGTGTAGTCGTCCGGAAATGTGAAATGTTCGCTGCATACATGAGCCTGTAAATCTCTCGGTTCGGGCCGGCCACATTTTGCTAGCCACTGCCTCCGAATGTACTTCTTACGCTTACCTTTTGGCAACAGATGGAACCGAGCATTCCGTGGATTGTTCCTATCCGAATTATGGCAATATTTCGCGATACAGTGAGGCATATTTGAAGAGAGAAACTACAGTAAATAACATGGAGATCAACGTGTCTTCGAAAACCAAACGCATGGATTACGTCACGTCCGGGAAATGGCGGCGCCCACAGTGTTGATGTTATTTCGGTATATAATCAGTTTAAAATCACTGATAATGTCATCGGATTAAAAAAAAAAAAGAGAGACTGGCAGAGAGTCTGTTTTATCGGATGATAATTTTTAAAAAATGAGTGTCATGAGCATACCATTCCTTTAAAAAACAATTGTATAGTGTAGGTTCAAGAACATTTAAATCAAAAGGACAAGTTTTGTAAAGTTACAGGGTATCTTACCTTCAGAATATGCCGGGAACGAGGAGCGGTGACCGCAAGCTGGGTTGTTAGCATAGACTGTGTTGTTAGCATAGGTTGTTAGCTTAATACTGAGAGCATGTTAGCTTAGCTGCTTAGCCAGAGCTAGGTCTGGAACGTCACGCTCGGTGGCAGCAGGTCCCGCCCTGTCCCGCCTCAGCACCACCTCTTTGCCCGTATTTGGAGCAGGCGGGAGAAGGCGGGAGTTAGACTCTGACGTCACTGTCGAGCCGTTAGTAGGCGACTCCGCCTACTAAGGGCTTCACGGCAACTCTGCAGAATCCTATGGGTGACGTCACGGACCCTACGTCCATTCATATATACAGTCTATGGTTTGAACAGGTCAGTCACAATTTAAATTAGAAACGGGTGAGGAGGAAACATCTTGTTGATGAATACTTTGTCTATGAAGCCAAATGTCCCAACCCAGTCTCACGGCATTTCGTGTTCACCAACACGATTTTTAATCTATTGATTCGTGTTCACCAACACGATTTGCCCCTTTTTTTCATGTTGCACAGCACGATTTTAAAAGCAATGCATTTCTACTGCCTGCAGCACGTCTTTTTCTCCGGTCGGGTCGTGGAAGACCGGAAGCTGTGTGGTTCATAAAAACATGTTCTTACTCAATATCAAGCCACAATTATTGCTTTTATTTTAAATCGTATAATTTTGGACTGTTGTTGCCGTCTGTGAGGAAAATAAATGGGGCTCAGAGCCTCATAATACGGAAATCTGTATTTTTAAATATTTGTTTCCTTCTAATTCGTTATTCTTTTCAAAATAACACACTGTTATTTACTCACCAATAACACACAATTATCCTTGCTTTTATTTATTGGTTTAATTCCATAATCTCTGGCTTTTTTGGTGTCCGTCAGGAACTGAATTTCAAAATAAAAATAACCGGAAACAGACGTAGGCCTATAAGGGACATTTCGAGCATCATTGCGATTGTCAACATTTCTGAGTTTAGGATGACCGAAGACACTACACTACCCATAATCCCCAGCTATCGTTTAGGACTACAGTCCCATAAGGTTACGCAGAGCGTCAAACAGCTGTGTGAAATGGAACGAAACCACGCCAGACTATCCAAAACTGGAATCGAACGCCCCCCCAGAACTACACATGCTGGCTATTGTGTTTCGCAAAATGTTCTATGGGACGTCTCTACTGAACGTTTTCGTTTTTCCCACAATTAGAAGTTGCCAGTATTAAACACATTGGTGTTATCAAATGTAAAACATATAATTAATAAATGGGTGAAAATCGCTTGTGTCCATAATGCGCAGCATTAATATATACCCACATGACAGCTCATTGCTACTTTGTAATTCTACTCCACGACAATTCAGAGGTTAACCTGGTATTTTTACTCCACTGCATTTATTTGAGTTACTTTGCAGATTCTGATTAATGATGTGAAATATAAACAACCCTTAAATCAGACTTTAGTTACACGTGACCTGAGTAAAATTCAGGTAAGGTGATTGTCAAGTGCCAACAATCAGGAGAGATATTTGATAGTTGGTGCTTGAGAAGACTAAACATGTATCTGCAATTGACATGAATGGAAACGAGTAATAAAGTATATTCATTACTCGTTATTCTCTACTAATAGTTAATTAAAGACTGTATATTATGGCTATTTTGCACATCCCTTTCAAGATTTTAAAGGGTTATTGACATATCATATACACAACTACGGTGTAGTTATGCAATGAATGAAAAACTTGGGTCACAGGTTCCTCAACAGTGCATTACAAGACATCTATCAATATGTGTGTACCTCCACCATTAAACTGTCATATTCTGCACATTTCTTATTCTATCTACATACATAAGAGTATAATTCATATGTATAATATCAGTTAAAATAAGTGCTTCAACATAGTTAACATTGCAGGAAAGCAATATATTAGACGTCAAGTACTTTTTCAGGCTTAATATTTATCTGTAGATAGATACCCCCAAAGTTTTTTTATTATTTAAAAGAAGACCTTAATCTGTTATTTAATGTTTAAATAAAGGTTAATTAGTTTTTCTGTTTTGCACCTCCTCCTATTAATATATTTGTACATCCTGCACTAAACTGTTTTATTGTAGAGATCACTTAGTATCTTCTTGATTTTTTATATTCTATATTTCTATCACAGACCTTCTACTTTCCCCCTATGAAAGTATGTACTCTTCATATTTGTATTCAAATATTCAAATAATATTTGATGAAAAAAATATTAAGAGTACATTATTGTTTTTATGTGTTATATTAACAGATAAAAACAATAATTCAATAACGTGCTTTAACCACTAGGCGGTGCACACAAGGTACACACAGCCATAATAACTTTGTATTATTAGTGTAGGACACGTTTTATTCATGCTTTCACATCATTTTACAGCATATTGCTATACTATTTCAGACTCAGTATTTACATTCTTACATTCAAAGAAAATCAGTAATATCTTTAAAAACTACAGTCCTTTTATATCAGCTGTGCACCGTTATGGTGTATATATCTGTGAATTAGATAAATGTAAAAGTCAGCCGAATTAGTGTTGATACTGCAAGGAGACGTATTGTGTGAAGAGAAATTGAAGATGTTGTTTAATTGTTGAATATATTTATGATCCACGTCAAGTATTCAGTTTCGGGGCCATTTCTTCCAGTTTTTCCAAAGGTCTTCTCATCAGGGCTCTCTAAATAAAGAACTACGGCTGATCTGTAATATACAATGCAGCCGAACCGTGTATTACAATGCCGTTATGTGATGACTTTCAAAGAGAAAAGCAAGAACACTCGGAATTAAGTATTATTTTATTCTTTTAAAATGTTTTCCGGATTTCATATCATATAAACACCAAAACCCAGCATGCATTGCGGCTAAAACATCCAATAAGTGAGCTTAAAACCATAGCTGAGGATCTTGGATAATCGCTCGAAATGCCTACGTCTGTTTCCGGTTATTTTTATTTTGAAATTGAGTTCCTGACGGACGCCAAAAAAGCCCGAGATTATAGAATTAAACCAATAAATAAAAGCACGGATAATTGAGTGTTATTGGTGAGTAAATAACAGTGTGTTATTTTGAAAAGAATAACAAATTAGAAGGAAAAAAAGATTTAAAAAAATACAGATTTCAGTATCCTGAGGCTCTGAGCCCCATTTATTTTCCTCACAGACGGCAACAAAAGTCCGAAATTATACGATTTCAAATAAAAGCAATAACTGTCGCTTGATATTGAGTAAGAACATGTTTTCTGGCCCCGTGCTGCAAACATTCTAACCATTTAAAATCTGGACAATTACGACTGAAGTAAATAGGCAGGCAGGTAACAGTTATTATGTTGTTGAAACAATCTTTCCAACAAAATAATAAAACATAGAGAAAATCAATTGCAGCAGCCAAAGTGTGATGTCACCACTGGAGCACTGAGGATTACACTCAGAAGTAGGCGATAATCATGGCACATTATGTAACAAGAGGAAATATCCCGTGCCATGTTGATCTGCATTAGGAGCGTCTCCAGGCTGTTGAGATTAGCACAGCCGGCTTTAATTAAAAAGGAAAATTACGTTTATTAGACTCACCCCTCCTCTCTTTCTCTCTCCAGGTCCGTGCTGCTCCTCTTAAAGAACCCCCCCTTCCTGTTCCTGTGCCTGGCCGGGGCCACGGAGGCCACGCTCATCGCAGGCATGTCCACCTTTGGTCCAAAGTTCCTGGAGTCTCAGTTCAACCTCAGTGCATCAGAAGCTGCCACATTGTTCGGTGAGTGACCAAGGGTAAAATCAGACGACGCATCATTCAAGTCTATTGGAGTTTTGGATAAAAGGGCAAAAACTATTGCATGGCAACACTGGCCAAGACACCTTTAATCTGATACTGTATCTTTAGTGCAAAATGGAAATGTAGACTCAAATTTTGAGCTGCAGGAAAACCAATAACGTATCCACAATGACAGGAGAGGGAGTATTAATCTGCGCAGTAGATTTGAATACAATTTACCTGATTGTAATTGTGAAGCTGACAATTGAGCGGCCAGACCAAGCAAGGAGGCAGAGGCAGAACGTCCAAAATACAACCCGGTGTGGGCATTTATTAAGTCAGGAACACATGACACAGCCTCAATCCTGCTGTTTCTCCCTGACCAGCCTGCAGCCACAAGGATCTCACACACACTCTCTCCCAAACAGCAAAACCCCAGAGCCTAAATGCCCAACCCAATCAACCCAACAGGACACAGGTGAGGGGGGAGGAGACACCACAGAGCACCAGGTGCACACAAGCAATGGCAACAGACATGGGGAAAGGGGAACACATTTCAAAATAAAATACAATAAACACTACATCAATCAATAATATAAACTGTATAAACATGTGCACATATGCAAGGCCCGAAGCCATCAGTGACAAAGTTACCTTCGTCACATTTCCTTACCCCTCTCCCCAGGAAGCACAGTGTCTTAACAGTCTCGGCTTCGGGACAACCAGTCAGCCACCCGGTTGTACGTCCCTGGCCGGTACTTAACCGCAAAGTTGGATAGCTGCAAGGCAAGGGACCACCGCGCGATGCACATGGTTGCATCTCTCTCTGGCCTTGGCCATTTTGCTTTCCTCCATGGGTCTCCACTCCGCCCGGTGTTTCCTGGACTCCTCTATGTGCCGCGGAGTGGCTCTGACCTTCTCCAGCCTCAGCGGCCTCTGCACCGGATCCTCATCGTCCCCCTTCCTGACACACTCATCAACCAGGAGCTTCTCTGTCTCAGCTGTACCGTCTGCTTCAGCGTCTGAAATGGTTACCTTTGGGACGTCTATCCCCACGACAACAACCTGCTTCCCCTTGTGCAGCAGGGTTTTCTCAGAGGGGGCCGTGAAGTCGACAGGAAGCTTCCCTTTCTTCCTCTTTGGGATGTGATTCTTCCTCTCCCGGCGCTCCTGCCGTTTCTCCTGCATGACGCGCTCTCTCTCCTGACGGATTTTCTCAGCCATTTTCACCCGCTCCTCCTCTGACAGTTTCTTCTTCGAAAGCTTGGACTGCGGCCTCTCTAGCTGAGCAGGATCCGCCCGGGACCGCTGCAGTTGCATCAGAAAGGCTATCTGCTGCTTCATCTGGATGAGCTCCCTCTCGCGCTTCTCCTCCGTGCTGCGCTGCAGGTGACACTGCAGGCTGATGTTCACCTTCTCCAGCTTCTTAGCGGCCGCTCGCTCAAATTCCCTCTTCATCTGGCGGTTATTCTCCTCCAGGATTTTTACCAGCTCCTCCCGCTTATATGTTTCTTCCTCCTGTTGTTTTCTGCGGTCCTGCTCCCGAAGCTCCATGCGGTACTCTTTAATCTGCTGCATCACTTTTTCCCCTCTTTGGGTCCGGTCCCCATACCGATGCGGTCGAGCTCCTCAGCCAATCTGCCGTCTTGCCTCTGGAGTTTCCGTGCCTCTTCTATCTCAGATACCTGTTGCTGTATCCGTAAAAACTGCTGCTCTCCGGCTGCCTGAGACTGCATGAGTAACATCATCTCCGTTAGTTCCTCAAACTTGTGGTTATTCTCCTCCAGCATTTTCACCTCCTCACTTGGTCAATCCCACTTCTGACACCAATTGTGAAGCTGACAATTGAGCGGCCACCCGACCACGGATAAGCGGGAGAAGATGGATGGACAATTGAGCGGCCAGACCAAGCAAAGAGGCAGAGGCAGAACGTCCAAAATACAACCCGGTGTGGGCATTTATTAAGTCAGGAACACATGACACACAGCCTCAATCCTGCTGTTTCTCCCTGACCAGCCTGCAGCCACAAGGATCTCACACACACTCTCTCCCAAACAGCAAAACCCCAGAGCCTAAATGCCCAACCCAATAAACCCAACAGGACACAGGTGAGGTGGGAGGAGACACCACAGAGCACCAGGTGCACACAATCAATGGCAACAGACATGGGGAAAGGGGAACACTGAAGTAACAGCACTCTGTCCGAATCTGACCAGTTTCTTGCCTCTGCTATGCGTTCAAATTGAGTGAAAAAAATGTCCGGGTCACGCTCATTGAACTTTGGCACTAATCGCAAGTAAGAAATGATATCGCCACTGCCTGATGCCGACCTATCACCACCATCCTCCCCTGGAGAAAACTTGCCCTCTTCCATCAGCTGTAATCTAGCATATTCCACCTCACATTTCATCCTTTCCACCTCCAGCGTCTTCTCCGCCTGCAACTTCTCCTGCTCCAACTTCAACTTCTCCTGCTCCAACCTCAATCTCTCCTGATCAAACTGCATGGCCAAAAGCTCCTTTTGCTGCTCGAACGTCAAACCAACTGTCTGAACCACTACCGGCACGAACCCTGCCGCACCAGACTCACTCTTCTGCAACACCCCCTGCTCAAACAAAGATGACACAATGACAGTTTTAATGTCATGTTTCCGCTTGCTCCCCACCACAGCAATGTCATAGTGCTCTGCTATTTCTATCAACTGCGCCTTCTGGCAATCATCTAATAAAGACACGGAGGGCGCATCCACAAACGCTGACAAAGAAGTCATAATAGCCAATCAGAAAGCAAAGTATTAAACTGCCAACACGCATGGGCATAAGATGAACCCAACAGAGAACTTCCCCCTAACTGCCTAAACACAATCTTCCTAATCTCCCCTAGTCTTCATGTGGCTTGCGGCGGGTAATTACGCACTGGAACCCGGCGGAGTTATGGAGCGACCTGCACACAGGTAACACCAAGAACTCACGCGGACGTGCCCCCGAGACAGCTGTCCGAAAACAGCTGACACTAACCACGTCGCCACAACACTATGAAAAAAACAAACAGACGCAACCCAAGGGGAAACGCCACTTAAGCCTAGCGGGGAAAACTCTTTACAAAAGCGTAACAAGCAGCAACATCGTACCTTCCGATTGGCACACTAAACCTGACGACATGTCAAACACTAAAGCTTCCTGAAACCCAAAAAACCATGATGTGACCAAATAGCAGCGCCGAGCCAGCACACAGCTGGACCACATCAACTAATTAGCTGCTCAAATGACGCCATGTGCTCTGAGCACTACACAAACTTTTGACCAAACCAAATGACCTGTAGGACGAGCCCCCATTTGTTATGACCTGGCTCAAAAGGCCACAACAGAAAGGAGACACGACATCTAGACGGTTAACAACATGTGTTTATTTAGGACAAACAAATCAAATCAAGTCAAAACCAGTAAAGTATGAGGTGTGGATGTCAGTGGTATCAGTAATGTAAATGCAGGGTGAGGACTGTATGGACATGTATGTGTGTGAGAGTGTTGAAGTGCACAAAGTAAAGCAACTGAAGAAACTCATAATATACTCAACAAAACCGGAGTGCCTGCAGGGAGAAGCAGAGAGCACAGACAGGAGCAGAGAGGCTTTAAAATAGCTGCAGAGCACCAGACCCAGGTGCCCTGAGTTACTGCAATCAGTGCAATCAATGCAGCCAATGCAGCACAGACAGAACAGCCACACCCTCTCTACTGATGGACCCACAGGGGCATCACACAAAATAAAATAAAATGCAATAAACACTACATCAATCAATAATATAAACTGTATAAACATGTGCACATATGCAAGACCCAAAGCCATCAGTGACAAAGTTACCTTCGTCACAGTAATACATGAGGTCTACAAGTACACTTGATGACTTGATGGTGGTGAAGGATCGTTCTATGATCATCACTATCATGTAAAAAGCTCTACTATAATGGATAAAAGCACGAGTCCTTTGGACGCTATATTTACAGCAAAGAAGCATTACTGAAAGTGTATTTGTCTTCCCAGGATACATGGTGGTCCCAGCAGGCGGGGGGGGCACCTTCCTGGGCGGCTACATAGTAAAGAGAATGAACCTGCGCTGTCGAGGCATCATCCGTTTCTGCATTGTGTGTGCCATTGTAAGTCTCCTCGCCATCTTCATCTTCCTCATCCACTGCCCCAACGTGCCAATGG
Source organism: Pseudochaenichthys georgianus (assembly GCF_902827115.2). Taxonomy (NCBI): domain Eukaryota; kingdom Metazoa; phylum Chordata; class Actinopteri; order Perciformes; family Channichthyidae; genus Pseudochaenichthys; species Pseudochaenichthys georgianus. Next base: position 1,114,733 of record NC_047508.1, on the reverse strand, counting down.
CCGGTGTCACAGCACCATACCAGTACGACCTGATGGAGAAACACCAGCTGGACCAGTACAGAGACTTGTACGACGAGCCCAGCCAGCTGCACCTCAGGAACAGGTGGGAAGTGTTCCTGTTAATTACTCATTTGACTAAAATATGTTTTAGTCATAGCCTTCCTTCCTTTCATCTCATTGCTGTCTTCCCTCTGCCTGCAGCTCTTTGGAGGAGACCCTGACGGTGGGCTGTAATGCCGGCTGTGGTTGTGTCAGAGAGCTTTACAACCCGGTGTGTGGGGCAGATGGTGTGATGTACTACTCTCCCTGCCACGCTGGGTGCAGCTCCGTCAACCACACCGACCGTCTCACAGGCAAACAGGTACACTCCACACACTGGAAACAGGTACACTCCACACACACACTGGAAACAGGTACACTCCACACACTGGAAACAGGTACACTCCACACACTGGAAACAGGTACACTCCACACACACACACACACACACACACACACACACAACACACACACACACACACACACACACACACACACACACACACACACACACTGGAAACAGGTACACTCCACACACACACTGGAAACAGGTACACTCCACACACTGGAAACAGGTACACTCCACACACTGGAAACAGGTACACTCCACACACACACTGGAAACAGGTACACTCCACACACTGGAAACAGGTACACTCCACACACACACTGGAAACAGGTACACTCCACACACACTGGAAACAGGTACACTCCACACACACTGGAAACAGGTACACACCACACACTGGAAACAGGTACACTCCACACACACACTGGAAACAGGTACACTCCACACACACACACTGGAAACAGGTACACTCCACACACACTGGAAACAGGTACACACCACACACTGGAAACAGGTACACTCCACACACACACTGGAAACAGGTACACTCCACACACACACACTGGAAACAGGTACACTCCACACACACACTGGAAACAGGTACACTCCACACACTGGAAACAGGTACACTCCACACACACACACTGGAAACAGGTACACTCCACACACTGGAAACAGGTACACTCCACACACACACACACACACACACACACACACACACACACACACACACACACACACACACACACACACACACACCACACACACACACACACACACACACACACACTGGAAACAGGTACACTCCACACACACACTGGAAACAGGTACACTCCACACACTGGAAACAGGTACACTCCACACACACACTGGAAACAGGTACACTCCACACACACACTGGAAACAGGTACACTCCACACACACACTGGAAACAGGTACACTCCACACACTGGAAACAGGTACACTCCACACACACACACACACACACTGGAAACAGGTACACTCCACACACACACTGGAAACAGGTACACTCCACACACTGGAAACAGGTACACTCCACACACACACTGGAAACAGGTACACTCCACACACTGGAAACAGGTACACTCCACACACACACACACACACACACACACACCACACACACACACACACACACACACACACACACCACACACACACACACACACACACACTGGAAACAGGTACACTCCACACACACACTGGAAACAGGTACACTCCACACACTGGAAACAGGTACACTCCACACACTGGAAACAGGTACACTCCACACACTGGAAACAGGTACACTCCACACACACTGGAAACAGGTACACTCCACACACACTGGAAACAGGTACACTCCACACACTGGAAACAGGTACACTCCACACACACACTGGAAACAGGTACACTCCACACACACACACACACACTGGAAACAGGTACACTCCACACACACACTGGAAACAGGTACACTCCACACACTGGAAAACAGGTACACTCCACACACACACACACACACTGGAAACAGGTACACTCCACACACTGGAAACAGGTACACTCCACACACACACACACACACACACACACACACACACACACACACACACACACACACACACACACACACACACACACACACACACACACACACACACACACACACACACACCACACACACACACACACACACACACACACACTGGAAACAGGTACACTCCACACACACACTGGAAACAGGTACACTCCACACACTGGAAACAGGTACACTCCACACACACACTGGAAACAGGTACACTCCACACACTGGAAACAGGTACACTCCACACACACACTGGAAACAGGTACACTCCACACACACACTGGAAACAGGTACACTCCACACACACTGGAAACAGGTACACTCCACACACACTGGAAACAGGTACACTCCACACACTGGAAACAGGTACACTCCACACACACACTGGAAACAGGTACACTCCACACACACACACACACACACACACACACACACACACACACACACACCACACACACACACACACACACACACACACACACACACACACACACACACACACACACACACCACACACACACTGGAAACAGGTACACTCCACACACACACTGGAAACAGGTACACTCCACACACTGGAAACAGGTACACTCCACACACACACTGGAAACAGGTACACTCCACACACTGGAAACAGGTACACTCCACACACACACACACACACACACACACACACACACACACACACACACACACACACACACACACACACACACACACACACACACACACACACACACACACACACACACACACACACACACACACACTGGAAACAGGTACACTCCACACACACACTGGAAACAGGTACACTCCACACACTGGAAACAGGTACACTCCACACACTGGAAACAGGTACACTCCACACACTGGAAACAGGTACACTCCACACACACACTGGAAACAGGTACACTCCACACACTGGAAACAGGTACACTCCACACACACTGGAAACAGGTACACTCCACACACACTGGAAACAGGTACACTCCACACACTGGAAACAGGTACACTCCACACACACACTGGAAACAGGTACACTCCACACACACACACTGGAAACAGGTACACTCCACACACACACTGGAAACAGGTACACTCCACACACTGGAAACAGGTACACTCCACACACACACACACACTGGAAACAGGTACACTCCACACACTGGAAACAGGTACACTCCACACACACACACACACACACACACACACACACACACACACACACACACACACACACACACACACACACACACACACACACACACACACACACACACACACACACACTGGAAACAGGTACACTCCACACACACACTGGAAACAGGTACACTCCACACACTGGAAACAGGTACACTCCACACACACACTGGAAACAGGTACACTCCACACACTGGAAACAGGTACACTCCACACACACACTGGAAACAGGTACACTCCACACACACACTGGAAACAGGTACACTCCACACACACACTGGAAACAGGTACACTCCACACACACACTGGAAAGAGGTACACTCCACACACTGGAAACAGGTACACTCCACACACTGGAAACAGGTACACTCCACACACTGGAAACAGGTACACTCCACACACACACACACACACACACACACACACACACACACACACACACACACACACACACACACACACACACACACACACACACACACACACACACACACACTGGAAACAGGTACACTCCACACACACACTGGAAACAGGTACACTCCACACACTGGAAACGGGTACACTCCACACACACACTGGAAACAGGTACACTCCACACACTGGAAACAGGTACACTCCACACACACACTGGAAACAGGTACACTCCACACACACACTGGAAACAGGTACACTCCACACACTGGAAACAGGTACTCTCCACACACACTGGAAACAGGTGCACTCCACACACTGGAAACAGGTACACTCCACACACACACTGGAAACAGGTACACTCCACACACACACTGGAAACAGGTACACTCCACACACTGGAAACAGGTACACTCCACACACACACTGGAAACAGGTACACTCCACACACACACTGGAAACAGGTACACTCCACACACACACACACACACACACACACACACACACACACACACACACACACACACACACACACACACACACACACACACACACACACACACACACACTGGAAACAGGTACACTCCACACACTGGAAACAGGTACACTCCACACACACACACTGGAAACAGGTACACTCCACACACACACACACACACTGGAAACAGGTACACTCCACACACTGGAAACAGGTACACTCCACACACACACTGGAAACAGGTACACTCCACACACACACTGGAAACAGGTACACTCCACACACACACTGGAAACAGGTACACTCCACACACTGGAAACAGGTACACTCCACACACTGGAAACAGGTACACTCCACACACACACTGGAAACAGGTACACTCCACACACACACTGGAAACAGGTACACTCCACACACTGGAAACAGGTACACTCCACACACACACACTGGAAACAGGTACACTCCACACACTGGAAACAGGTACACTCCACACACACACACACACACACACACACACACACACACACACACACACACACACACACACACACACACACACACACACACACACACACACACACACACACACTGGAAACAGGTACACTCCACACACACACTGGAAACAGGTACACTCCACACACTGGAAACAGGTACACTCCACACACACACTGGAAACAGGTACACTCCACACACTGGAAACAGGTACACTCCACACACACACACACTGGAAACAGGTACACTCCACACACACACTGGAAACAGGTACACTCCACACACTGGAAACAGGTACACTCCACACACACACTGGAAACAGGTACACTCCACACACTGGAAACAGGTACACTCCACACACACACTGGAAACAGGTACACTCCACACACACACTGGAAACAGGTACACTCCACACACACACTGGAAACAGGTACACTCCACACACTGGAAACAGGTACACTCCACACACTGGAAACAGGTACTCTCCACACACACTGGAAACAGGTACACTCCACACACTGGAAACAGGTACACTCCACACACACACTGGAAACAGGTACACTCCACACACACACTGGAAACAGGTACACTCCACACACACACTGGAAACAGGTACACTCCACACACACACTGGAAACAGGTACACTCCACACACTGGAAACAGGTACACTCCACACACTGGAAACAGGTACACTCCACACACACACTGGAAACAGGTACACTCCACACACACACTGGAAACAGGTACACTCCACACACTGGAAACAGGTACACTCCACACACTGGAAACAGGTACACTCCACACACACACACTGGAAACAGGTACACTCCACACACTGGAAACAGGTACACTCCACACACACACACACACACACACACACACACACACACACACACACACACACACACACACACACACACACACACACACACACACACACACACACACACACACACACACACACACACACACACACACTGGAAACAGGTACACTCCACACACACACTGGAAACAGGTACACTCCACACACTGGAAACAGGTACACTCCACACACACACTGGAAACAGGTACACTCCACACACACACTGGAAACAGGTACACTCCACACACTGGAAACAGGTACACTCCACACACACACACACACCACACACACTGGAAACAGGTACACTCCACACACACACACTGGAAACAGGTACACTCCACACACACACTGGAAACAGGTACACTCCACACACTGGAAACAGGTACACTCCACACACACACTGGAAACAGGTACACTCCACACACTGGAAACAGGTACACTCCACACACACACTGGAAACAGGTACACTCCACACACACACTGGAAACAGGTACACTCCACACACTGGAAACAGGTACACTCCACACACACACACTGGAAACAGGTACACTCCACACACTGGAAACAGGTACACTCCACACACACACACTGGAAACAGGTACACTCCACACACACACTGGAAACAGGTACACTCCACACACACACTGGAAACAGGTACACTCCACACACTGGAAACAGGTACACTCCACACACACACACTGGAAACAGGTACACTCCACACACTGGAAACAGGTACACTCCACACACACACACTGGAAACAGGTACACTCCACACACACACTGGAAACAGGTACACTCCACACACTGGAAACAGGTACACTCCACACACACACTGGAAACAGGTACACTCCACACACTGGAAACAGGTACACTCCACACACTGGAAACAGGTACACTACACACACTGGAAACAGGTACACTCCACACACACACACACACACACACACACACACACACACACACACACACACACACACACACACACACACACACACACACTGGAAACAGGTACACTCCACACACTGGAAACAGGTACACTCCACACACACACTGGAAACAGGTACACTCCACACACACACTGGAAACAGGTACACTCCACACACACACTGGAAACAGGTACACTCCACACACTGGAAACAGGTACACTCCACACACACTGGAAACAGGTGCACTCCACACACTGGAAACAGGTACACTCCACACACTGGAAACACGTACACTCCACACACACACTGGAAACAGGTACACTCCACACACACACTGGAAACAGGTACACTCCACACACACACACACTGGAAACAGGTACACTCCACACACTGGAAACAGGTACACTCCACACACACTGGAAACAGGTGCACTCCACACACTGGAAACAGGTACACTCCACACACACACTGGAAACAGGTACACTCCACACACACACTGGAAACAGGTACACTCCACACACTGGAAACAGGTACACACCGAACATGGAGAAGCTGGTCAGGGGGACAGCATTCGTGTTTCATATGCTCAGGATTTCCTGTTCGCATAAACTAATCTTACTGTGTCTCAAAACATGTGCTACCCAGAACAAGGTGCCAACAAGCAGTAGTGCATTTAAATAACCTACAGTTGTAGAAACTGAATATACAGAATTGTGCATCACAGGGCTTGACTAAGACATTTAAATGACTTAAGGTATTTAACACTAGAACCGCCAACGGGTAAATTTTACCCGCAGCTGTTTTTATTGTATGTAACTTTTTTTCAATAAAATATTAACGTCTCCCAGTCCGTGACTTTTCCTGAAAGTGTGTTATGTAACACCCTGTGTTGTTAAAAATTGTCAATATGAAGTCCGATTGAAAAAATCGCCAAAAAAATTGATATTTATACCTATTTCCGCCAGCGGGTAATATTTACCTCATGGAAATGCAGCGCTCCTCGCGCTATTGATTTTGCGATCAAAATGATCAAAATACTACGGAGGAAGATATTTTCATTTGGAGGGGAAGCTCGCGAGTGTGTGTGTATGTGTATACGTGTGTGTGTTTGTGTATTTTTGCGTTTGTGTGTATTGTGTTTGTTTCCCAGAGAAAACCCTCACGAGAAACACCGGCTGTTGTTGTGCCTGCTGCTGCCTGCTGTCAAGTTACTCCGCTCTGCTCAGTATTTCCCTGTTCGCATAAACTAATCTTACTGTGTCTCAAAACAGGTGCTCCCAGAACAAGGTGCCAACAAGCAGTAGTGCATTTAAAATAACCTACAGTTGTAGAACTGCATATACAATTGTGCTCACAGGGCCTTGACTAAGACATTTAAATGACGTTAAGGTATTTAACACTAGAACAGCCAACGGGTACATTTTACCCGCAGCTGTTTTTATTGTATGTAACTTTTTTTCAATAAAATATTAACGTCTCCCAGTCCGTGACTTTTCCTGAAAGTGTGTTATGTAACACCCTGTGTTGTTAAAAATTGTCAATATGAAGTCCGATTGAAAAAATCGCCAAAAAAATTGATATTTATACCTATTTCCGCCAGCGGGTAATATTTACCTCATGGAAATGCAGCGCTCCTCGCGCTATTGATTTTGCGATCAAAATGATCAAAATACTACGGAGGGAAGATATTTTCATTTGGAGGGGAAGCTCGCGAGTGTGTGTGTATGTGTATACGTGTGTGTGTTTGTGTATTTTTGCGTTTGTGTGTATTGTGTTTGTTTCCCAGAGAAAACCCTCACGAGAAACACCGGCTGTTGTTGTGCCTGCTGCTGCCTGCTGTCAAGTTACTCCGCTCTCCGCTTGTAATTATGCCGAAGCTTCAAAGTTATATTTATCATCTGAATTTGCCGAAACAAGTTTAATATTCTGAAAGCCAAGACTTTGTTTAATTTAAATCAGATGAAAACAAACTGTAACGGACCCTGCCGTGTTATCTATGATTACTTTACTCTTACGTTCATAATTTCAGCCGGAGGGAGGGGGGGGGGCGGCGCTGCGGCGCTGCTGGAAGAGCAGATTGCGAGTGAGAGGTGCCTGTCTTCGTCCCTTTACAAGCTTCAAAAATGTATTTATCGTGTGATTTTGGAAATAAAAGTTTCATATTCTGAAAGCCAAGACTTTGTTTGTTTAAAATCAAACAAAACACCCGAACCCTGAAAAAAATAGTTGTTTACGTAAATCCACGTTTATTCTGAAATGAGCCGTTGCGACTTCCGACTGATTTTGATAGAGCGGGTCACATAATATGAAAAGCTGAGAGTCCACAGATTATATTGGTATACATGTCATCCCTGTGCGATCAAAACTCACCGTTCTGTATGGTACATTGTACCTTGGAAATCAATAGCGGGTAAACTTTACCCGTTGTCGGATATAGGTATACAGCGACCTCTGGCGGTTCTAGTGTTAAGAAAAGAAATAAAAGATACATGTACATCATTCCAAGGACAATAGCCTTGTGTTAGACTTGCTACTCATGAAATGATAACCTTTATAATTTAATGATTTGTTATGTTACTCAGATGTATATGTAGATTAAATACACATAGCCAATGCATTTTTAGGATGTACACATGTGTGGTCCTGGTTATAATTATAGGGATCAAATATATAAAACAAGAAAACGTAAACAACTTGAGATGAAGGAAGATGGGTGAGAAAGTGTTGCAATTAAAGATATGCTGTCATATTTGTAGTCCTCATTGGTGGAAATGGGTTCCCATATACATATAGAAGTATATATTCAGCATTAACAAAGAGATCGTGTATGAATCGTGTATGATGTGAACGCATGCTTGGTCTAGCTCCCCCTATACTTACCTGGGCAGTTGGTGGTTTCCAGTTAGCTGAGAAGATAAAAAGCTTTTCACTGGATCAATGATTAAGAGAGGAGTTGAAGGCCTGCTGTGAGGCTGCAGGTCTATTTGGTGATTGTTTTTGCTTTAGTTAAAGCTAATTAGTGAAATTCCCGGTTTAATTGTTTCCCTTGTGTTTCAGTTAACATTTTGTTAATATGACAATTTCATAGGCTCTTGGTTATGTACCTGGTACTATAACCGTTTAACCCCATGATGAGTTCTCTGATCCCAAACCTTTTTGAGGCAATACCACAAAGCAATTTATTTTGCAGTTAACTGAAACTCAGTTGAGGGGATACTTTCACATAGCATTATCCAGGTTATCAGTCTGATCTCAGTTGTAAACACAGTGAGGATATGCTGTGTGCATGAAGCATAAATGAGTGGCTGGTTATTTTCCCCTTAACTCATGATTGATAGGCAGCAGCAGTGAGCTGTTAGCAAATGAACCCTCCGTCCCAATGAGCTTTCAGTTTATGGTGCTGTATGACCTGTATTTTACAATATGTCTTTACAACTATACATATTTTATATACTGTTTGAGTTTTGAGCTAGCATTATTGCAACCATTTTCATGTCCACTGAAGAAGCTGACTGCAATGCTGCTTCAGGATGCCATTCCAATGAGTCTTTAGTTTGTGTTTAACTGAGTGTCCCCAAGAGACAGAATATAACACATTGTGCACTTTTAAGAATAATCTGAGGAGATGTTGGAAACATTGCTTTATATCTGTGCACATTAATTCAACAGAAAAAAGTAAAGAAGTGTTTCTTAAAACATATGGACTTTGGATCTATGAGAAAATAAGAATCAAATTGAGCTGATGCTCTCATTTTATAGACGAGTGACCATGACTGCTTCAGTATGTGTATATGCACTGTGTATTGTACACAAGAATATTTCTTTCTTTCAAGAGAGCAGCATATTAGACACAACTAATTGTGTGTGTGTGTGTGTGTGTGTGTGTGTGTGTGTGTGTGTGTGTGTGTGTGTGTGTGTGTGTGTGTGATTCAGGTGTACTCAGGATGCAGCTGTGTGGTGGGAAATGTGTCGAGGGCCGAGGAGGGCTTGGCTCTGAGAGGGAAGTGTGTAAGCTCCTGCCACCACATGCCAGCCTTCCTCTCCTTCCTCTTCATCATCATCTCCTTCACCTTCCTCTGTAGCATCCCAGCACTCACCGCCACGCTCAGGTGGGCGCCGCCGCCATAGTGAAGCCATAGAGGAAGAAGATTGCTTGTACTGTAGATTCTGAAACTGTTCAGTTTGCTTTTGTAAACTAACAGAAAAAAAACGTACTGACACTTACTGCACTTTCAGAACACTCAGAGGGACCACAGTTTTATTTGATTAAACTACATATATATGTATAGTACCAGTCAAAAGTTTGGACACACTTTCTCATTCGAAGGTTTTTATTTATTTAATTGTTTGTACATTGTAGATTAATACTGAAGACATCAAAACTATGAAAGAACACATATGGAACTACGTAGTAAACAAAAAAGTGTAAAACAAACCAGAATATGATTTATATTTTAGATTCTTCAAAGTAGCCCCCTTTTGCCTTGATGACAGCTTTGCACACTCTTGGCTTCTCTCAGTCAGCTTCATGAGGTCGTCATACTACATAATTCCATAATGTGTTCTTTTATAGTTTTGTTATTAATCTACAATGTAAAAGATTTAAAACAAATGTAAAAACCTCAGAATGAGAAGGTGTGTCCAAACTTTTTACTGTTACTGTATATATTTAGTTTCTTTGAAGAAGGACATTGGGAAAATAGAGTCTGAATCTTAGATTCAATCACTGTCATCGCATGTTCTAAAGGAGCCTCAGAGCCCTTCTATTTTTTTGGGGAAACGCTGCTGTTTCAAACTGTTAATCAACTTGATTGTAATGAAGTTTTAGATCCATGATACCAGTGTGTCTGACTAAATGTTTTGTGTAGGTGTGTGCCGGACAGCCAGAGATCCTTTGGACTGGGAATCCAGTGGATCGTAGTGCGCACGTTAGGTAAGTCCTTTTTTTCCTTAAGTTCCTTTTACTGTAAAAGAATCCCATCGAAATGTTAGAATTCTCTCTACTTTCTTTCTACCCAGAAGCCATGAGATTGAATCTGTGCTGTTGTCTCCCCACAGGTGGTATCCCAGGACCCATAGCCTTTGGCACTGTGATCGACATCTCCTGCTTGCTGTGGCAGGACAGGTGTGGCGAGCAGGGCTCCTGCTACCTATATCACAACTCAGCCTTGAGCCAGTACACACTGATAGCTGGAATTATCTATAAGGTAATTTACATAGCTACATGCCATTTTACATTCAACCAACTTTTTTGTATTTGTACAAGTTGCATGTGAGGTAAAATACAGTATATCTGCTCACCTCCAAGTCAATAACAATGCATTGTGCTTTAGGGACTGCTAAGCTAATCACCTGTGGGCTCTAGATTCACACATAAGGCAGAAACATGAGGGTGATATTGATATTCTAAAATAATTTTCGGTAAAAAAGCAAATAATGTGCTTCCTAAAATGTAAGTGAATCAGTCTCTGTGTACCATTCATCTGGCTTCCCCTCATCACTTCTATCATCTGCTCTCTGTCTTTAGGTTTTAGGGATAATCTTCTTCTTGTTAGCCAGCATCCTGTACCAGCCCCCCCCTGAGTCGCCTCAGAGCAGCTGTGAGAGCACGGACCACGGGGGGGGGGGGAGCTGAGTGACCTGCCTGTCAAAGACCTGCCTGAAGACGGCGTCATTGTCAACCTGCACGCCAGGTTATGACCTCTGAGCCCCCCCCCACCCCTGCGTCTCTGCCTGACCGTGTGTATGCTTGTGTGTTTCTAGGTTCTGCAGTTTGTGAACATGTGTTTGGGTGGTGATGGGGGGTGCTTCCTTTGTACCAACAGCCTTCTCTCAGCCATAATGTCACCCCCCCAACATACACATGTGCATGCAAACACATAGAATCACACAAATGTACAAGATAACTGAAATACAGACACACACACCACAAATAGCCCCAGGATGCCTTCATGCACATCTCTATTTCTCTCTCTCTCTCACACACACACACACACACACACACACACACACACACACACACACACACACACACACACACACACACACACACACACACACACACACACACACACACACACACACACACACACACACACACACACACACACACACACACACACACACACACACACACACACACACAGAGTTAGTTCTAACATGCTGCTCTCTTGAAAGAAAATGTTTTTCTTTGACAAAACTTGTGTATGTACTTGTGTATGTACTTGTGAGCGTTCTCACTCCTACTTTGTCAAATACGACAGCTTGGTAAACGGCCTAAGGAATAAAACTATGAGGCTTCTCTTACTCCCCTCGCGTCAGTTTTGCATGTGCAGGGCTGCATGTAGTGGCCAAAGAAATGATAAAACGATCGAAGGAGGTATTATAATAATAATCATTACAAAATGTTATTAATGTACTTTCACATAAAAACAGAACACATTTATGCACACAGAGAATGAAATAAACTAAAAACCAGCAACTGAAACATACCTAAACAAAAACAGAATAAATGTAAATTCTAAAAAAAGAGGATTCTAAAAAGTGATTTAAAGGACGTGACAGAGATTTCAGCTCTGATCTCCTCAGGCAGGCCGTCAGAGGCTGTCTCCTGTTTGGACCTTGATCGACCCGGAGCGGCGCTTCTGAGGATCTCAGGCTGCGGGAAGGGATGTAAAGCAACAGGAGGTCAGATGAATAACTGGGGCGAGGTCTCTCTTGGGTTGTGAGTAATTCATAGAAACTTCAAATAGATTCTTAAAGCAACAGGTGAGGAAGCAAGGATCCGTGCGAGGAAGTCAGTAGGCTCCGTGTGAAAAGTGAAAACGTCCTTGTTTAGAAGGGGTGGATGGGTCAAACAAACACAGAACTGTCACCCAAAACACTGCTGTTCATTTCCAAGGCTTAACAGAAATGTTGTCAAAATGCACTTGTTTTATACTTATGTAACCCACATTACTTACTTAACTTACGTACATTACTTATATGATATATGACCCCAACCATTATAACAAAGTAGTAACATCGTGTACTTATGTAACAAAAGTACTTTATTTTAAGTCGAACAGTGATATTTTCCTAAACCTAGCCAAGTAGTTGTGTGGCCTCGTAATAACGTAATGTATTTAACTTAGATCACATACGTGACGTCAAGTTTACTACCTGTTTAAGTCAATCGTATTGCCCTGCACGTTTAAAAAGAGGTTATATAAGTAGCAATTTAGTACAATTGTTGAATTTACAAGCGTTCGTATTTGACTAGTTGGGACTGAGAACATGTTGCAATGCCACTCAAGTTGTTCACAACGATTCTACAGACAACTGAATACTAAGTTCAATCATTTCAAATGACTTTTCAGAATGTAAGTCTGATGGAAAAAGACATGAAACTGACACACGTGTTATTGTATGCCATGTGTATGAAGCATTTATGAAAAAAAGGTTTTTATATCAATCCACTTTTTCTGTTCTTTCCCCATTACTGGAAGATAGTTACACTGCTTGATTCACCCCCCAGAGATAAAGCTATGGTATACTGTATGAGATCTCCAGGCCAGTCATAGTGAAAGCCAAATCATGTCATATCATATGTTATATTTTAAGCCAAGAGTATCTAAAATTACTAATATTAGTATAATGTGAATACCAGGTCACAGTACAGCAGCACATATATATTTCCAATTAGATACAGTAAGCACATGTGTATTTTTTATTATCTCTTGGACACATGTAAAAGAGATGTATGACCACTAATTGGCTTGCATATTAGTAGTAATACAGAGAAGAAGAAAACTACAATGCGTTGAAAAAGATCTATATACTGATATACTGCACTGCTCGCTAGAGTTTAACAGAAAGAGCTTTGACGCTTCTCTTTCATAGACATTTCACAGCTGCACTTTAAAACAACAACACAAAAACACTGAGAAGCTTGGAAAGTACGTTTGGACACGATAAAGGCTTGTTCACACCAGCGTTTAAAATCGCAATTGTGCACCAAAATAAAATAAGACCTATGGAATATCAGCGACTGGTTCGCTGGGCTGAGTTAAAGTGTTGAGGAAACAGGAGGCTGAAGGATCATGACAGGAACATATTTTGTCCTTTTTCATACCTGCAGTTCCAAAAGTTGGAAAGTTAGTTGTTCCAAAAAAAGAGTAATTTGGTAAGGATGGCCTTGAGTGAGGTGAGGGTCCGAAGCAATACCATGTAGTTATTTAAACTGTGGAGGGTCCAACGTGTAGGGAGCTATCGTAGTGTTGGCTTTCACACAGAGATGAAGCAAAAACAGAACTGTTCCAGAAGTAAGAAAGCCTTATTCAAAATGCCGTTGACATTTTTAATAGATTAAATAAAATGGGGACCTCTATCCACTGTGGAAAAACCTAACCCTGATCATAGCGATTCCATAAGTGACACAATTTGAACATTTGAAATGCTGTGAACGAGCCTCTGAGAGGGATATTCTGGGATGTAGCTTGAAGTTTGAGCTGCCAAATGCAATGCACAACTGGCATGAGATGCAGTTTAACAGATGAGCAGTTATTTGGACCTAATTATCACTGTACTGTACTGAAGCCAAAACAGCCTTGCCTAACAACTCTTGTGTTTTATCTTTTTAACCATTAACCTTATTTATGCAAATTATGTATTTATAATGTTTCAGCACATATTTGTTTTGTTTTTGCATTCACTGTGCGATGATAAAAGTAATGTGCCGTCGCTCTCCTCCTGCCGTCCTTTGCCCACTAAAGTGACAGCCTACTGTATGTTCCCTGTGTTGTTGTCATGTACTCTGCTCATGTAACGGTTGACACCCTCCAGCTGATGGGGACAAGTTCCTCCATGTGAATTTGTAAATGCAGTCCTCCCAGTTGTGCTTTTTAACCAATCCCGAGCTTTGACGAACCACTCTGTAAATTGATTTTTATTCTTTTTTATTTTGTTTTTGGTACTGTATGTTTTTTTTTTTAAAAGCAGTGGACTTGAAATCAATGACCTTTTTATGGAATGATTCAAAGATGTCAAGTGTTTTTTAAATACAATAGCTGAATAGTGGATTACACAGTGTGGACAATCATTGTTTAGTGTGTGTGTGTGTGTGTGTGTGTGTGTGTGTGTGTGTGTGTGTGTGTGTGTGTGTGTGTGTGTGTGTGTGTGTGTGTGTGTCTGTGTGTGCGTGTGCGTGTGTGTGTGTGTCTGTGTGTGCATGCGTGCGTGTGTGTGTGTGTGTGTGTCTGTGTGTGCGTGTGTGTGTGTGTGTGTGTGTGTGTGTGTGTGTGTGTGTGTGTGTGTGTGTGTGTGTGTGTGTGTGTGTGTGTGTGTGTGTGCACAGAGATCTTTGTGAGAACAAAAAGGGTAAAATAACATGTGACAATAACAACATGCAGGAACTACAACAAACTCAATTTGAGCCAAGTAAACATAACAACATTGCAGGGGCCAGCCATTGTTCAGAGCCACAACATGTATTGTATCATGTACAATTATCAAGTTATTTCCTTCCTTCTTCCTAAAATCAAGTTTCTCAGTTGATATTAAGGGGGAATTGAAATAGAAATCAGGGATCAGTCAAGTTATATGTGAGGTTGTCTCAGGGCCGGCCCTTGGCATAGGCAGTATAGGTGAATGCTAAGGGCGCATAACCTATGGGGGGCGCCACATTTTTTAATCTAAATTTTTAAATAAATACATTCAAAAAATTGTTTTATTTAAATGTCATAACAAAACAATTTCTCGATATTGGATCAACAAAGTACATCCTATTATCTTATCTTAACAGAACTACGCCTATATTGCATACAGCGTCCATAAACTATGGCGCAAAGGACCCTGACTCGGACAATACACAATCCAACATGTTCAACAAAAGAGAATAAGTTGTATTGTTTGTACACATGGTACTTTACCTATACAGTGGGGCAAAACAGTATTTAGTCAGCCACCAATTGTGCAAGTTCTCCCACTTAAAAAGATGAGAGAGGCCTGTAATTTTCATCATAGGTATAACTCAACTATGAGAGACAGAATGGGGGGAAAGAATCCAGGAAATCACATTGTAGGATTTTTAAAGAATTTATTTGCCAATTATAGGGGAAAATAAGTATTTGGTCAATAACAAAAGTTAATCTCAATACTTTGTTATATACCCTTTGTTGGCAATGACAGAGGTCAAACGTTTTCTGTAAGTCTTCACAAGGTTTTCACACACTGTTGCTGGTACTTTGGCCCATTCCTCCATGCAGATCTCCTCTAGAGCAGTGATGTTTTGGGGCTGTTGCTGGGCAACACGAACTTTTAACTCCCTCCAAAGATTTTCTATGGGGTTGATATATGGAGACTGGCTAGGCCACTCCAGGACCTTGAAATGCTTCTTACGAAGCCACTCCTTCGTTGCCCGGGCGGTGTGTTTGGGATCATTGTCATGCTGAAAGACCCAGCCACGTTTCATCTTCAATGCCCTTGCTGATGGAAGGAGGTTGTCACTCAAAATCTCACGATACATGGCCCCATTCATTCTTTCCTTTACACGGATCAGTCGTCCTGGTCCCTTTGCAGAAAAACAGCCCCAAAGCATGATGTTTCCACCCCCATGTTTCACAGTAGGTATGGTGTTCTTTGGATGCAACTCAGCATTCTTTCTCCTCCAAACACGTCTAGTTGAGTTTTTACCAAAAAGTTCTATTTTTGTTTCATCTGACCATATGACATTCTCCCAATCCTCTTCTGGATCATCTAAATGCTCTCTAGCAGACTTCAGACGGGCCTGGACATGTACTGGCTTAAGCAGGGGGACACGTCTGGCACTGCAGGATTTGAGTCCCTGGCGGCGTAGTGTGTTACTGATGGTAGCCTTTGTGACTTTGGTCCCAGCTCTCTGCAGGTCATTGACTAGGTCCCCCCGTGTGGTTCTGGGATCTTTGCTCACCGTTCTTGTGACCATTTTGACCCCACAGGGTGAGATCTTGCGTGGAGCCCCAGATCGAGGGAGATTATCAGTGGTCTTGTATGTCTTCCATTTTCTAATAATTGCTCCCACAGTTGATTTCTTCACACCAAGCTGCTTACCTATTGCAGATTCAGTCTTCCCAGCCTGGTGCAGGTCTACAATTTTGTTTCTGGTGTCCTTTGACAGCTCTTTGGTCTTGGCCATAGTGGAGTTTGGAGTGTGACTGTTTGAGGTTGTGGAAAGGTGTCTTTTATACTGATAATGAGTTCAAACAAGTGCCATTAATACAGTTAAGAAGTGGAGGACAGAGGAGGCTCTTAAAGAAGAAGTTACAGGTCTGTGAGAGCCAGAAATCTTGTTTGTTTGTAGGTGACCAAATACTTATTTTACAGAGGAATTTACCAATTAATTCATAAAAAATCCTACAATGTGATTTCCTGGATTCTTTCCCCCCATTCTGTCTCTCATAGTTGAAGTGTACCTAGGATGAACATTACAGGCCTCTCTCATCTTTTTAAGTGGGAGAACTTGCACAATTGGTGGCGGACTAAATACTTTGTTGCCCCACTGTATCTAATATCCCCAAAATGCAGTTTCATGCCACATTCTTATGTTTATAGCACCAGGATAATTTTCTACATGATTTAAGGTATCACTCCTTAGATGTTGTATCTGGAAGAAGCCAGATAGGACACTTAATACTTTTTTGCCCCACTGTATATATGTTTGTTTAAGGTGTCCAGGTGATGCAGACAGGCTGGACCAGAGAGTGAGAGACATAACTGGACTCCTCACAGCAGTGAACTTCAACACAGGTACAAAGACTCTATTTTTCATACTGTACAAAGAATCAAGAAAGATATTCGTTTAAATGAATGAAGTATTTACTTTAATACACTGATATACATTCCATTAAACAATACTAAATACTAGATCACCAACTGATAGAGATTTTGAGTGGATAACTAGTCCGCATTTTCAAATCTCCGCGCGTCGCTAAACAAGCTGAAAATCTTACAGGAAGGAAATCCAGAGCATACAATTAACCGTTAAACAATAATCCACTTTAATGGTAATATACAATGCAATACAATCAAATACATTACCATACAACACCATATCATATCATATGCATAATGTCAGAAGTGGGTCCACCCCTGGCCCCTGCCCACAGGCCGCCACGACGTTCCAGTCCAAGCGGCGCGAGGAGAGAGAGAGGCAGAACAGAAAGCTGGATAGGCTTTCATACCAATGATACAGGAAGGGGTGGAGTTTAAGGACAACTGGTCGTCTTTTCCAGTCATCTCAAACAAACACCTCTGACCCTCACTGTCTCCTATTTCTGCAGCCTCCACACATACACACATCCCCCCATCACATTCCAGAGACCACAGTGGGGTCTTGTTCCAGCTCCCCCACAGCAATAAAACCCTTAACAGGCCTTTGTCTACCGTCATTTTAGTCCTCACATTTATGAAAGGATGAAACAGATAAATCAATATAAAACACAAACATAGGTATTGTTTGAACAGTATTCACTTAACTGCTACTATTTGATAATTACCAGAGGAACTCAATGGACCTCTTTTAATATCTGGAAATTGCAACAAGACTTTCTGCCTTTTTCAAATGTAACACACTTCTTAAATATCAGATGCTGCACAACGCATCAGTGAAGTTGTTTTTTTCCATGCAAAGTTACATTTAGATGTTAACAAGCAATATGATTTTGTCATCTTTCTAATTTAATGTATTGATATTTAACACATAGTGAGAACTGCTACTATTTATCTCTCAATATTGTCTTTAAAAAACGTGGTAAAAGTTATTCTTTCAGTGAAACAGCAGAGCAAGCTTCTACATTTGCACTACGTTTTGATAACAGTTCAATATTATTTTGATAATAACATATATTTCAATGTTGATGAACTTCATACTGTTCATTCATAATCTGATTGTCTTTGTAGCTCACTGTTTAAATGAAAAAAAACATTACAATTACAAAATAATTATATCTACAGCCCCTAAACACACAAACACACTGCTTTCATAAATAACACACTTGTTCTGCAATAATATGTGTTATGTTTCCTGTAATTTTTGTTAGGAAAGGACATGCCTGAAAGACACAACGTTTTCTCCTTCTCCGAGGGTCAAGAAGAACATCCAAGAGGAACATTAAAAGCTGATTTTAAGACCAGTACAGGACATTCACTAAGAAACTACTTTTATTGTGAAAACACAGTCAGCTGATCAAATGCACCTATTTCCACATCTACACTCCATCAGCTGATTATTTCTATTTGCCTCACTTTATGAGCTTCACATCACTTGTACCTTGTACCGCAGAGTTTGGAACGTCACAAATAAATGGGGCCAATCTTCAGTCAGATGTGAATGTGTAATCTAACATTTTCAGTAAGAATAATGGACGAAAGGAGTGCAAATACAAATATAATTTATTGAAATGTGAACCAAAAGTTAATCAAACATGTTTTAAATAAAAAGCACATATGGACAGAAGGTGTAAACCTATTAAATGTATAAGTAAACACATTTAGTCAAATAAAGTGACAGACTAGGCCTGTGCAGTTGGTATCAGCTTTGCCCAGCATGGGCTCCTCCATCAGGCCTGGTCCTCCTCGCAGAGGAAAGACCCTCAGTCCTCTCCAAACCAACAGACAGGGGAGGTTTCTCCCTGAAATCTCTGCAGCTCTCTGGACACCATGCTGTCTAAATCCATTCATCACACGGAGGTTAGTCTCTGCAGCTCTCTGGACACCACACTGTCTCAATCCGTCCACACTGAAAATGAGAAATAATAAATGCTTTAGACAATAAGAAATATGAAGCTGACTGTTGAGTTGCTCAGTTTTTTTAGATCGTCGATACTATTACTGTATAACTAATATATCAGGTTAAGAGGCACATTCAAATAAAGATTGGTCTTTAAATACATGTTGTCTTTTGAATTGTTTGTCTAAAGTCAAGGATCTAGGACTGGTACTTCTAGTTTTAATGATACAGTCTGGTTATAATGATGTTTGGAGGAGGCCTCACAGGTAAGAGTAGGCCTGTCGCAATAATCGATAAATTGACTTATCGTACGATAAATAAAAATGGACTCGATAACTTTTCTGAGCTCGATAAATTGCTGTTTACATAAGGATGTGACCAGCATTTTAGCTACAGCACTGTGGCTGCCAGGGGCGCTGTGGCTGCCGGTGTTCCGGATTAACTTGTTTCCCGATCAACTTGTTTCCCGATCAACTCGTTTCCGTGGGGTGCGTGGCTTTCGACTGAAATACACATTTCGATCGCTTTCTTCTGTCGTTTACATACATCTTTTGGTATATTTGGCTTCTTAGGAACACGTTGATGCACATCCAGTACCAGTGTGTGAGGTTGTGATTACGATGGCAATATCCGGACGCGAACAGCGAGGACTACAACAAGACAAACGAGTTGCTCGTATACATCATTTAAACCAGCTATTGTTGCCAGACTTATTACGGAATATCGTTGTTAATGTCCAAGTCCATCTGTGTATACCAGAGGTGCCCAGTACGTGCCCAGTACGTCGATCTACCAGCATTGCCGGCAATGCTGGTAGATCACGAGTCATTCATAAAAAAAAAATCCAGCTCCATTAAAATAGACAAAACAGGTTTTGATCCCTCCTCCCTTAGCCTCCCTGCCACTTAATTCAGGAGTTTACTTGATTGACAGAAAAAGTGACCTATTGCTTTCCAGTCTGTTAACCCAGAATGCAATGCAATACAAAATCAGTCAAGTGCCGGGAAAACTCAAATTAAGTTAAAGAGACAAACAAGAGACAAACGACAAAATGAGTGCGGGACCAAACAAAAAGCTAAAGACATACCACTTCCACCCAGAATGGGAGGAAGAATATTTGTTTGTGATGTCACATTCAAAGGTTATTTGCCTTATTTGTAAAGCAAGCGTCACTCGCCAAAGAAAGGTAACGTGGAGAGGCATTATCGGAGTGTTCACAAGGCAGAGCAGCGACTTCCCTCCGAGTAGCGAGTTTAGAAAGAGAAAGGTCATGTATCATTGCTACAAAAACATTATCTTGCAGTCTTAGTGTCGCCAACTCGTTTCTAACATGCAAAAAGACAAACAAATGCGTCTATGGTCGGTGTATTTTTGATCTTTCCAATCGAGATGAGATCTGTCTCTCCCCCGTCTGTGTGCGAGGGGGCGGGGCAGTTTACACACGCAGCTGCTACATGCAGCAACACACAGAGGAGATGGCGGAGAGAAGCGCTCCAAGGTGTGGTTAAATGTTACCCATCTTGAGGTGGACAATGCTCCTTGCCAAGAGTGTTTAGCATGTAAGGGCGGTAACACGAGCAATTTATCTAAACATTTAGCAAAAGTGCACCACATTCAGAGGGAGTAATGCACCAGGTTCGACTGTCTTTCTAGTAGCTCTGTAGCTCCATCCACGAGTACATTTTCCACGTCAGGTATTATGTATGCTAGCAGCAACACACGGAGTTAACTCAATTATACAAACATGGGTTTATGATTAGAGGTAACAGAGTTACTCTTTATTTTTGTAAAAGTTTCAGCTATTCTGTTTACAGTTCTGTCATCAGATTATTTAATACGATTTGTTAAAACATTGTTGTTTCTTTTGATGTGAAATATTATTTATTATATTTAAATAAAAAGCAATGTTAATTTTGTTCACAATTTTTTAAGTTAATTTAATAATATATGTATTTGTGAATCAAGTATTCATCTTTATTGTCTTCATTGTTAGTTTCCACATGCCTAAAACAACCTGACAGTTGATAAATAAATAAGAGCATTTGAGAAATTGTGCAAGGCATGCAGTAATAGTCCGAATAGTCGATTAATCGTTTCATTAATCGATTATCAAATTAGTCGTTTGTTGCAGCCCTATTGTAGTTATACCATGTATAAATAAAACGTGTTATTCAGCAACCCTTGCAATTTGGGATTTTATTTTTGGTTGGTAGACCTCGGTGAGCTGGTCATTTCAAAAGTAGCTCACCAGCCAAAAAAGTGTGGGCACCCCTGGTGTATACCTTCAGACAGCCTCCAAGTGAAGCACACAGTGTTTACTCACAGTTTGAAAGCAGCGTGGAGAAGTCTTCATCTGTGTTAAACTGTGATCCTCCCAAGGAACTGGGACCCGCCCAGGTTAAAATGTGACCCGCCCAGGTTAAAATGTGACCCGCCCAGGTTAAATTGTTTTACGATTGCTGTGGCTATCTACCAGCGATCATGTTTAATATGAAAGACTACCCACACATGTGTCCCTTATAAAAACGGTATTGTGCAGCACTCATCCAGATAATGATGATGTGACTGTTACCTCGTGTTGCAAAGATAGCAGCAGAAATGTCATTGGGGATATTTAGACTTTAAAATGTTGCTTGGTCATGAATGTTGGCGTCGGCAAACAATGTTACGAAACCTCTATTCAAACATAATATTCAATGTGCATCGACATGAAAATAACAAAAAAGTTCATGCTGGACTCAAACCCGAGTCCCAACAGTAAAAATCAATCAAATCCTGCGCGTTATGAGTGCGCCACAAACAATCACGTCCTAACAGATCACCACAGCTCATTTTGTTACATTAACATTGTCAACAAGTTCTAGAAAAATGCAACCCGACATCATATTGATAATAATATATGATACAAATGTAAGACTGACAACAATAATAGTTAGTAAAGGATGTATTGATGTGACTGTTTTGAACAGTGAATACTTATTGTAAATTGCTTTGGATAAAAGCGTCAGCTAAATGCAATGTAATGTAATGTGATGTAACAGGCATCAACACAGCGACTTGATTTATTGTTCTCTGGTGATCTGTTAGGAGGTGTTGAATGGAGAAGTCTTCATCTGTGTTAAACCGATCCTCCCAGGGAACTGAGACCCGCCCAGGTTAAAATGTGACCCGCCTAGATTAAACTGTGACCCGCCCAGGTTAAACTGTTACGATTTATGTGTTAAGTGTTCACTGTTCAAAACATTCACGTCAATAAATCCTTTACAAACTATTATTGTTGTCAGTCTTACATTTGTATCATATATTATTATTAATGCTGTCAAAATTATCGCGTTAACCGCGGTAATTAATTTTTTTAATTAATTGCGTTAAAATGTTTAACGCATTTAACGCATGTGCAGAATGGTCCGCCCCATACATCCCCCGAGTGGCAGCGCCAGGGTATGGCTGGGGTAGGCTACACCCATACCAAGAAATGGCTTAGCCCCACCATGAAAAATTATGTTAAAGTAAACAAAATAAAGTCCGCCAACTCGCGCTGAGAATTGCACAGACAGCAGTTAGTAAGATTGATTTCAGTAGCCACTTGTCTGGAAATACCGAAGACCAGAAACGCTTTTGAAAACTTTTGTCACGTAGTGATCGTCTTCTCAATAGAACATCTTTGATAATGTCTTCTGGCCAATCAGAATCAAGATAACGGCGTGGTGTTGTTGCAGGAAGTCCAGACGGAGAATACTTTTGCTGTAGTACAGGGGTGCACTAACTGGTACGCAGGTTATGTGCGTAATCTGAAATGCGTAATCTGAAAGGGGTACTGTCTGTCACTTGTTTCTCAAAGCGCATTTGCGTACGTACTTGTGAAGCTTTTCCAGAAGGCGGTTAGATCACCGGACGAAAGAGTCGGTCTCCGTGTGCACAGACAGGGCTGCTGTTAACGTCGGTCTGTACAACGGAATTGTGCCAAAACTACGCCAACCGGCTGCGGAGGGAGACTTCCCCCCTTCACTGGAGAACTATGCTAAAACAGCTGATCACAACGTTCACACTCTGTGGTCACGAAGTACTCCACTAGCCCCCCTCCCCCCGTCGACTTTCCTGAAGTACTCCCCCGTTGATAAAAATCAACACGTAATGAATTAAGACCCCACGGTTTGATGATTGATAGGTGTGTGGGCTGTCTTTCATTTTGACACACAGAAAAATGTTGTAATAAATATGCATACTGTATGTTAAATGGATATATCCGCCTTCTTTCATTTATTTTTCCATTCCCACAACAATAGCCTATACATAAAGAAATATTTTGGACATAGTTCGAATGGTGATTAATCATGATTAATTAATGTTTAAGCTGTGATTAATCGGATTAAAATGTTTAATCGTTTGACATCCCTGATTATTATTAATATGATGTCGAGTCGATTTTATACCCATTTATACTTTCATACGGTCTGTTAGTGAAACATACAATTGAACAACAGGTGTATAGACTTAATTAATTAATTTGTGCATGGGTCCAGTCTATATACATTGGATTAACATTTCGTCATGTTATGAGGTTAGTGAGGAGATAGCGAGAGACAGAGAGATACAGAGATACAGATATAGAGATAGAGACATATAGAGAGATAGATAGCGAGAGATAGTGAGATACAGAGATACAGATATAGAGAGATAGATAGATAGAGATAGATAGATAGATAGCGATAGATAGTGAGTGATAGTGAGTGATTGAGCGTTGCCTGTGATAGAGTGATTGTCCTGGTGAGTGATAGTGGGTGAGTACTTGAGGTGCGACCTTGTGTATTTGAGAGAGGCTGGTTTGCGTGTATTTGTCACTTTTTTTGTTTGTCTTTGTTGTATTAATTTGTTTGTGTGTGAATAGGTGAGGGTAAGTAGGTAGGAAGTAGTAGGAGTTTAGGCAAGACAGGTGGAAGTAGGTGGAGTAGAGTAGAAGGAGGGACAGAGAGTTGAACATGGATCCCAGAATTGTGAAACAAATTCTGGATCTAAAAGTCCACCACCAGTATCCTGAAGGGTCAACAAAGAGGGACAAATATGTCATTAAGAGGAGAGCTGACACCTTCAGGATAAAGGGTAAGGATGCATGCCATATGGAGTCTAGAACACAATGATAATATGCTATGGTAAAACTAATTCTAATATTATGACATATAAACACCAGATGGAGAGCTGTACTACATCTGCAAGCGCAGACAAAACAAGACTGAGCACCTTGCCAAAGTTGTCTCTACTGCTGAAGAAGCAGACCAACTGTTCAAGGAGTTTCACTCCAGTAACATTGGTGGACACTGTGGAGTGGAGATGACACACTGTGCGCTTATTGCTCGCTACTATTGGCCTGGCATGGAGAGTGACATACGCAAGTGGGTGAGTTGGTATCTTCAAAATAATGAGGTGGAATACACATTCAGGTTCAAAAGTAGAGCACAGAGGAGTGTAATGTCAAGTGTATTTCAAAATTGCTTATACTGTATGTGCAAACATCCTATCAGCAGGATGATTAAGAGGTATGACTTTCAGGTGTTAAGCCATCATTGCTCTTAAGACCTGAAAGTCATAACTCCTGCATGTGAAATAAATGTGACTCTGTATATATATTTATATATATGTGACCCGCTCTATCGAAATCAGTAGGAACGGCTCATTTCAAAATAAACGTAAAATGTACGTAAAAAACTATTTTTTCGGGGTTCGGGTGTTTTGTTTGATTTTAAACAAACAAAGTTTTGGCTTTCAGAATATGAAACTTTTATTTCCAAAATCACACGATAAATACATTTTTGAAGCTTGTAAAGGGACGAAGACAGGCACCTCTCACTCGCAATCTGCTCTTCCGCAGCGCCGCCCCCCCTCCCTCCGGCTGACATTATGAATGTAAGAGTATAGTAATCATAGATACCACGGCAGGGTCCGTTACAGTTTGTTTTCATCTGATTTAAATTAAACAA
Source organism: Pseudochaenichthys georgianus (assembly GCF_902827115.2). Taxonomy (NCBI): domain Eukaryota; kingdom Metazoa; phylum Chordata; class Actinopteri; order Perciformes; family Channichthyidae; genus Pseudochaenichthys; species Pseudochaenichthys georgianus. Next base: position 1,088,674 of record NC_047508.1, on the reverse strand, counting down.
AGTCTTGGCTTTCAGAATATTAACTTGTTTCGGCAAATTCAGATGATAAATACAACTTTGAAGCTTTGGCATAATTACAAGCGGAGAACGGAGTAACTTAACGTCACAGCAGGCATGACAACAGATGGTGTTTCTCGTGAGTGTTTTCCCCGGGAAACAAACACAATACACACAAACGCAAAATTACACACACACACACACACACACACACACACACACACACACACACACACACACACACACACACGTATACACACAAACTCGCGAGCTTCCCCTCCAAACGAAAATATCTTCCCTCCGTAGTATTTTGATAATTTGCTCCGCTAATAATCAATCAGATCGATGGATTCCAGAGAAGAGAAAACTTTGAAGGACTTTTTCTCAAAATGATGACTCGGTGACAGTCATTATATAATGTGACATAATTCGCTTAATATTTGGAGTACAAAAACAATCCTGATATCATTAGAAAGCTAGGAATATCCTCTTTCCAACAGTGTATACAACTCAAAATGTGTCTTCGGGTCAATGCGACTGATTTTGATGGAGCAGGTCACATATCATTATTATTATTATAAATACATACCTACTATTATTATTCATTACATTTTCGATTGTATACCCCTGCAAATAATTACTGCACTTTATTCCTTATCAATCAATCAATCAATGTTTATTTATATAGCCCAATATCACAAATGTTACATTTGTCTCAGTGGTCTTCACAGTGTGTACAGAATATCAGTATGACAATACGACACCCTCTGTCCTTAGACCCTCACATCGTACAAGGAAAAACTTCCAAAGAAAACCCAGTTTAAAGGGAAAAATGGGAGAAACCTCAGGGAGAGCAACAGAGGAGAGATCCCTCTCCCAGGACGGACAGACGTGCAATAGATGCCGTGTGTAAATTGAAAAGATAATACATTTGCAACATAGGTAGTCCAAATGTTTGGAAATGCATGTGTGTATAATAGGAAGATGAATCCACGAGGATATCCATCGAGGACCACAGCCACGACTCAAGATCCAGCGCTCGCGATCCAGGACACAGGACCGCAGGATCATCCATGACTCCGGATCCCAGCGTATATAGACACCAAAAAGAAAGACATTTGGGGAAGCTGGGTTAATCGGAACATGAGTGTACACGGGTATAGACAGAGAGAAGGAAGAAGTAAGATGTCCCCCGACAAACTAAGCCTATATCAGCAAAACTAGGGGCTGAATCTAATCAGCCCTAACTATAAGCTTTATCAAAAAGGAAGGTCTTAAGCGCACTCTTAAAAACGGATAGGGTGTCTGCCGCCCGAACACAAACTGGAAGCTGATTCCACAAATGTGGAGCTTGATAAGAAAAGGCTCTGGCTCCCATTGTACTTTTAAAGATTCTAGGAACAACCAACAACCCTGCATTCTTGGAACGCAATGCCCTAGTAGGACAGTAGGGTATAATGAGTTCTTTAAGGTAAGATGGCGCCTGCCCATTAAGGGCTTTGTAGGCGAGAAGAAGAATTTTAAATTCTATCCTGTGTTCGATAGGGAGCCAGTGTAAGGCAGCCAGAACAGGAGTAATGTGGTCCCTTTTCCTAACTCTGGTTAGTACACGAGCCGCAGCATTTTGAATCAGCTGAAGCGACTTGATTGACTTCTTAGTACTCCCTGATAATAAAGAGTTACAATAATCCAGCCTAGAAGTAACAAATGCATGGACTAGTTTCTCTGCATCGTTTTGAGGCAAGATATGCCTGATTTTTGCAATGTTACGTAGATGGAAGTAGGCGGTCCTTGAAATTGATTTTATGTGGGCGTTAAAGGATAAATCCTGATCAAATATAACACCAAGATTCCTTACAGTCTCACTGGAGGCCAAATGAATGCCATCCATAGTTAGTATGTCTTTAGATAATTTGTTTCGTAGATTCTTCGGGCCAAGTACAATAACTTCAGTTTTGGTCGTGTTTAACATCAAAAAGTTTAAGGTCATCCACGTTTTTAAGTCCTTAAGGCAGTCTTGAATTTTATTTAGATGATTAATTTCATCAGGCTTGATTGATAAATATAGTTGAGTATCATCCGCATAACAATGAAAGTTTACAGAATGATTCCTTATAATATTGCCTAACGGAAGCATATATAATGTGAACAAAATAGGTCCGAGCACTGAGCCCTGTGGCACTCCATGGCTAACTTTGGTTTGCGTGGAAGATTCATCGTTAACACGTACAAACTGAGAGCGTTCAGATAGATAGGACCTAAACCAGCCTAAAGCAGTTCCCTGTATGCCAACTAAGTGTTCTAGTCTTTGCAATAGGATATCATGGTCGATGGTATCAAATGCAGCACTAAGATCGAGCAAAACAAGAATAGAGACAAGTCCCTTGTCTGAGGCTATTAGAATATCATTTGTGACTTTAACCAGAGCTGTCTCTGTGCTATGATGTGTTCTAAAGCCAGACTGAAAATCTTCAAATAAATCATTGTTTTTTAAGTAATCACACAACTGTTTTGCGACCGCTTTCTCAAGAATTTTTGAGAGGAACGGAAGATTAGAAATAGGTCTATAGTTGGCTAAAACCTCTGGATCGAGGTTGTGCTTTTTAAGAAGCGGTTTTATCACTGCTACTTTGAATGATTGTGGAACATAGCCTGATAATAAAGACATATTCATAATATTTAATAAAGAAGTGCTAATTAATGGGAAAACTTCCTTCAACAGCTTAGTTGGAATTGGGTCTAACATGCACGTTGATGGTTTAGAAGAGAGAATCATTGAATGTAATTGTTCAAGGTTAATGGCTGAAAAGCATTCTAGTTTACTATCTAGTGTAATATTAGAACTTACGATTCCGGGAGCTGTTGATAACACTATACTGGTCAAAGGCAAGAGGTCATTAATTTTGTTTCTAAGAGTAACAATTTTATCGTTAAAAAAGCACATAAAATCATTACTACTGAGTGCTAAGGGAATAGAAGGCTCAATGGAGCTGTGGCTCTCTGTCAGCCTGGCTACAGTGCTGAAAAGAAATCTTGCATTATTCTTATTCTCATCTATTAATGAAGAGTAGTAGGCTGCTCTCGCTTTACGCAGTGCTTTCTTATATTCATTGAGAGTAATATGCCAAATTAAACGAGATTCTTCAAGTTTAGTGGAACGCCATATCCTTTCAAGTTGTCTAGACTTTTGCTTTATTTTGCGGGTTTCGGCATTATGCCATGGAGCTAATCTATGTTGTTTTATTTTCTTCTTTTTCAAAGGAGCAACAGAGTCTAATTTTATTCGCAGCGCATCTATAGCACTATCAACAACATGATCAATTTGGGGTGGTGTACATTTTGTATAAGTTTCCTCCCCTACATGCAGACATGCTATCGAGTTAAGTATTGGTTGAATCTCTTCCTTAAATGTGGCTATAGCACTAACAGATAGGTTTCTGCTGCAAGAGCTTTTGACTAATGCTTTGTAGTCTAGTAACAGTACTTCAAAAGTTACTAAGAAATGGTCGGATAAAGCAGGATTATGCGGTTCGACTAATAGTTGCTCAATTTCAATACCATAAGTCAGAACAAGGTCGAGAGTGTGATTATAACAGTGGGTTGGTTTATTTACACTCTGACAGAAACCAACAGAATCTAATATAGAGTTAAATGCAACAGTAAGGCTATTTTTATCATCGTCAACATGAATATTAAAGTCACCTACGATAATTACTTTGTCTGTTTTAAGAACCAAAGTTGATAAAAACTCAGAGAATTCTGATAAGAATTCTGAATAAGGACCTGGTGCACGATACACTGTAACAAATAAGATTGGCTGCAAAGTTTTCCAGGTCGAATGCGTAAGACTAAAAACGAGGCTTTCAAAAGAGGTATAATTACATTTTGGTTTAGTATTGATAAGTAAACTTGAGTCAAAGATTGCTGCAACTCCACCTCCTCGGCCCGTGCCTCGAGCAATATGAGTGTTGACATGGCTGGGTGGAGTGGCCTCATTTATGCTGACATATTCTTCATGTCTCAACCAAGTTTCAGTGAGACAGCATATATCAATATTATAATCTGATATTAAATCATTTACCAATATTGCTTTAGATGCTAGAGATCTTATGTTTAAGAGACCACATTTAATCTTCCTGTTTTGTTGCACTGTAGTAGTTGTTACATTTACTTTTATTAGGTTATTATGTATGACACCTCTATTAGGTTTTACCTTAAATTGTCCTTGGGCAGACACACACACCGCTAATATTGGGTATTTTATTGGGTTCGGGATTCCTATGGGTGACTGCCTAGGAGAGAGCGCAGAGAAGCGTGTAAGACTGCGACTCTGCCTCCTGGTCTCAACTCCAGTTTGTCATGGATTACGTCCACAAAGCCCTGAAATGTTTGCCGAAATGAGATCTGCACCTTTCAAAGTAGGGTGAATGCCGTCTCTCTTAATCAGACCAGGTTTTCCCCAGAAGGCTGTCCAATTATTTACGAAGCCCACATTGTTTGCTGGGCACCACCAAGACAACCAGCGCTGAAATGATGACATGCGGCTATACATGTCATCATTGATCAGATTGGGGAGGGGACCAGAGAAGATTACGGTGTCCGACATTGTTTTAGCATAACTACACACCGACTCCACATTAAGTTTTGTGCATTCTGATTGGCGTAAACGAACATCATTACCACCGACGTGAATAACAATCCTACTGTATTTACGTTTATCTTTAGCCAGCAGTTTAAGATGCGCCTCAACGTCGCCCGCTCTGGCCCCCGGAATGCATGTGACTGTGGAGGCTTCGGTCTCTAAATTCACGTGTCTCATAATAGAGCTACCAATAACCAGAGTTGGCTTCTCAGCGGGTGTCTCGCTGAGTGGGGAATATCTGTTAGATACGTGAACGGGTTGGTGGGGACCTGCGGGTTTCGCGTTATGCCCCTTCTGAACAGTCACCCAGCCTCCCTGCTGCTCGGGAGTTGCCGGGGGACGGCTAAGAGGAGCTACATTTTGCCGGTCCGCACATGCTAACATGGGCTTTACTTTAGCTGAGTTACTTTCTAAGATGCGGAGCCGGGCTTCTATGGCTATGATTCCCGCCTCCAACCTAACAACTATACTACATTTAACACATGTATCCTTACCAGTAAGGGAGGCCGGGAAGTAACCAAACATGAGACAGGAAGAGCAGGAAATAGCACCAGAAGGTGGGGAAAGAGCCATGGCTAGCTATCAAGCTAAAGTAGCTACCGTTAGCAAACCCGAAAAGAGTGTAGGCAACTGTGGAGTTACAGTCGCTAAGAGAAGGAGAGTTGTGAGTGCTTAAGCTGTAGTAACGTGTGATTACAACGTCAGGCAGTTGCCGTGATCAAGAGTTTTAAAACGATCGATTAAGTTTAAGTTAATAAGCTATCAGCAACAGAACAGGCACACGGGATACCCGGAGATGACAACAACAACCGGAAGTTGCAACGTGCTCACCGCAATAGGTTCCTCCTTCCGCTCAGTCTCACAGAAACTTATATATACTTATATGCTGCGTGTATTTGTTTTCTTATGTTGTGATGTGTTTTGTTTTGATGGCACCTTTGCAGAGGGAGAAGCATTTCTTTCTTTCTTTTTCTCTATTCTAGTTTAAGATATAATATAGCACATTTATTTGCACTAACTATTAGTCATAACTTTGAAATGATGTTTGTCTGTTTTAGATTCCTCGGTGTCCACAGTGCCAGGCCAAGAGAGCCAACATAAAGGAGAAGCAGGAGTACAGTCCGATAGAGGTAAAATAAACAATGGCATACTGGTATTGTCAGTGTAGAAACACGTCAACAGTGATTTACTGTAATGCTCATGTATTTATTTCCCCCCAGGTTACGGAGCCTTTGGAACTGGTTGGGATGGACTTAGTGGGTAAACTCACAGTAACAGATGGTGGCAACCAGTACATATGTGTAATGGTTGACTATTTCACCAAATGGGCAGAGGCCTACCCACTAAAGCAGTGGTCGCCAACCAGTCGATCGCGATCAACCGGTCGATCACGAGTGTGGTGCGGGTAGATCGCGGACCGTTAAAAAAAAAGTAACAAAAGAAAGAAAAATTAAATAAAAATAAAACTATATTCTAAATTCTCAAACAATAAAAATGTTTGAAAAATACGTTTTTAGATGTAAACCTATCATCCACCACCCTGTTAGCAGGTGACATATATTTGAGACACCTCAATAATATAATACATTAACCGTGCTTTACGTGAAGCTCATCATGACACAAGAGAGGACGTCAGGACTGCAATTTCCGGTGTTCAGTGAATGCAACAGACACCAGACCAATCAGAGAGTTGCATGGAAATTATGAAGGTAGATATGGTGCAAAATGCGAGAGCGTGAAAACCTGATGTGAGCACTTGCAGAAAAACAATCTGAGCTTGTGTGCATACATTTACACTTGTAAAAAATATCCACGTAACTGTGAACCAAATTTACAATTGTAAAAAATATCCACGTAACTGTGAACCAAATTTGAAGTCACAGAAGAAAAAAAAAGTTGTGTAGCTTGTATAAAAAAAAAATGAACTTAGTTATGAAATGTTCACTTGCAGAAAGATACATATTCTTTAAATATATTTTCCATTACAACTGCAACTTTATTTATTAAAACCTCTCAAATCAGTCATTACAACTTGACGAATCTGCTCTGTGGCAGTATAAATCGACGAATCTGCGGTCTAGACTTTTGCTACACTTCTTGCGATAAATGTGTCGCAAAAGTAATTTTCACCTGTAGATGTGGGGGGAGAGAGGGGGGTTGGAGCGAAGGGGCGGAGCTATCAGAAGGACGAGGCTCGGGTGACTGGAGACTGCGGGGCTAACGGTTTGTGTCGCTACCAGTCCGCTGACATGGCGCGTCAATCAACGGTAAGTTTTGCCCATTACTTGCCCAGTATTACTTTGAATAGTATTATTGTGATTGAGGATTAAATCCGCTTTGAAGACCACCGTTTTATATCGTGCAGTTTAGCGGCAAAATAATGTCAGTTAGCCAGCTAACGCTAGCTTTGTTGAGTTTATGCTAGCTAAACAAGTAGTGGTTGTAGTCTATACAGCAGTAATTCATATATGATAGCCTACTGCTTTGGCACTAACGGTTGATAACCGTTTATGAAAATAAAACCAATTGAACTGTACTGAAATAATGACAAGTTTTATAATTGTCTTGGGCTCCTGCTGTGTTTTTAAAGCCTTTGTAAATTATCCATGCTATTTTCTATTTAGCTAACGTCTAAATAGTGTATGTGAAATCAGCCTCACAATAAGATGTGTGTATATTACAATTATTAATGTCATATTTCAAGATGATTACAGATGTAGCGCTTCGTTTCAGACGCCTACCCGTGCGGGTCCGTGATCGGCACGGGGTGGGCCCCTGCTCAAAAGGAAAAAACCCCCGCAGGACTTGAAACGCCCCGTTGATAAATACATGTAATTATAATGAAACCAGCTGCAATGGATCATGGATCCACCAGGGGGAGCCGTGAAAAGCTGCCACACTGAAACTCATGTGAAATAAACAGCTGATCTACAGGTATCTGATATAGCGGATATTTGTTAAGATCCATATATGTCACGGATAGGATCATATTCTGTGCTAAGTAAGAGACATGTAATCATTTACTAAACATCACCATGTTTTTATTTAACAAAATAATGTTTAATTCACGTTGGCGTAACTTACGCTGCGTAAGTACAAAACCATCGCTATGTTTTTAGATCAGGAAATGCATCCAGGGTCAAACAAACGATGTTCGATCATCATCCTCGCATTCATTTAATGTATCATATGTTCGCGAGTTGAAATGAATGCACAAAATGTAATCCACGTGAGTTTACAACAACAACAATAATCGCTTTGTTTTTATATCACATCCGACCGGAGGAAAATGCAGCGGCTCTCACTACCGATCACCCTAATCCCACGGGCAAACAATAATATGTACAGTGTTAATAGTGTACTGTATTATTAGTGTCTAATATTACTGCTATAATAATCACACATTGAGTTGTTGAAATCAGACCGTCGTTTTTTTTAAACGCCCTTGAATGAAACGGCAGCTCTCAGGTGATCAGCTGTGTGTTTACACAATAAAATATGCATAGTAATTTAATACCTTCCAACACACATTGTAAGAACAGTTCTGTTTAATATGAGTGTTGAGAGCTGTATCCACAAATCTACTAATGTTGCCCTCAGTGCACCAGATTGATGCATTTAACTTCAATTTAAATAAAAACATCTTCTGTTGTAACAACAATAACATTATAAATAGTAACATAGATAGATACAGATACATAGATACAGTAAATGTATTGCACATTTACTGTAGCTTTGAGTGTTACTGGCCTGACATTTTTTTATTACATGAATGAAGGTGACTGAGGCTTTTTAATATAGACTTTTCAGTGTCCCACATTTTGCACAGAACTGTCCCACATTAGGAAAACAGATTGTCTGAGACAACTTGGCAGTAAGAGTACTAATATGTCTACCATTTCTTTTATGAGTTTAATATCTGCATGTTCTCTTTTGGTTTGATTAGGACACATCCTGGGGATTTCAGAATGTTACTGGATTTTGATTTATTGTATCGGCTTCATGTCGCAATATATTCCCGAAGTCTGAAATGCAAAACATTTCCACATTAGGGCAATTCACCCTACATTTAATCATTTTGTTTATTTTTAACGAAATAAATGTGGTTTAATCCATCATGAAATTAATGTAGGCTATTTACTTAGTACATATCTGACATTAACGATTCATACTGCTCACAGGCTGATATCTAGTGTATTCATACACTGTTTATTCATCATTCAATTCATTATATATTTTATTCTGTAGATTGTGAACATTAATTTTCACTTCACTGCTTGTTGCACCTGGTTAGAAGCTAAACTGCATTTCGTTGTCTCAGTACCTGTAATCTGTGCAATAACAATAAAGTTGAATCTAATCTTGAGCAGGAACTAATGTAGGCTATTTACTTAGTACCAGCCCATCCCCCCATGTGTCCTATGTATGTTGGGGACCCTTTGTTTAAAACTAATTGGCCATCGGAATGTGTGGAGTCACATTCCACAGCTCTCCCCCCTCCTGTGATCCCCCGCACACACAGAGAGAGAGAGGGAGATAGCTCTTCTGGAGTGAAGAGAGCGGAAATAATGATATTGCAAGTTAGAAACGTAAAATGCATTTTGACAGACACTTGGGGGAAATATGCTGCATTTTGAATGTCCGATAGTCCACCATTAACACCTTAGTCCGTCTCATCAACGAAAACTACATATACATGACATACTTTGTTTTAGTAGATTTCGCATTGAAAGCAAAAGGAGAATATCCGTGTGTAAGAGTGAAAATGTATGTATGTAAAATGAGAATATATGTGTGTAAGAGTGAAAATATGCTGCATTTTGAATGTCCGATAGTCCACCATTTCCACCGGAAATATCAAACATTTAATAAAAGTGAAAAACAATGAACAAGACTTAACGTATTCATCATAATTAATTATATTTATTTCGTTTGGATGTAGGATTTTTGACTTTGTTTAGAGCAGTGATCTTCTACTATATGAACATGTTGGACCCAAAATCACAAAAAAACGTAAAAAAAGATTTTGAAAATGATTTTATTTTTCATAACACAAACATACACAACGAAACCATTTAAAAGCTGGAAATATATACATGGGATGTGACTATGATAATGTGAAAGTTTGATTGAGGTAGCATGGGATTTCATTCTGATAAGGCAAAAGTGTTATTATAAATATAATACAAATATATATATATACACATTATGTACAACAATCTGTTTTTTCTGTCTTTATCTGTGCCACGCTTCAAAGCGGTTTCTGTCAACTACGACACAGAGGGCAACATCACAGATTCCTCCTCCTCCATGTCAAAAAACAAGCTTAAAGCTTGACTCACGTTCAGAGTTTTCTTCATCATAGTTGAGTCTTCAAAACTCAAAATCTATCTAACTATATCTAAATTCTCAATGTTTGTCTGTCACTTTACTTCAATCGCAGTCTCCCGCAGCCTCTCTTCGTCTCCCGCCGCCTGTCTTCGTATATCTTCGTCTCTCTCCATTTCCCGCCGTCCCTCTTCGTCTCTTTTCGTCTCGTTTCGTATCACTCCGTTTAACTGATTACCTCACCCCCTCCCTGGTAAATACATCCTGTTGAGCAAAATCTACAGTTTCCAGTATTTTCCGTTTCGTAAAATGATAAAATACGGCGAAGATATTAAAATATGTGCTTCCATTATTCATACTTCTGAAATATATCTGTATTAACTTTATATCATCGTATGTCCGTGTTTATTGGGTATTTTTGCATGAAACAAAGACTGGGATATAGTTTCAAGCCAGTACTTTCGACAGAAACACACGGCAATGTTGTCCGGACTGTTGTTTTTATGCGGCACCGGCTTGAACAGGTCATGTGATCTGATCACGCCGGCGTGACGGTCGACTCCAAAGGGTTAATATTAAATACATATAAGTATTTTTACAACTTGTATTTAGAAATACTCTGTTGTAATTATTGATGCATACATGTGTTCATCCATTCAATGTGGCATCTGCTATAATGGGGTTAATGTATGATATTACTTAATAATACAATACATTATAATATATGATATGATAATTACATTTTAGTTTTATTCATTTCTTATTTCATAGTTTCTCATTATTATTATTTTTATCGCTCATCTTATTTTTGATTTTATTAATCTGTGTGAATCTGTGCTGTCCTGTTTTTCACTCTCACCCTGTTGCTGTTTGAACTACTGAATTTCCCCACGGGATTAATAAAGGTCCATCTTATCTTATCTTAATGTATAAGTTGATTTACTTCAATCTACTGTACAATATTACAAGAAATATACTGCATAAAGCAAACTATATACTTTATTTGATCTAAAATATTGATGTTTCTACAACACCCATTGTGTATTTTGTGAATGAAGCGCCATCTCATGGTTAAATCCTGTAATTGAACAAATAGGGAAATTGGGGAACGCCCTCTAGCAATTTGGCAACACCCCCAGCCACTGGCATCCACTGGGCTTTTGACTGGGACACACCCATTTGAGTCTGATCTGGAGTGCTACATCTGTACTTAGATATTACAATATGGTTGGTTGAGCTGGAGTTCATTATTGAGCTTACACGTTAACGTCACAGTCATCTGAAGAACGAACCCAAACCTTGTTGTTTTTATTAATTGTATTACAAATTGATATGAAATAAACAGTAAGCATTGGTAACACAATTTCCAAAGTTACAGTAAAATAAAAAGGACCCTGACTCGGACAATACACAATCCAACATGTTCAACAGAAGATGATCAGTTATATTGTTTGTACACATGGTACTTTACATATATATCTGTTTGTTTAAAGTATCCAGGTGATGGAGACAGGCTGGACCAGAGAGCGAGAGACAGAACTGGACTCCTCACAGCAGTGAACTTCAGCACAGGTACTAAGACTCTTTTTTCATACTGTACAAAGAATCAAGAAAGATATTGGTTTAAATGAATGAAGTATTGACTTGAATACACTGATATACATTCCATTAAACAATACTAAATACTAGATCACCTACACATCAGTTAAGTTGAGGGTTTTTTCCATGCAAAAAGTAACATTTAGATGTTAACAAGCAATATGACTTTGTCAGCTTTCTAATTTAATGTATTGAAGGCAAAGATATTTAACACATAGTGAGAACTGCTACTATTTATCTCTCAATATTGTGTGTAAAAAACGTGGTAAAAGTTATTCTTTCAGTGAGACAACAGAGCAAGCTTCTACAGTTGCACTACGTTTTGATAACAGTTAAATATTATTTTGATAATAACATATATTTCAATGTTGATGAATTTCATACTGTTCATTCATAATCTGATTACAATTAAAAAATAATTATATCAACAGCACCATAACACACAAACACACCTCTTTCATAAATAACACACTTGTTCTGCAATAATATGTTTTATGTTTCCTGTAATTTTTGTTAGGAAAGGACATGCCCGAAAGACACGACATCTTCTCCTTCTCTGAGGGTCAAGAAGAACATCCAAGAGGAACATTAAAAGCTGATGTTATGAGATTTTAAGACCAGTACAGGACATTCACTAAGAAACTACTTTTATTGTGAAAACAAAGATCTGCACACCGAATATTTTTGTAGTCTATCAGGACCATCATTTGTTTGTGACGCTGCCTGCACCTCAGAGAAGGGGTGGTTATAGTCAGGCTTATAAAGTGTGGCGAAAAACAGTCAGCTGATCGAATGCACCTATTTCCACATCTACACTCCATCAGCTGATTATTTCTATTTGCCTCACTTTATGAGCTTCACATCACTTGTGCCTTGTACCGCAGACGTCAGACGTTGCAACGTCACAAATAAATGGGGCCAATCTTCAGTCAGATGTGAATGTGTAATCTAACATTTTCAGTAAGAATAATGGACAAAAGGAGTGCAAATACAAATACAATTTATTGAAATGTGAACCAAAAGTTAATCAAATGTTTTAAATAAAAAGCACATATGGACAGAAGGTGTAAACCTATTAAATGTATAAGTAAACACATTTAGTCAAAGTAACGTGACAGACTAGGCCTGTGCAGTTGGTATAAGCTATGCCCAGCATGGGCTCCTCCATCAGGCCTGGTCCTCCTCGCTGAGGAAAGACCCTCAGTCCTCTCCAAACCAACAGACAGGACGTCCATCACACGGAGGTTTCTCCCTGAAGTCTCTGCATTCCTCTGGACACCACGCTGTCTCAATCCGTCCACACTGAATATGAGAGGGGAAAAATGAAAATAATAAATGCTTTATTAACTAATATGAACTATTCATATCTTAAACTGCACTGTAACTTTTATCCATGTACTTTTTCTTGTAATGTTTAATTGAACTATTCATATTTTAGACTGCACTGTAACTTTTATCCATGTATTTTTCCTTAATGTTTATTTTATTAGCTTTTCTTTTTTAATGCTTAATGTCTTTCATTTTTTTTTGTAAAGCACTTTGAATTACCTTGCATTGAAAAGTGCTATATAAATAAACTTGCCTTGCCTTTAGACAATAAGAAATATAAAGTTGACTGTTGAGTTGCTCAGTTTTTTTAGATTGTCAATACTATTACTGTATAACTAATATATTAGGTTAAGAGGCACCTTCAAATAAAGATTGGTCTTTAAAGGGAAATGGAAACACTTTTCAAACTGCTTTCCATGCGACAATATTACCATTAGGAAATGTATTTATCTAGTCTATTTCCAATGTAAACGATCGAGATACGCGAATTTACTTTTTGAAATACGTGCCTAATGACCATGGGCGCTTCCATTGCTCCGGGACTTTTCCAGTGACGTCACTGACTGGCTTCCTGGGCCAAAGCTCAATAACAAACAACATGGCGTGCAATGCACCAGTAGTTTACATTACAAGAAAACGGTCGTTGTCAGGAGTTTATTGTATTGCCCCAGGCTGCACAAATGGATTTTATACAAAGAAGGAAGAAGTACATTTCCATAGGCTGCCACTAAAGGATGAGAAGCTGCTCAAAGTCCAGTCTGGATGCCTGGTTCAATACAAAACATTGGATTTGAAGCCAGGATCTGTTCCCACAATATTCGATTTCTCAACGTATGCAGTCGGGAACACCGACCGTCCCAGCACGTCGGCCGCGCAAGACAATGACAGTGTCAACAAACGTGAAGTTTGAGCCACCAAACGAGTTGCTTCAGCTGCCGAGAGAGAGGTAAATATTGCAGCACTACCAGATTACTAGCTCACACATGTATTTACTGACACAGTGTGACCTTATTAATTAACGCAATCGCGTCCAAACTAAATGGTAGCTATTATTATGACGCACAATAGAGAATTGGGGGTGTTCTATAGCTCAACTAATTAAACTGGCATACACACGCTCATCTGTCGAAAACAGCCCTAAAAAGGCTAGTATTGCTATCAATGGATGGTATTGCAGGACCCAGAGCGCACGGAGCACAGAGCGGACAGCAGATAACGGAATTGCAGTTGTATTGCTTATAGATTATCAGAACATTTCAAAGGGGACACAGCCCCATTGGATATTAACCTATGGATTAACTACATCATCGTTTTTATCGTTGTAATGCCATTGAAGACCAGTTTAGACCAGACAATGAGGAAGGTAAGCCGTTAGCCTGGCGTATGTTAGTACCTAGCGCCACTTGTTTTGATGTACGTTTTTGTGGATAACCTCGCGAGTTTGTATCTTTCAGTGTTGAGGTGGGCACCGTTAGATTCTGTGTCTCCTTGCGATCATAAACGATGTGTTGGATGTGCGGCTAGGATAACTACCGGAATATTATAACTGTAATTGGTGTTTCCTTTCCCCTTTAAATACATGTTGTCTTTTGAATTGTTTGTCTAAAGTCAAGGATCTAGAACTGGTACTTAGTTTTAATGATACAGTCTGGTTATTATGCTGTTTGGAGGAGGCCTCACAGGTAAGAGCACTAACTAGCTGTACACATGTACACATGTAACACATGTACCTTAGCTTGACTTAAATGTATTAAACGTATAGTTCAGTGATGGCAAAATATAAATAACTAATGTCATGCAAACCTATTAATATTTGCTTGATTCCAGAGTTGAATTTAGCACAATTGTATATAAACGTTAAGGGATTTTAAGATTCTGAAGTCTTCGTTCTAAATAGAAAATAGCATGGATGATTTACAAAGGCTTTAAAAACACAGCAGGAGCACAAGACAATTATAAAACTTGTCATTATTTCAGTACAGTTCAATTGGTTTTATTTTCATAAATGGTTATCAACCGTTAGTGCCAAAGCAGTAGGCTATAATATATGAATTACTGCTGTATAGACTACAACCACTACTTGTTTAGCTAGCATAAACTCAACAAAGCTAGCGTTAGCTTATTTTGCCGCTAAACTGCACGATATAAAACGGTGGTCTTCAAAGCGGATTTAATCCTCAATCACAATAATAATATTCAAAGTAATACTGGGCAAGTAATGGGCAAAATGTACCGTTGATTGATGCGCCATGTCAGAGGACTGGTAGTGACACGAACCGTTCCCCCCCGCAGTCTCCAGTCACCCGAGCCTCGTCCTTCTGATAGCTCCGCCCCTTCACTCCAACCCCCCTCCCTCCCCCCACATCTACAGGTGAAAATTACTTTTGCGACACATTTATCGCAAGAAGTGTAGCAAAAGTCAAGACCGGAGATTCGTCGATTTATACTGCCACAGAGCAGATTCGTCAAGTTGTAATGACTGATTTGAGAGGTTGTAATAAATAATAAATACATATTTAAAAAATATGTATTTTTCTGCAAGTGAACATTTCATCACTAAGTTAATTTTTTTTCTACAAGCTACAACACTTTTTTTCTTCTTCTGTGACTTCAAATTTGGTTCACAATTACGTGGATATTTTTTACAAGTGTACATTTGGTTCACAGTTACGTGGATATTTTATACAAGTGTACATTTGGTTCACAGTTACGTGGATATTTTATACAAGTGTAAATGTATGCACACAAGCTCAGATTTTTTTTCTGCAAGTGCTCACATCAGGTTTTCACGCTCTCGCATTTTGCACCATATCTACCTTCATAGAAATACACGTTTGCTTGTGTCATTCAAGCTCGGCTCTGTGTGTGTGTGTGGCAATAGCGCATTTAGTGTGAGATAGAGATAGGGGAAGAGAGAGAGGGGAAGAGAGAGAGAGAGAGAGAGAGAGAGAGAGAGAGAGAGAGAGAGAGAGAGAGAGAGAGAGAGACTGGTGCTAGCGGGAACCGTGATGTTAGCATCTGGTTAGCTAGCTGCACTAACGGACATAAGGAGCTGTTTCCACAACAAGCTGGAGGAGAGTCCTCTCCTGTCAGAC
The DNA here is from genome assembly GCF_902827115.2 of Pseudochaenichthys georgianus. Taxonomy (NCBI): domain Eukaryota; kingdom Metazoa; phylum Chordata; class Actinopteri; order Perciformes; family Channichthyidae; genus Pseudochaenichthys; species Pseudochaenichthys georgianus. The sequence continues at coordinate 1,072,684 of NC_047508.1, read as the reverse complement.
TGAGGGGCTGAGGTGAGCTAAAGGACTCTCAGTGTTTAGAACGGTTTTGTCACAAATTATTCAAAAGATTATTTCCGCGGCACACCTTCATATGATTATTATCTGTGGCGTTTTTTATATGTAGAAAAGTGGTGGGGCACACAAAACTTAGATGTCTATAAGCTTCTGCAGTGAGGTGCATGGCTGCTGAGGCACTGGCACTGACTCTTCAGGTTTACAAATATTATATTTTGACCTAAGTCAAAATATAATATTATTTTCAAAAGCCTTTTTTGTCTGATGCTTCAATTAATTTTAAACAGACAGTTCAACAGAAGGATACCCAACAAATGTAATTGTATCATTTAAATATTGAATTGTTCTCTCTTAGTAAGATCCCATTTTCAATAAAATTGCAGTCTTACCTTGACTTAAGTCCATTTGCCTATCCCTCTGGACAAACATCTCTATTGCTTTTTTGTAAAAGTCCTCCTTATGTTCTTGTAGTTTCAAAAGTCTATCATAAATCTAATCAATAGATTTATGATTCAAAAATTATAAAAGTAGGGTAGGCATGTGGATATTATCCGGCTGAACAAAACGTGCATTTATCTAACAGGTTTGTTTCCCACAGATCTTATTTGGAGCTATTTTCTAAAATCCTATGGAGAAATCTCATTGCTTTTTTGTCGAGGGAAGCCATGCGCAGCTTACTTCCGGGTTTTAGGACGCGTCACTGCAGCTCTCTTGTCTCCTCTTCACACACCACACTTTTCGCGGCACACGTACTTACAGCCAATCAGCTCTGAATTATGTGAGATGACGTATGGTGGGGATGGCAGCACTATGCCCCTATGGTCATTATATTTTTGCCACACACATTAAATAGGAAAATATGATCTTACGTGCCCGTTCTTCCGTCATTTGGTGAACACGACTTATCCGTTTTCCCTACTCTGGAAACAAAGGACCGTTCACTCGGTGGTTGTGGGAAGTTGAAACGACACACGGTGTTTTTCTTTCTACACGATTGTGAATGTCTTTTACTATGCGTTTGCACAGTTGACACCATTTCCTCAAGTAGCTCATCATCTTCTGGAAGTTCACAAGAAATTTACTTGTCTACAAACCGCACCACCTCCTCATCAGTGTCTCGATCAATATGTGGGCTGTCTTCAATCCAGAAAATTACATGTATATGAGGACTCCCTCTCTGTTGAAACTCAACACGATAGAAGTAATCTATCACTTTCCCAATTGGCTGACTTGGTGATCGTATGACATCTTTCAAAAAGGTTTTCCATCTGTGTTGAAACATGCGTGCAGTCGTTACAGGATTGCGACGCAAAAGACCACATTTCTCATTCCAGTCCAAATCGTCCACATTGTCACACCTACCCTCTTGAAGCATCATGCTGGTCAATACATTCTTCCACCTCATGTCAGCAGCTGAAAAGGAAAAGAAGAAAGTGGGCAACCCAATCTGTCTGACCATTGCAAACAAATCCTTTTGGGCACCAGCCCAAAAAGTCGGTGTGCCACGAATTGGCTTCAGAAATCGGTATCCTTCATTAGATTGAAGAAGTCTTTTCAGAGAATCAGTGTCGTTTACCATGTTCGCTGAAATCTTACCTGTATTTCCCCCTGAATGTCCTTTCCGTAAAGCGATGGAAATGCACGACGATACCTTCTGTACTTCAGGCCTGTACTGAGCATAGAATATATACTCTGAATTGCGTGAAAACCTGCCATCCACATGCATGATTCGGTTCTTAAAGTAACTGGCCAAAGTCACCTTGTTGTATGTGTTGCTTTCTTTGGGCTTGTTTTCATAGACCTGGTTGCTTATTTCTCTGAAATGTGGCAACAGAGTGGGCAGGGCGCAGTGTCCAATAGTAGCAGTAAGCTAACGAGAGGCTACGTTCAGCTGGTGACTCGGGAGTCGGGACAGAGAAAATATCAGGAGTTTGGAAGTATTATAAAATTGAAAGCGAAGGCAGTGTAACAGCCAGATGCAATGTTTGCAAGGCAGAGGTTCCGCGTGGTGGAAAGAACAGAGCTACGTTCAACACGACCAATCTAATACGCTACCTGAGAAACAAACACCAACAACAACACGACGAGTACACAGCGGCCACTCAGGTAACGGCACTGAAACAACCGACACTTTCAGAGACTTTTAAAAGGAAAGATGCATCTTAATGCATTGCATAAAGATCGGATCGGGAAAAATCGGTATCGGCAGATTGTCAAAATCAAATGATCAAAAAAAGGTGATCGGGACATCCCTAATTTCAGAATAATATATATGTTATGTTTTATAATGACTGATCATGAAAGTGTTCTCAAAGCTGGTAAAGGTGCAGCTAGTTTGAATGACTTTGTAGACTGCAGGGTAGCTTGTGGATTTACTCCAGGTGGAACTAAAGTCTGATTTAACACTTGATTAGATGTCACATCATTCATCCACATCCGTAAAAGGGATTAATACATGCAGTGGAGTAAAAGTACACCATGTACCTCTGAACTGTAGTGGATTAGAAGTACAAAGTAGCAAAAGAAACATTGAAATACTTAAATAAAGTACAAGTATCTCAAGATTGTACCCAAGTAGTACTTGAGTTTATGAACTTAGTTACTTTACACCAGTGGCTATAAAGATAGAAAGACAGCCTTGCACAGAGGCATGAAAATACATTTTCAAAATACTCAACCGTGCTGCCAAAATGTTAAACTCACTGCTACACAATTAAAATAAATGCTTTTATATATATTTATATTAGATGTGACTCTTTCTGTTCTTAGTAACACTGCTGCTTTAGTTGTTCTGTCTGCTAAAATCATCTGTTATTCCTAATTTTAAAGCCGATATTCCGTGGGGCTCGGATCCTTGTCACCTTTTTCATACCGGATGAGTTTGCATCCCTGATTATATTTAAGACTGTTTCCCTTTTTTTAAGAAAAGTATCGAAAAAGAATCGGAATCGCAATTCTTGACTTGGTATCGGTATCGAAAACCAAAATGTTGGTATCGTGACAACACTACTCCAGAGTGAGTCAAACATCTCAAACTGACTGTTAACGCCTTTGTCCAGTTTTTCAATATTCAGCTTCCTTCCTTCCTTCCTCCTGAATGGAGTCCAGCACAGAAGCCTTCCATGTGCACACACAGGAAAGCTTGTGCCTTATCAAAGCTGCAACAGTACACAACTTGGCACTCTGATCTCCCTTTCTAGCCAACCTCAAATGCTTGCTACCAATTATCTTTGGCTGGACAGTAGTGGAAGTAGCGGAAGTAGCGCATGTGCATTCAACAGATTCATGCAGCATACCTTTGGTGTCAGGGAGAACTGCCTTCGGAGGGAACCGCCTCATTTTGAAGGACCTCTTCCATGGCATCCTAACCTTTATATAAAACCAAAAAGGAAAATACAGTTAAACATAATGCACAGTTGTTATATAAAACATTTATAATCCATTATTATATAAACAATTTAGCGTTGTATATAAAACACTGGTTAATTAAATGTGTTTAAAATAATTCAGTAAATGATGAAGGTGACATAAAACAATACTAAAGCTTTACAATATTAAAGAGCAATTTTTATTTGAAAGTATGATAGATACTTGAAAATCACTGACATGAACTTAAAACCACCAAGAATATGTAAGTCACTTTAAGAACCCATTCAACATCATTGCAATATCAGAGACCTTGATCAGTGCTGAGAAAGGTGTGGACTTGAGATGGATGACTATGAACTGAATTATACAAACAGAAGGAATAACAGTGGAGGGGGTGTGGCAATATATGTGGAGAAAATAATGAACTAGAAGGTGGTGGAGAGCATGACAACAGCTGTTGAGGATTTGTTTGAATGTGTTACAGTAGACATGTGTATGGAAAGGTCTAAAAATGTTATTGTGAGTTGTGTATACAGAGCTCCTGGAACTTGTATTGACACATTTACAGTTAGGATAGAAACATTTTTATAATGTCATAAATGCATTTAAGAATGACTACTAAATCAGTATGAGAGAGATGACATTGATAAGGCATATGATGAATTTCTAAACACAATTACAATATCTAACAATACCGTATTCTGTTTTTCACTTTATTTTTAAATTAATTTTAATCTGTTATAAATATGAAATGGAAAAAATGAACAGTTGAGTACCCTGAACTTTAAGTATAATTATACAGAAAAAGCAATAGAAATATAAATAAACTTTATATCTACATTTAAATACATGTTTTCAAAGTAATAAATACCATAAAGATCAATAAATATGTTGGGGTGCACTTTCACAACCTATTAAACAGATATAAATATGCTCAAATGAAATTACATTATTGGCAAAGTATGAAGCTGAAGCCACATATTGTTTAACTTCCCCACGGCCTGAGCACAGACAGCCCCGGCTCACACAAGCACACATATAGCATAGTTAGCATGTACGAACACACGTGTTGCATTACATAAACGAAACTTGAATAAACGTGTGTATATTGTGTTTTGAACGGTGCAAACAACCATATTCAACCATATAGACCGAATTATGTCGACATTACTTAATGTAACACTGTATAACGTCGTGTTGACGATAGTGTTAACGTACAAGCATGGTACACCTGGAGTACTGCCATTTGTATCGCTATGCTATCGCTATTTTTGTACTCTATTTTATTTTATTTATTTTTTATTATTATTACAATTATTTGTTTAATCTCTCAAAGTGTATCAGTATCCCTTGTTGTGAAGCACTTCGAGATTTGTCTTGGCAGATGAGAAGCGCTATATAAATTAAATATATTATTATTACAAGTGTGCACCGTTAGCATGCTAGGGACTCTGTTAGCAAAGCGGAGGTAGCAAAACCACACACTACAATGCTTATGGAGAGTGACTCACGTTTTTTCACAGCAAATACTGTCCAGAGCACGAATCCGGTGGTCCCTGGTGGTCGTCTGAGGCCTTCGTTGTTGTTTTTTGTCGAGTATAATATGTAAGCTTTTAAGTTCGTTCTCAGTGCAGCACAAGCATACAAGAGAAAGAGCTGCGTCACAGAGTCACACGTGTTGTCGCCTGCACGTTGACAGAGAGAGAGAGGTAAGCAGCTTCTTCATTCTGGCCCATTGATTATCGTTCCATGTGTTTTATAGATCTAATATCATCCACCATCTTTGTTTGTGACGTAACATAACCCACTGCGAAGTCCCTCCCTTTCCGGGGGAGCTTCATGGGACTTTATTTCTAAAAAAGAATAGAGGCTTCTCAATACTCAAATTTCCCCTCCTCGACTCCTCGGTCCTCCGGTAGTGACCCGGAAATGAATTTCAGCGTGCCATTTTGAAGGATGTCTCATTTCTCTAAATGCACACCGAGGACCGAGGATCGAGTGTCGAGGAGGCTCTCTGGAGGAGCTATAACCGAGGATACACTGATGGTTCCTCCACGGCTCCTCCGCGGATGCATTTCCGGGAACGGTGGAGGCGTGACGCACGGCCGGACTTATCTCAGCCAATGACAGCTCTGCATGCATCCCCTGGATATTATTTTAGAAACTGCTCTCATCGCAACGCGATGTTTACAGTGAGAACAGCTGTGAGGTCCTGCAGAAAGCAGAGCAGTGTGTAAAATATATATCACTCAGTATAACAGGCCTACTCTCTTTATTTGCTTTAGTTTAGTAGATATCTACAAACAAAGAGTCGATATTTTTCTAAAACCATTTAGTGCTTCACATAATAAAATACACAACGGCTGTAGCCTGATTATGCTTTAGGAGCTGTAGGTGTGTGTGGTACAGTGTGTAGGTGTGTGTGTGGTAGGCTACAGTGTGTAGGTGCGTGTTGTACAGTGTGTCGGTGTGTGTTGTACAGTGCGCAGATGCGGCGGACAGACAGGTCTCAGTTGGTTTGGTGTCCTCTGCTTACTTTTAATACTTGCAAATACAACTTTTGGCCTGTAATTTCAATTCCCCATTTCAGCGACCAGAGAGAGGGGGGGGGGGGATATATCCAGTCTCTGATTATATAGTATTACGTTATTATGAGAGTGCTCTCATACTTTAAATTGCATATATCTATATAAATATATTTGTGTGTGTGTGTCCACATCTGTAGCCTGTTATTGTCTCATTATACCACACTCTCAATGAATTCAAATTAAATATGTGGGGGAACAATGTTCAGCTGATCTAACAGAGATTATAAAATATGACAAAACACTCGACAGCTGATGCAGCTGTTGCCACGTAATAATGAACGGACGTCGCTTTAATATGACCGCTCAGAGGAGAGGAGTTCTCATTTCTTTAAACGTCTGCTGCTTCCCCTCCTCTCTCCTCGGTTCCCCTCCTCGGTCCTCCGCTCGCATCTCCTGTGGGCGGGACTAAGTCTCGAGGAGGGGAGTCGAGGAGGGGAGTCGAGGAGGGGACATTTAAGGATTGAGAAGCCTCTAGTGTATTGAAGTCAATGGAGAGAGACAGATTAATGTGCCTGACTTCGCCACTCTATTCAGAGGGTTCCCTGTCAGTAATTTCCTATCTCTATGTCATTATTATTTATAATGATTATTATTATTAGTATGTACAGTGGCGGCCGGCCCCCCTCTTCCCACATGTTCGATTGTCATTAAAAGTAAAACATTTAAATATATTTAAAAAAAAAAAAAAATGTTGTAATGAACAATGTACATATTATATAGTTGGTATCAGTAAAATGTAGAATCTAAAATAAAATGTGTTTCGAGTTCTAAAGTTACTGATACGGACCATGCGTGTGCTGTACAGTGTGTGTAGGTGTGTGTAACAAATTAATGTCTAAAACTCTTCCAAATTCACCCAGTTAATACATTAGAAAGCACAATATAATACTAGTATAGAAACACATTTTTATTAACATTTTAAAAAATGAAATTATGAACAAAACAATTAACAGTAAAAGTGTGTGTGTGTGTGTGTGTGTGTGTGTGTGTGTGTGTGTGTGTGTGTGTGTGTGTGTGTGTGTGTGTGTGTGTGTGTGTGTGTGTGTGTGTGTGTGTGTGTGTGTGTCAGTAGCGTGGGGTGGGGAAAAATGTAGGGGAAGCCAATGTTTTTGGGTCGGGGGGGGTGGTCAATAACGTAACCAGATGAGTGATTACAGCGCCCGGTAACATTTTACACACATTTGTATCATACAGATACCAATACCAGCCGCTCAATGCGCAGTGCAGATTCGGTAATTAATAAATAAGAAGCATTCATTCACAAACTAAATCAGGAGACCTTTAAAGTTTTACGTTCACATCAAAGTATCAGTATGCGTTGTGTTGATAATGGACGAGACCCGCCGAGTCAGCGTAAAGTTGAGACGATCTCTGTTTAAGGTCTGAATCTGATAACAGATAAAATGATCAGTTTTACATACATTTCCCTCAGTGACTCCTCTCACTGGAACGTTTACAAAAAGGGAAGAGGAAACGTGAGGGACACAATATATACAAAAAGTAAAATCACAAAGAAAGGAAATGAAATTCCTCACAACAATAAACTCCTGAGCACAGCTCTCCGACCTTGCCAGGTATTTAACATTCAATAAAATGAAGAACACAGAATGAAATAATATAAAACACAGAATGTGTGTGATTATACAAGATTAAATTAAATAAACCCCACTGCATATTTACATCTGTTACACTAACACACAGGGCAAGTGCAGCAACAGTCCTCGTCTCTGTAATTAGTTCAGTCCGTAGTCCAAAAGTAACACAAAAATATAAACAATCTCATCTATTCAGGTGATCGGGCCTATATGGCATGCTATCTGCAGTGCTGATTTTCGGATAGCAGCACCCTGTGCTAATTAAACAACTGCAATAAAACTACTACTTCAGACGGAACACCTGCAGCTAAATCCAGGCAAGCAATGCACAATAACCAACAGAACCACATCAGAAATTGCACACATAGCTACACGGGCCGTTCAGGCAACAGGTATGCACAGAGAGAAAGGGGTGTGCATTTCACTCACCCTATTTGAAGAGGAAGGCCATTCTCCTGTCTTTCATGGTAGCGAAGTGGTCAATAACAATGTCATAGCACTTCCCAGCGGCCTTTAGGTCCTCCACAACAACAGAGTCAATGGATATTGTGGCTAGGTTGACAAGTCTGTCCTGTCCACACGTGTTCCTCAGATACGTTTTGATCCTTTTTAGACAGGAAAATGAGCGCTCTGCTGATGTGCTGGTGGCTGGTATCGTGAGCATGAGCTGGAGCAGCTTGTAGACCTCGGAGAGTGTGCCCTGCTGTAGGTCATCCTCAATAAGAAGCTGTATCAGCTCTCCTGGTGGCTTGTGAAACAACCTGTTGTTGTACAGCGTGTGCAGCAATCCTGACGCGTCCAAAAAGCTTTAATTTCACAGCACAATCTATATGATTTTTAGATTTACCGTGCCTCTCAATTGCCCGTGACAGGTTGGCAAGGTCGATGAATCCTGAAGTTGCCCAAGGATTGTTCAGGGAGCACAAACCCTTGTCAAAAAGAAGACATGGCCACCAAAATAGACGCTGAAGTTTAGCGCTTCCAGTTAGCCACTCCGTGCGGAAATAATTGTCCTCATTGAACGTCCGATTAGATCCCTTATTCCTCTGTGTACACAGCTCGAGTGTGGGCGTTGTCCTGCCATCTGCTTTAATTTTTAGTTGCTGCTGTAGCGGAAGTTTAGTGAAGTTATGCTTAATTAAGTACGCCAAATCTCCTCCCTCCATAATGCTTCATTTGCTTGATAATTTCTAACGGCGGTGATGACAGTTACAGTATTAAAATTGATGTTGATGTGATTGGATGGCAGTGTCCAATCAAATCGCCAGCCGCCCCTGAAGGGAAGCTAGAGGCGGCTAGCTTCCCCTGGCATGGCCCTGACCAATCACAGGTTGGCAGGGACATCACGTGGGCCTCATCTGATTGGTCAATCCCTCCATTTTTTTTCACCAAGGGAAGCTAGATTCTGCTGGCCTCCTCTCGCAACAGTGAATGCAATCTACTGTTTCACCATGACATCTAGAGGGGCGCTGTTTCACTCTTTGTAAAATACTCAATGAGAATGGGGGAGAGACGGAGAGACGGTCCGGCAGGAACACACATGAAAGGAGAATTACAGAAACAAAACAAAGTGTTTTTATTTATTTATTTAAATTATAACTACAATCCTAAAAAACAGGGGAAGCCTGGCTTCCCTTGGCCTCCGGGAGAAAACGCCACTGGTGTGTGTGTGTGTGCGCGTGCGTGCGCGTCTGTGTGTGTGTGTGTGTGTGTGTGTGTGTGTCTGTCTATTTCTGTCTGTCTGGCTGTTTGTCTCTCTCTGTTTGTTTGTCTCTCTCCCTCTCCCTGTCTGTTTCTCTCTCTCTCTCTCTCTGTGTGTCTGTCTGTCTGTCCGTCCGTCCGTCCGTCCGTGAGAAAGACATTTCTTTGGCATTTTTGTAAACATTCTATGAATGCTTACAGAAATGCCAAAGAAATGTCTTTCAATAATTAAATAATATTTGTTTTCCCTCCACATTTAGGTGGAGGCCATCCCGATTAAAATAATGGTTGAGTATTTGTTTGTTTTTTAGAAACAGTGTCCCGGTAGTGAGATAAATGCAGTCCTTTTTGTGCTGACACAACTGCTGGAAGCCGCGGTTCGTCTCCCGCACCGTAGGCTTGGTCCACTCATTGTCCACCGGCCGGGGGACGATGGAGCAGACGGCCACATAGAGAGGCTCTGCATGGCCGCGCTGGATCCGGTCAATGAGGGCCTCCATTTGTCCCACGGTGGCTGCTGGGGATAGTCCGAAGGCCACATCATTGGTGCCGATGTGCACGACCACCAGAGCCTCCCCGGTCGAACCTCCATGCATGCTGCTCCAGTCTCCTCCGGAGGAAAGTGCCGGGGTGCACATATGCAGCAGTCAGGTTCGGTATATGGCCCTGAACACCCCGGCACATGGAGGCTGTGAGAAGGTACACTGGGAGCCCTACAAACACAGAACAACAGTTACTAAATAGTGTACACACGAAACCAGAGCTTTGGATAATAAACGGAGCCTGTGTTTTCCTAACAACTGTTAGTGTGTGTTTTGCTCAGCTCCGCAGTCCGTCACAGCTGCGGAGTTGCATGTAAATAATTTTTGAGTAATTACTGGTAGAAACTTTGCACGAAACATTAAAAGAAACACTGGAAAAATAATAAGTTTGTAATTCAAATTGTATTGCAAACAATATTAAAGCAGCCTACCTTTCCTCACAGCGAAGGTCTGTCCTGCTGCAGTGTAGCACACAAGTTTTTGATCTAAAAAGATCATTTCAATTAGTTAAATACATTCAATCATATTCTATCAGGCGCCCCTAAAACAAGCACATAATGAATTAATAACAAGTAACATTAATCTACATTCGGCCATTTCTCTAACAAGTGACATGCAATTTACCATGGGAATCCATGTTGGCTTTGTGGTTTGTTCTTGTTGACGAATGTTTAAATACTGCATCATTTTCAAATAGAACAGCCAACCAGACACAGGTATTCAAAAAAGCTATTTATTTTAAACAACCACAAAGACAAACAGCCAATTAAAAACGCTTGTTTTGAAACTCCTGTTGAAATCTATAGGCCTTACCAGCCCTGAGCATAACAAATAAATACTAACGTTAATAATTATTATTTTCAAAGCAATTTATGAATGAAAATCCAATAGTTCCTTGAGTTTATATGCAGGCAGATTTATTTCAGAAATTATTAGAAGTTTTGGGGCGAAATAATGTATTTTACAAGTGGCGTTTGAACGCATCATAACTTGACGTCTGTGAACGAACGTTAGTTCTCTCCCTCATTTCTGTCTTCGCATGCAAAGGGTAAGGTGCTCTTCTTTACTTTAGCATTGCAGCCTCCACTTGCGCTTAGTTATGTATAATTAAAGTCCAGGCGGAATAAGCTTTGGGCACATTTGGGCACATTTGGTTCCATCAGTGCCATTTGACCTTTTTCAGTTACCAGACTATACAAATCATTGTATTACATTGAATAATCACTATAGGTATTCATTCCACCCAAACAAATAATAAAAAACAATTCTTAAATTGTTTTAAATATTTCTTAAAAAAATTAAAATGTTACAAATATTTGTGTGTGTGTGTGTGTGTGTGTGTGTGTGTGTGTGTGTGTAGGTGTAAGTGTAGCTGTGTGGGTATGTAAGTGTAGCTGTGTGGGTATGTGTGTATGTGTAAGTGTAGCTGTGTGTGTAACTGTACCAACGCACTATACAGTAAAACTACACTGTAGGTCATTGTGTGTAGGTGTACTTGCACAATAAAAAAAAACGGAAACATAGGTAACGTTTGACTCCAACTGGGGCAGATTTATTTCAAACATTTTACCAACACACTATAGGCATGTAAAAACAAACATTTTACCAACGTACTATACAATAAAACCACACTGTAGGTTTGTAAAAACAAATATTTTAACACACTATACTATAAAACCACACAGTAGGTCAGTGTGTTTAGGTGTGTGTGTGTGTGTGTACTTGCACAATAAAAATTAGGAAACATTTGACTCCAACTGGGGCAGATTTATTTCAAACATTTTACCAACACACTATAGGCATGTAAAAACAAACATTTTACCAACACACTATACAATAAAATCACACTAGGTATGTAAAAACATTGTAAAAACATTTTTTTAAATAAACACTCGCAAAACGTTATACCTACCTGAACTTTATACCTACCTGAATGTTCCAGTATTTAGGTCGTGCCACTCCCTGAAACAGTTCCTTTTGACAGTGAAGCACAGAGGGACCTGGCACTTCCTGCAGTACACAGGTGTCTTCACCCTTTTGAGTCCAGCATCTAGGCACCTCCTGCAGTTCTTCCTGACCTTGGTGGCATCTTCCCCATAATACTCGGGCATGCATGTGAGTGTTGGAGGAGGGGGTGGTGGAGGTGCAGGGCCTTCAGCAAACTCCAACAATTCTGCAGCAAGCTGCTCCCTGAAGGACTTCTGGGTGTGTGGCTTTGTCCTGCTGGGGTCACTCCTCATCTTGAACAGCTCCTTGTATAGAAGGAAGCTGTTCACCACTGCAATGTCCATGAAATGGAAAAAAAAAGTCTTGTACCATTTCATGGTTTTGTGGAGAACGCTGTAGTACCCGATCAAAGCGTCGGACACATCCACGCCGCCCATGCTTTGGTTGTAGTCCACCACAGCGTCAGGAACGGGAACGTTCTTGGTTTGCCACATGCCAGCCCGTTTCACTTTCCGCTGGACCGTCTGACCGCTGAAGGCCTCGTGCACGGTGGAACACATGGACACTTCACGGGTGTCCATCCACTTCACAAACAGGAGTTTGCCTTTCCTTATCCACCGCAAATCTCCCCTTTCAGCCTTCTTCGGAAGGGCGTTCAACTGAGTTTGTGGAAAACCAACTCGATTTTTCCGAATGGTCCCACAACAGCCAATGTTTTTAGTGGACAAATCCCCAAAGAGGGTGGGGCTGGCGTAAAAGTTGTCCACAAAGAGTGTGTAGCCCCCACCGAGCAGACGGAGTGGCAGGAGGTCCATCACGGAGGAGTAGCTGAGTCCCTTGCCTTCGGTGAACTCACTCTTCCCTGTGTACACAAACAAATTCCAGGTGTATGCTGTTGAGGAATCCGCCAGCACAAACAGTTTGTATCCCCACTTTGTTGGCTTGTCTTTCATGTACTGCTTCATGCTGATGCGGGCCTTGGAAGCAACCATCCTTTCATCGATGGAAATGTTCCGATAGGGCTGGAAGTGGGCTTTGCAGGCAGCAATGATGTCAGTGTACAGGGGCTTGATTTTGAGCCCCACGCAACCAGGGTTGCTCAGGTGCAAAGACCACATGATGGCTTCAAAGCGTTGCCGGGACATCCTATCAGTTGGGAATGAGAAGTAGTACGGCCATTTCTTCCTCCAGTAGTCCGATCGTTGGTGAACGTGGACGAGGCCTGTGAAAATGATAATGGCCAGGAAAGTGTAAAAGTCCCTTGCAGTCAGCACTTTCCAAAGATATTTCTTTCCTGCCTGTAATCTCCTCAGGGCGTGGGCGTTCGTGTTCACAATGATTATATTAACCACGGCAGTGCTAAAAAAAAGCCTGAAAATGGAGAGGGGAGACCATGCTGCAGTGCCGTCAACGGTTGGGCCTGGGATCCTGGCTGGTATGAACCTCAATGGCTCTGGTCTTCGGTCTTTATCCTCTCTGTTGTGCCACCTGAGTTCTTCCTCGGTTGTTCTGGAAGAGGAAGACCCACCTCGGCCACGCTTCCTGGGTTTTAGAGTTGTTTTTTCTTTCCTTTTGTATGGCAGCTCTTTGGGTGTCTCAGAATCAGAAGATGATGGCTGAGGAGGGGGAGCAGAAACCATTCGAGTGGAACGGCCTAGCTGAGTGGAAGCAGACGTTGATGGATGTGAGGGTGGGGATGGCTGAGTGGATGGTCGTGGCTTTGTTGAGGCAGGCTGAGTGGAAGTAGACGGCTGTGGATGTGAGGGTGGGGAGAGCTGGGTGGATGGTCGTGGCGTTGTTGAGACAGGCTGAGTGGCATCAACTCCATCACTGAAAACAAATGTGGAAAAACAAAGAGATTAGATTAATTCACTGGCTTATACTTATAGGATAATATTGGACTATAAATGAATAATATTACACCAAATAGATAAGTTAACACATGTATATTCATTCACTGGCCATTCATTTAGAAAATGTAACTCCAAAAAGACAAGTAACACTATTTAGCATTTTGCCTAATCATTCCTGTAGCTTCTTGGCTAAGCTAGCACTGTGATGCAGTTCCACCAAACACAAAAGTAATATATAAAAAGGATAATATTGGACTATAAATGAATAATATTACACCAAATAAATAAATACATATATATATATTCATTCACTGGCCATTCATTTAGAAAATGTAACTCCAAAAAGACAAGTAACACTATTTAGCATTTTTCCTAATCATTCCTGTAGCTTCTTGGCTAAGCTAGCACTGTGATGCAGTTCCACCAACCACAAAGTAATATATAAAAAGGATAATATTGGACTATAAATTAATAATATTACACCAAATAAATAAACACATATATATATATATATATATATTCATTCACTGGCCATTCATTTAGAAAATGTAACTCCAAAAAGACAAGTAACACTATTTAGCATTTTGGCTAATCATTCCTGTAGCTTCTTGGCTAAGCTAGCACTGTGACGCAGTTCCACCAAACACATCATATATAAAAACAGAGAGATTACATACCTTTCCCGTGGTGGAAGTTCAACATCCGAGTCACTACTGTCCAGATCCAGGTCTGGCTGGAAGAGATCTTCATCATCCGACGAAGAGTCATCTGGTATGATCATAGCCCCGCTATCGTCAGCTAGCATCTCTAGCACCTGCTCGGTGGTGAACCTCTCCCTTCTGGCTGCCATTATTTGCTAAAATGGAAAGAGGATACACAAGAAAAAGATCTAAAAGCAAAGAAATCAACGTCCTTGAAATGTCCTCTGTTACCTGTTACCTGCTATCGTCGCTGCGTGCTGTGGTGCAGTCCTGCAGTCCTGCTGTGGTGCTGTGGTGCAGTCCTGCTGCGGTAGGGTCCTGCTGCGGTAGGGTCCTGCTGCGTAATGCGTAATGGAGCCGGAGCGGGCGTAGTTTATACTACGCAGGATCATATCTTTAGAACCCATTGGTCGATTTGGGTGATTGACACCTTTTCTGAACCGTTAGAGCCAATAGAATCGAGTGACAGTTAGTAAGTCCCGCTAAACACTTATGTCAAGTAGAGAGAAGTTTGCGTAAACAGCACGTATGACAGCATTAGCTCAGGACTGCAAAACTTTATACCAACTCTGCTGTCATGAATGTAATGATAGATTATCAGGAACAATTCTAAAGTGACTAAGAGACATTGGATTAACTTTAAGCAGCGTTTTTATTCCCTTGAACACGAGCTTTGATCACAAAACAGCAACGGTAAGACAAAATTATTGTTATGGTTTTGAAAACTATTGTTTTTGTTCTTCTCTGTTCTGGCTGATAGCTCAGTAAGTTTGTGTCCTACAGTGATGATACTTATAACACAAATAATCTGTGGAGTATCAGCTTTCAGGTGAGATGTAGTTTGTGCAGAAAATATTAAGTTTTAAAGATCGTTTTTCTTAGTTAGCACCGGAAGTAGCATCTGCCCGTTTAAGCTAAGGGCTAATGCTAACGCTTCTTGTGAGACTTGTGTTTTGTTTCTGTAAAAATGGTTCTTATCGTCAGTTAGCTGAGATTCTTCTCGTTAATCTGGTATAACACATTAATAGTTTTTAAATATTAATATGCCCTGAGACACAGTGTCGTGAAAAAAAAAAAAAAAACAGGGTCCCCGTCGGCGGTGAACTTCGTGCTTAACAGGTTAACGTGAAGTGTTAATGTGTTGTGTTTTTTTAGGCTGAAAAAATGGATTCTCCTTCCAAATTACCACAATTGCAGGACAGCGAGGCGGAGACACTCCGAGGAGTGGGCCAACTCTTCATTGTAAGTAAAACATTTAAATGACAAAAGTATTTATGTAAGGTATAATGTGCAGCAAGGTGGTCATTATGGGGAAAAGAACACCCGACAGGCAGATCAGGAGCCCGACGCGTAGCGGAGGGATCTAGATCTGCATGAAGTCGCTGCACATTATCCTGCTTATTACATGACCACATTCTCAACAAAGTAACGATATGACTTCCAATATTAATTTAAATGTTGTTATGGATTTAGAAAATGTTTTTATTGATTTAAAAATAGTTGTATTTATTTAAATGGACATACATCCGCGAAGAAAAATAGTCCGTTGTTACCGTTTGAAATATGCAGCAACGGCAGGAAGGTGGAGTATGTAGATATCCCTGCCCTAATGCCAAAGTAACTGGCTACTGAATATGTTTTGCCGCTTTATGTCTATGTTTGGACCGCTGCGTAAAAAGGAGGGTTTGTGCCCCATTACTTCTCCGCTATTTTGTTGTCGCTCTTGTCTCGTCAGTTCGAAAAGCCAAACTGTATACAGTTCAATCGACCGGAGTTCTTTGTGCAGATGTGAGCATCCTTAACAACGGTCAATAAATCATTGACAGCGGTCTGTCTGTTCTGGATTAACAACGTGTCACGTGTTCTGAATTGAGCAATCAGAATCGCGAATTCAACTAAGGCATGTCATAATGAGCTTTAAAAAGATGTGATAACGACTATAATATAAGAATAATAAAGGGAGCATCTCTCTTCCTCTCCCTCTCCTGACAGGCCGTCAGTATCACTCATGTAGATGGCTGTGCTTGCTGGCTGTACTTCAGTTGTGATTTTGCGCTTTATATTTAAAAAAAAACATCTTCAATTTCAGGGGTGGCACTGGGGTTTCCTTAGGGGGGTGCAGCCCCATGTCTCAAGAATCACTGGTCTAAATGGTTGTTAATAGTTTTCTGATTTATGTGTAAATGTGTTCTTTTTTTATTTGCAGTATTCCATCTTGGATGTGGCGGTGTCCCGCCCGGCTTTGTACGCCCGAGGGCTACACATCTTGTGGCGCTGTTTCCAGCTGCTGGCGCGGCAGCTGAGGCTCCGCCATGCTGCGGAGCAGAAGGTGTCGATCCTGAAAGGGGAGGTGGCCCTCTGTAAGAGGAAAGCGGAGCGCCTGGAGGTGCTGCAGGCAACCGCCTCCTTTGCTCAGGATGGTAAGTGTTGCTCCCTGAACTTTAAAATGTGTGATTGTGCATTTGTGCTATACTACTGTAGTGTTACATTGACTGTTTTTTTATTTTGGCTGGACTGATAGAGTATCACCGTTGTGTGTTACTCTTTAAAAGTGAACATGTTATTGAATTAAATCTGTCCTCTATGAGTAGAAGGAATCTTAACCATGTCATATGATTTTGTACTTTAGCAGAGAAGAAGAAATGTGTAAGCAGTACAGACAAATAAAGAGTCATTTGAATTAGGCATTGACATTATAAATTACACTGTTTTTTAACAAGTTGACCCAACAATTGATCCCAGTGAGTGTATCATAGAAGGATAAGAAAGATTGTATACATATATTGTTGTATTGATTGCATCATCATACAATGACAGAATAGTCATTTGTGACTACTAATGTGTTTTTGTGTTTTTTTGTCTTCATGTGTGCAGATCGAACTGACACAGGGAGTCAGACGGAGAAGGGGGAGGAGATGGAGAAAGAGGAGGAGGAGATGGAGTGATGTTTTTTTGTTGTGTATGTTGTAAATGTTCTTTTTTTAAATAAATGTGTTCAGTTAATTGGTTTCATGTAGTTGTTGATTTACAGTTGACAGTTCATTTTCAGTGTATGTCTGTAATTATAATTAAGAATGTTAAGAGGGGGGGGTGTTATTCAGGCTGTTGTGTATTAACTGTTGTAAATAACACAATATTATTAGTAATAATGACATTGCCATCAATGAATAGATAGCATGATGTTGTTTTTCCAGAAATCGTCTTCCACACAATTTAATTCCCCTAAATGAGGAAGAGCATTATTTATGATACAATGCAACTGTATGGTCCCCTCACAGTTTATTAACATTGTGAGGCAGTGTTATTTAAAATGGGTATTATATGTGCTATTATGGGTTAGTCAGCAGGTGGCAGTAATGAGCAGGGATTATTTAGGTATTAGTTTTGTCAGAGTAGCATGTAAACAGGTGGTTGTATGGTTAAGACCTCAATAAATGCAATATACAAAGTATTTAACAAGTAGTATTTTAATTGTATTGAGTGTTTTCATGTAATCACAAAGTAGAGGTAAGAATATGTCCATCATCTCTCTGCAGCTTCATGTCTTCTATTATGAGAATAATCATGATTATGTGCAGCAAGTATAGAGAAGCAGGTGTTTGGTGATAAGAATGTTGGGGAATCAGACATAAGCAAGAAATAATAATTAAATATCTCTGAAAAGAAAGGACAGCAAAAATTAAAATGCAAACCTAAGACGCAAAGAAGTGCAAGATAACAGATCAATATAAACAACCACAATGTAGATTCAATAATTGAAGTTGTAGATTAAGTGTAGACAGTATTTCAAATAAAGAAAATGTTAACAGCAATGTAATAAGTATATGCAAAATGAAAAGTACTATATGGCACACATATGTCATTTTTTAATTATAAGTAAAAGTATGTAAGGCTGAAGTGACAGCAGTGATGAGCTCTACACGTCTACACTCATACGTCTGTACTGCAGTCAGCGGAGGTTTGGGTGGATGATGTTCCTGAGTGCTGTTCAGGCTTGCTTTATCCAGCACCTCAGGTGGCAGCTCTGTCCTTCTGATTGGCCGTGCACTTTTCAAAGTAGGGGTCGTTCCCCAGCAGATCCATTTATCCAGAATTGTGGTAATCACAGAGAAAACAAGAGTTCATAATAAAGACATGGTTGCTAAAGCATGATTGAACAATGTAACTGTAAGCCTTATAGACAGAGAAAGTGTTTGTGTGGGGGAGGGGGGGTGTGTTTATTTGTAGGCTTTAGGATATATTTCATGAAACCATATGGTGCTTCACATGATAAATACAAGGGCTGTAGCCTAATATTTATATTCATTATATGCTTTAGGAGCTGTTTGTGTTTGTTGTAGAACGTGTAGGTGTGTTTGTGTGTGTGTGTGTGTGTGTGTGTGTGTGTGTGTGTGTGTGTGTGTGTGTGTGTGTGTGTGTGTGTGTGTGTGTGTGTGTGTGTGTGTGTGTGTGTGTGTGTGTGTGTGTGTGTGTGTGTGTGTGTGTGTGTGTGTGTGTGTGTGTGTTTGTGAGCGTTGATGTGCCAGGCAGACAGGCAGGATTCAGTAGGTTATCTGACATGTTCCAAAAAGGTGGCGGGGCTAATAAAAGCCAATTTGAAATATGTCCGCAATCATAAGAGCAATGCGTATGCAGTGTTTCGTGAATATCGGAATAACTATACGCGTTTTGTGTCATTTGGAGTAATTTGTGACATGTAAATCATCAAAAATGGTACATTTTCCGTTAGCTTACGAGCTCCCCGTTTGAGCTAGCAACTATTTTCTTCACAATTTAGCATCATATTGGATAGGGGCTGAACCTGTCCTGGATTGGAATTGTTCCGATCATTCCCTAGGAGGAGTTTGAAAGAATGTGCTTAAAATGCATAAAAAACGCCCATTTTTCAAAATGTCCGACTTCCTGGGGGGCGGGGCTAATGGAAGGCAATTTGAAATATGTGTGCAATCATAATAGCAATATTTATCCAGCGTTTCGTGAATATCGGAAAAACTATATGCGATTAGTTTGGAGCAATTTGCGCCATGTGAATGGTCAAAAATGGTGTGTTCGCTGTTAGCTTACGACCTCCACGATTGAGCTATCAAACATTTTCTTCTCAATTAAGCATCACATTGGATAGGGGCTAAACCTGTCCTGCATTGGAATTTTTATGATCATTCCCCTAGGAGGAGTTCGCAAGAATGTGCGTAAAATGGCTGAAAAACGCACATTTTTCAAATTGGCCGACTTTCTGGGGGGCGGGGCTAATGGAAGGCAATTTGAAATATATGTGCAATCATAATAGAAATATTTATCCAGCGTTTCGTGAATATCGTAATAACTGTATCCGAGTAGTTTGGAGTAATTTGCGACATGTAAATTGTCAAAAATGGTGTATTCGCTGTTAGCTTACGACCTCCACGAGTAATTTTTCAAAAATGTGCTCCTCAATTAAGTATCATATTGGATAGGGGCTGATCGTGTCCTTGATTGGAATTTTTCCGATCATTCCCCTAGGAGTGCGCAAGAATGTGCTTAAAATGCATAAAAAACGCACATATTTCAAAATGGTCGACTTTTTGGGGGGCGGGGCTAATGGAATGTATGTACAAATATGAGGAACATGAGGAATGTCATGAAGTTCTGAGAAACTATGTGACTACCACACAATAGGGGGCGCTAGTGAGCAGTTTTTATGAAAATTTACGTTTTTTTTTTACATTCTCGAAAAGGTCCTGGGCTCTGACGTGTGTCCCAAGTTTTGTGTCCGAAGCTCATTTTATGCTATCGCAATTTTTAAAAAATGTATAGGCCACGCCCACATTCTGCATTTGTTGCGAAACTTTAAATCTGATTTCATAGTCACACCGAGAGTATGTGAAAAAAAAAAACAGGATTAGTCCATCTGCCCTTGAGTTATAAATTGGTGGTGTTTTTGGTGCCCCCTATAGTCCAAAATGAAAATGCTTTTGTGTGCCTATTTCCCAAGACAGATTGAACGTATTTACGAAAATATGTGATGTTTGGATACATTGTTGATGAGTTATGAGCATTTCTTTCTAAGCCCCGCTTTTTTGCGAGTACATTTTAATTCATGGCGGAAATATTTATCGTTTGAACATGCTCATCTCCTAGGGTAATGTGTATGACCCTCCACGGATGCTGTACACTACGTTTAGTGTAAAGAAAAAAAAAATGTAAATGTAAGTGAATATTTCACTGTTTTGAACATTATGCTAATTTAGAAGAAGAAAAATGTAGGCGGAGCTTTGGGTTCCAAGAGGATTATTTGTAGAACAGGTCCACCCGGATATGTGTGCAGAATTTCAGGTCATTCGGAGTTACGGTGCGACTTTGTTAATTTATTCCGAAATGGGTTTTTCATAGGTGGCGCTAGCGAGCACGTTGGACAATTTGAACTCATTGACTCCAGAATAATGTATTTTTCACCAGTCCTGGCGTCCGTTCAAAATTCTACAACTTTGTCAGCGTCCTAAAGGCCTCAAAAACAGGAAACGCTGGCAGAAAAATAATAATTCCACCAATAACAATAGGTGCCTCGCACTTCGTGCTAGGACGCCGTCGGGTCCTAGCGCTCCGTGCTCGGGCCCTAATAATTCCACCAATAACAATAGGTTTCCTCGCACTTCGTGCTAGGACGCCGTCGGGTCCTAGCGCTCCGTGCTCGGGCCCTAATAATTCCACCAATAACAATAGGTTTCCTCGCACTTCGTGCTAGGACGCCGTCGGGTCCTAGCGCTCCGTGCTCGGGCCCTAATAATTGAAGATCTTGAGAAAATTCCTGTTTTAAGAGCAGATCAACCAAGAAGAGTCATAGACTTAAACAAAACTGTGGAGAAAGCACTGGCAGACCTGACAGAGCTTGTAAGGACAGATGCCATCAAGAACCCACTGGTCACTAGGTCCATAGAGAGCAAGCTGCCGGATCCTGTTAAGAAGGATTGGCTCATCTTCATGGTAAATCCCAGCAATAGAGTCACCACTGAGAACCATTTTGACAGTCTCCTCGAGTTTCTGAAGACACAAGAAGAGATCTTGGAAAAACTGGAGCAGCTTGGAGTAACTGAGAAATCAGAGAAACCGGAAAGGAAGTTTGAAAGAAAATATTCCTCAACACGTTCCACCAGGAGATACGGAGGTTGTATTGTCTGTGGAGAAGAAAGGCATGAAGAGAAACTATTATTTTGCAAGCAGTTCAAGAGCCTAAATCTGGTCGAAAAGTTAGATGCTGTGAAGAGGTTGGGAGCTTGTAAGAGGTGTTTGAGATGTCATGAAGAAAGACATGAGTGTGTAAGCACCTACCTTTGCAGGAAAAGAGAATGCAAGAAGGGGAGCTCTTCGGACCACAACTTTTTCCTCTGTCCTAAAGGAGAGTACAGAGAACGTGAACTGGACCAAGGTGGGAAAGACTTGAAGAAAAGACCCAAACTCACAGAAGAGCAAGTGGAATTTATTGCTGAACTCTCTCCCGAAATGGCAGAAAAATGAAAAAACGCCTTTTCCAATATGACTGCAATAACAAACTGCAATGAAAAGGACCGGTCTGTGCTGATGGAAGGAGATAGACAGATACCAGTTATCATGATGCTGCTGGAAGTCACTGCAAATTCAGGTCAGAAAGTTGGAACCCTGATAGATTTAGCATCAGACACCAACTACATAACCCACAGAGCTGCCAACCGGTTAAACCTGGAAAGTGAAAAAATCACATTGGTTGTCCATGCAGTTGGAGGAATGACAATGAGGGTGAACAGCAGGAGATATTTCCTCAGATTTAGAGTCAAGACACCCAGAGGTACAGAAAAAGCGCACCAACTTGTTTGTTATGGCCTCAATGAAATAGCCAACGTACAAAGAGTCATCGAACCTGAACAGCTGAAGAAGTTCTTTCCAGAAGTCAAACTTGAGGATTTAAAAAGACCAGAAAACATTTAGCTACTTATCAGCCAACGAGAAGGTAGACTGGTCCCACAGAGGGTGAAGATGGTCGGAGACCTCGTTTTGTGGGACAGCCCACTGGGTAAAACTGTAGCTGGAGCTCACCCTGATCTCTTTGAGGAAGTGGAGATGACAACACATAAGTCTGAAACACACTTTTCTTGCTCCATGCGTATGGCCGCAGTGAAATACGAGGAAATCATCGGAGCTGAAGAGATTCAGGCTGAAACAAAAAGCACAGCTGTTGACAGAGAATTTCTGGATTGGTGGAAGTGGGACAGTTTTGGAGCAGCCTGTGAACCAAAATGTGGAGGATGTCGATGTGGTCATTGCCAGCCTGGAGGAAAGGAAATGACATTAATTGAGGAAAAAGAGCTGGAAATCATAAAACAAGGCCTTACCTATGTTACAGCTGATGCCCACAGTAGTGCTCCACACTGGGATACAAAGTACCCTTGGATCGAGGACCCAATCTCTCTTCCCAACAACAGGACTGCAGTGGAAGCAACTTTTCTGAGGACAGAAAAACAACTCAAGGAGGAATCTGAAAATGCCAGTGGAGGAGTGGCCAAAGAAGTCAGCCAAGGAGGTTGCGGCAAATGCAAAAGAGGACATCAATAAAATCCAAAGGAAAACATTCAAAGCAGCACTCACCAGAGCTCAGGCAAAGATGAAGCATCCTGATGGCAAATAACCTGTAACCCTTATAAAACCCTCTGAGGGTGAGAAAGAGACTCAAACCCGAAGAATACCAGCTGGCTCAGTTATAGGGCAACTGATTGATGTGAGGAAATTCAGCCGCTTGGATAAACTGGTCTGAGTTGTTGCCTGGGTGCTGAGAGCTGCTAAGGAGTGGAAGAGGAGGATGATGAACCCAACTTCCCACGGGTCAAAGTGGGAGGTAATTCCTTCAAAAGAAGAGAGAGAGTTGAGAACGAAGAAAACTGTGCTCTCTGTTGGAGAATTTGAAGATGCACTAAGACATCTTTTCCTTTCAGCCCAGGGAGGAGTAACATTTAAAGACATTACTCTCAGCAGGTTGGTTGTGTATAAGGAGAAAGAGTCGGGACTCTTAGTATGTGGAGGAAGGATCCAATACTTCAATGAGGACAAAGTTGTAGTACCAATCCTACCTTATGAGGCATGGATATCCACACTTCTTGCTCAAAAGGCCCACAGAGCAAACCACGAGGAAATAGCAGGAACACTCCTACAGATGAGAAAGAGAGGCAGAAGATTGGCTAAAAAGGTGGTTGACAGCTGCGTGATATGCAGAAAGGCCAGAGGAAGGAAGTGCAAGCAAGTCATGAGTGACCTGCCATCAGAGTGGACAAATCCAGCAAGACCTTTTGAATAGACAACTGTGGACCTGTTTGGACCATATGAGGTGAAAGACCAAGTGAGGAAAAAAGTAAGGCTAAAAGTATGGCATCCAGAGCAATACATGTAGATGTTGTTGGAGACCAGTCAGCTGAAGGCTTCCTACTGGCCTACAAAAGATGCACTGCATTGAGGGGACATCCAAAGAAAATGTGGTCAGATCCCGGAAGCAACTTTGTAGGAGCCAGACCTGCCCTGAAGGAGCTCTACATGTTTCTGGACTGCTTAGGAAAGCAGGAGGATGAAGCTGGAGGATGAAGCTACCAAACATGGAACAGAGTGGAGCTGGAAAATTCATCCTGCAGACTCACCTCACAGGAATGGAGATGCTGAAGCAGCTGTCCGTGTCGTGAAAAGGGCCCTCAACAACATTGGAGGAGATGGAACCTTCACATGGGGAGAATTTCAAACATTCCTATACATGGCACCTAACTTGGCCAACAAGAGACCGATCGATGCCAGGATTCAAAGCAGGGAGGACTGCGTAGGGTACATCTGCCCAAACTCACTTTTGCTTGGAAGATCTGGACCAAAAGGAGACCCTGGGAGCTTTGCATTTGAAGGCTATCCCTACAAAAGATTAAGGGAAATCCAAGCCGAAGTAGACAAATTCTGGAGGAAGTGGAGTCAGTTGGCAGGGCCCAATCTGTTTGTAAGAAATAAATGGCACACAAGGGAGCGGAATGTGGCTGTAGGAGATGTTGTTTGGGTGGCAGACCAGAATGCCTTAAGAGGTCAATACAGACTTGCCAGGGTGGTTGGTGTTAACACCGATGTAAAGGGCATTGTGAGAGATGTAAATGTCTGCACCTTTCCAAACTACCCAGTCCCATCGGAAAAGGTTATTGAACAACCCGCCAGGAGAAAAGTTGTGGGGACGAACAAAAAACTCTCAACTAAAATCCCTGCCACAGTACTTCACATAGAAGTCCGGCCCATAGTGGTTCTGGGACTGGGAAATAGTACCATACACCAAACTCATCAGCATTGAATCATTTTCTGTAACTTCAATAGAAAAAGTGTTGTGACCTCCTTGGGTTCAGGAACCAGGAGCTCAAGTGGGAGGTGTTTTGTCAGAGCTTGAGAAATGCAATTCACATCTGGCTCCAGTCCAGCAGGTGGAGACAGGGAGCCTAGGGTGTGATTTCACTGAGAATGTGGCTCAAAGGAAGAGTGTGAGCTTCCTATTTAATGAGCTAAATGCAGCACACCTGGGAACACACTCTCAGCAGAGGACAAACAATTTGCTGTGAGAGAGGAGAGGAGACTCAGGGATTCGACCAAATACGATGCTGGTGAATATTTGTGGATGTATTAGTCTGGTTTAACCATGTTTGATTAGATGAATTATTATTTCTAGTCTTATTAAGTAAGAAGCTAACATAAGATGCTGAAATATAATTTACTTTGTTGAGATGCAGTTACTTTTGATTAGATTTTAGGTTTAATTGTAAACTTGATTATGAAGGAGGAAAGAAAGTGCTTGTTAAAGGATGGCATGTGTTTTATTGAAATGTTTGTTTGCCTAAAATGAATGAAAATATGTTTTGTGTTAAAGGTTGTCAACCTAAATGACTAAATGAGCATCAAGAGGCTAACAAGAAGCTGAATGAAGCAAAAAGGAATCTGCATCACTCAAATAAAGAGGAAAAGATTCAAATCGTCCCATGTGTCCTTTTGGAAATAATCAAGCCATTTTCAAGTTTAGGCAGGAGTCAATCAACCGTGATGGGAGAGGTTAGGAAGACATCTGCTCCTCCAAGAGACATGGAACCTTGTATTATAGAAGCCTCTGAAGCCCTCGCTCGTCCTGCAGGGTTGTCTGCTGGAGCCCACCGAGCAGAAAGATGAAGAAGCATCCCATCTCATCAGAAAGTTGAAGATTAGAATCCTCTCATCTCGAATGACCTCGTGCCTCCTTGCCCGTGGCTGGGGTGCTCTCTGCAGCCGGAGAGTGTGACCCTCTCTCTCTGACCCTTGGCCTTCAGAGCTGTCCTAGTTATTGGGTTAACACTTGATAAGGATGTTTTCCTGAGTGAAGACAACTCAAGGTAATGGATTAGCACATTATCATTCAATTACAAAAATAGGATAGGCCCCTCAGAATGATTTGCACATGCATACATTTAAGTTTTGTGTTAGTCATTTAACATGCAAGAATCATATACTCATCAGTCCAAAGCAGAGACATTTTATTTTAAGTTAAAGGTGAGCTAGTCCCTTTGGATATAACCCCTTCTCAATTATTCTAAATGTTATATTAATTCACCATTTACCGTTTGATAAAAGATTAGTTTATCAGAAATACATTTCCTCTTCCATAAAACATAGGTTTGAGAAATAAATGTTCCAATATGAAATCAATTACTCAATATAATTGACTATCCCCACCCTTTTCTTACATATGTCACATATTTAATAACAACGTAGGAGTCTATTTAAACATCGGTATCGTCTATAAGATATTAATCGAGAAGACGCAGTATCAGTATGCAACTCGCAAATATCTCTTCTCTCTTTCCTATCCCCCTCTTCTCTCTATTCTCTCTTCCACATCTCTCTCTATTCTCTCGTCTCTCTCTCATCCTCATCTCCCTCTTTCCTCACTTCCCCATCTCTTTCTCTTCTCACCTTCCCATGTCTTTCTTCTCTCACTTTCCCATGTCTTTCTCATCTCACTTTCCCATCTCTTTCTTCTCTCACTTCTTTTAGATATGAAATAAAACATACGAGTCCATGTAAGCATGGTATAGATCATAATCCGTTACTCAAGAAGACTCAGTATCACCTGTGCGCAGCTCACAAAAAACAATTGTGAGAAACATATTTTATGCAGGAAATGCATACCTTTGTTTAAAAAAAAAAGCATAGCCGATGCAGGAGGAAAAGCTTCAACCCCCTTAACATCTGAGTTACCACCGAAGGAATAGCATGAATGATAGTGGGCGTCTGAAGGTGTCATTACTGAGAAATGTCAAACAAATTCAAAACCTTACATTTGAAAACAGGTTTGCATTCCTCCACTTAAGGTGACGTTATCATTGGAAACAATAAAAACAAACTGTTTTGATGTAGAATCTATAAATTGAATCGTTAGAGCAGAACAGAATGGTTGTATTGTAGCTTGAGTTTCGTGCAGCCTCTAGTTTTACCAGGTGGAAACATGGTCCATATAATGTGAATACATGCAGAATTAGACAGTAAGAGGCCCCTGACTTTAGGCATATACTAAAAATAGTAGGGGCTTTTTACAGCTTGCCAACTTACAGGCATCCTCTGCATAGCAGTATGAATAGCCTTAAAAAAACAAACAACCCACTCTGTGGTAACGAGAGTCATATTTCTGACCCAAATGCCCTAAGTGAAGCCGTTAGTCCCATCTGACTGACCCAAGGGTTGGTGCTGGTGTGACAGGGAGGCTTCCAAGTGTTCAAAGCAGATGTCAAGCTTTCAGTTCATGGCTCGGTGGGGGGGAGCAGACCCACGTGAGACAGTATCAACGGCTGTAATGTTCAGTTTGAGGAGCGTCATTCTCTCTGGGAGTAGGAAATGGTGTCCATTCTCGGACCAGACCATTAATGTCATGTAGAGCAGCCATAGCATCTCTGTGACTGCACTCAGCCGGACTTTACCAGGGCAGAACTGGGTGACTCTTAGTGAAGCCGTCCAAGGCCATATAGACAAAATGGAACCACGTACTAACAAAAAGGACACAAGGTCATCAATGTCTCTCTTTACCTTTGGCCTAATTGTAAAACAAATTAGTGGGAAAAATGTGGAACACTAATCCATCATCATGTGAAATGTTGAGTTAATTTAAATAATTACCTATGGGTTGAAATCAAAATAACATTATAACTAAAGTCAGTTAAAATTGGACTTGCACAGATCAGAATCTAATCAATACACAATTTTCCCAGCTCTGTAATGAAAAGGATAACAAGAGTAGGTACATTACAGGAGTGTTAAAACACCCAAACATGCACACGTATCTTATTCTAGTAGAGATGAGAGGACAAGGTCTAATGTTGTGAACAAAATTATCAAGTCAAAGCTTCAGTATTTTATCTTATGTAGATCATTTAATCCATTAATTAATCTTGAATTACTAATAACTCTAAAGAAGTCAACAATGTACAAAGTGGATAAGGCAAATACTCATCCAAAGTGTGTGTGTGTGTGTGTGTGTGTGTGTGTGTGTGTGTGTGTGTGTGTGTGTGTGTGTGTGTGTGTGTGTGTGTGTGTGTGTGTGTGTGTGTGTGTGTGTGTGTGTGTGTGTGTGTGTGTGTGTGTGTGTGTGTGTGTGTGTGTGTGTGTGTGTGTGTGTGTGTGTGTGTGTGTGTGTGTGTGTGTGTGTGTGTGTGTGTGTGTGTGTGTGTGTGTGTGTGTGTGTGTGTGTGTGTGTGTGTGTGTGTGTGTGTGTGTGTGTGTGTGTGTGTGTGTGTCAGCATCTGATATTTAAGAAGTGTGTTATGGCAGAAAGTCTTGCAATTTCCAGATATTAAAAGAGGTCCCTTTGAGTTTCTCTGGTAATTATCAATAGTAGCAGTTAAGTGATTACTGTTCAAACAATACCTGTGTTTGTGTTTTATATTGATTTCTCTGTTTTATCCTTTTCATAAATGTGAGGACTAAAATGGCTATAAACAAAGGGCTAGTTAGAGTAAAACAGGGTTTTATTGCTCTGTGGGGGAGGTGGAGCAAGACCCCACTGTGGTCTCTGGAATGTGGGGGGATGTGTGTGTGTGGAGGCTGCAGAAATAGGAGACAGTGAAGGCCAGAGGTGTTTGTTTGAGATGACCGGAAAAGACGACCAGTTAAACTCCACCCCTTCCTGTTTCTGTTGGTATTTGAGAGCCATGCATCTTTTTGTTCTCTCTCTCTTCTCGCGCCGCCCGGACCGGAAGGTCGTGGCAGCCCGTGAACAAGGGCCAGGAGTAGGCATATTCCTGACATTACGCATTTGATATGATATGGCTTTGTATGGTAATGTATTGATTGTATTGCATTGTCATATTACCATTAAAGTAGATTATTGTTTAACGGATACTTGTATGTTCTGGATTCCTTCCTGTATGATAACCAGCTTGTTAGGGACGCGCGGAGATTTGAAAAGCGGACCAGTTGTCCCTCAAAATCTCTATCAAATGGTGACTCGACGTGCCTGATAAACAAAGCTGTGGAAGAATCCGGACGACCGGAATGGGTCGGGAACAAACGCTTTGAAACATCTCAGACAATCAGCAGGGCCCTGCAAAACAAGACAAAAGGTACCAGACGCCTGTTAAGAAAATCAACTGTCTGTAATTGGATATACTAAAACTTTAGGATTGTCTGTAGGCGTTTCACAGTGTTTTTAAAGTTTAAATGGAATATACAATGCATATTTTACTATGTTAGGAAAGTTATATACAACACGTGAATGTTGATCGCCAGGTAGACAGAAAGTCCGGCGTAACGTAAATAGAGCAGTTTGGCGTGGACCTCAGGTAGTTTATTCCTGAGTGGCGTGGAAACAGTGCAGTTTGTGGGTTGCGAGGTTATATTCCTGCACGACAAAACCTGGAAACTCGATATTTTAGATCGGGTCGCCGTTTAAAACTGGGTTTAAATAACAGACCAAGGCTGAAAGTTAAATGCCAGCGGTCTGTTATATGTTAAATCAAGGGAGAGAACGTAACCTCACCGAAATTGTGACGGGACCGGCTCTCGTTTCCCTTTGTCTGTAAACTTAATTTGAAATGCTAACGTGTGATAAAGGGCTCGCTAAGACCTGGGTTTTATGCCCCATGGAATGGTCACATTCTTTATGGGTGTTGAAGCATCATTCAAGGTCTTGTTTGTCTGTTGTAATAAACATCACATTATCAAGCTGTACAAACTGTACGGGGAACAAATCTGTGTGATTTTTACCTAAAATACCTGTGTGAGCAATTGTCTGTGGAACTCAGACAATGCACTCAGAAGAGTGAAGCTCATTTGTGGTCTGCTGCTCCATCTAGTGGCTGAAAGGGGGTGACACACCCATGACATTTTTATGGTTTAGCTTAGAGTGTAATCATTAAATTGCTGGTCGGTATTGAAGAAGGGAAGCACGTTAATAGTAACAACGACAATAGCCCAGTATATTAATACAAGTGAACACATATTAATTAAGTCAGATAAATAAAAGCGAAGTCAATATCAGAATGGTAAAAGCGAAGTCAATATCAGAATGGTAAAGACAATTCTGAAATTCCAGGGAGTTACCGGGAGCAATGGGAACAGATTAAGAGATTGATTTTAAGTGGAATCAAACAGGGGGCTAAAGAAAAGGCTTGTACATTTAAATAAATAAGAAACATTGCATTGTGAATTTCGTGGTATTCGTCATTTACGGAGAATTTTACTTATATTTCAGAGCAATTAATTTAACGTTGAGGGGAAGTAAGAATGGGTTTTGCTGAGTATATAAAGTACATGCAGGTTAAAGTTTGATTCAAATTGAACATAATAGTGGATTATTCCACCTAGATTGGACATGGAGAGATGATAATTTGTTGGGCATTGGATGGCGAGCTCACTGTGAGAAATATATATTGTCATGCAACAGTGAGGCTAAACTAGTGGGCCAGCAAGTTGGCATATTGAGGGTGGAACGAACAATGTGAGTAGATTAAGTTGTTTTGTCTTTCATGCTTTTCACCAAGGCTCATTTGAGTGGTTATTGTCTTAATGTAGTGTTGTTTTGTGTTATATTGTGTAAAAATAATGTACCCACAAGCATGTGGTTTATGTGTCACAGTTGATTTTAAAGTCAGCCCCCTCAGGGCTAGATCTCATCTCTGAGAGTCCATTGGGTTAATGAGTGAGAGGTCCTTTTGTTCTTCAGGCCACATGTCATTTGACCCCATGAGGTCAGGAGTCATTATGTTAGACCACAATCTTGTGTAAGACAAATCATTGTTCTTTTGTCACATTTTGAATTACATAACATTTCATTTTGCTAAATCAATTTATCTATGAATGTTGTAGTTGGATTTTGCTAACATTTTTTAGGAACGACATGGTCCTACACTTGGGTCAAATTACATTACTGTGATCGGATTAGTGTGCTCTGCAGGTTTTCTATTGTTCTAAGTAACAGTGGGATTTAAAAATATGAGGAGGTTCTTTCATGGTGTGTGAAATATGCGATGCTGGAAACATGTAGGTGTTGAAAAACTTAGATTGGGTAAATATGTCACAATGGATGAAACGATTATTAAAGGGAGTTTTTGTAAGATCATTAGTAGACATTAATTGTGTTTGTAAGTTTATGAAGAAAGAGTAGAAAGTAAACGGGAGGTTGTTATAAGTTTGTCAGTCAGAAGGAATCTGTTAAATGGTTAAGCATGACAGAGGTGTTGCACAAACACACAGGGGTGATTGATGAGGGGAAACTTGGGCCGGCAGCTGCAGGGCACAGGGAGGAAA
Source organism: Pseudochaenichthys georgianus (assembly GCF_902827115.2). Classification (NCBI taxonomy): domain Eukaryota; kingdom Metazoa; phylum Chordata; class Actinopteri; order Perciformes; family Channichthyidae; genus Pseudochaenichthys; species Pseudochaenichthys georgianus. The sequence continues at coordinate 1,041,597 of NC_047508.1, read as the reverse complement.
GAGAAAGAGAAGTAGATGTTTTGAAGAGTTCAGAGAGAGTAAAACTTGTATAAAGTTAACTGCGATTCTAAATAATGTCATATTGTTTTGTGAGTAAACATGAAATAAAAATATATTTACTAGATATAACAACAACATGCTTAACTAGGTTGACAGAAAACTGCTATTAACCAGTTTCAGCAGCTACTGTTCTAAAGAGAACATACGTTGCATTTACAATTCATATTAAGGAAGTTCACAATTGATACCATTAAAGACCGTTTTGGATTAATAAGGCGTGTCTGTCAAACACTAGTGCTCAGATGGAATAAAGTGTTGAGATGTTCTCAAGAGTGGGAGTTTTCACAACGCTTTTTAGTTTGTATTGAGACAATTAACTGATAAGGACAGAAAACTGTTCCGTGATGATTTCTTTAGGTTTTAGCTTTAGTAATGGAGATTACATTTTGTGAGGAAACCTTTCCACCAATAATAAGTGTTCAAAGATATATATTCATTAAATGTGATCAGATTACTTGTTTTTCAATTATAGCGCTAAATACAGTTAGTTTTGTATTTTGTTACAGATCTAACCTGCTTGTAACACAACTTAGATAAACAATTTCAAAAAGAATAGAATAAGCAAGTGGTTAAAGGGGGTTTCCCTGTTTGGCTCATTTGATTTAGAACTGAAGTAAGGAAGAATAGTATTTTGTGAGAACTGTCATTCCTCATGGTTTTTAAAGATAAATCATCGGTTTGTATGGACTTTGATGTAGAAATAGGATCATGGTGGAGAAGGAAGACCTTTTTTGGTTTTAAATTAAAGAAGATTTTAAAGTTTATTTTTTCTGACTAGAATTTTAGAAGCAGGACTTCAACTAGACAAAAGAGTGGTTTTACTACTTTTAATGGAGTAAAGAATCTGGGTAGACTACTGCCATTGATTTGTTTTAGCATTCACATGTTTCAGCATTCCTGACCATATAGACACTCAGCCGTTTTATTTTGTAACCCTTTGGGGGAGAGATTTAAATTGAGTTTTTCTCCAGTTGCTGATTTATTGTGATTACAGCGGCACTGGAAAGTTGTGCGCCACCTTTGGGTTGTACTCTGAATCAGTGTGTTGGTGAAGAGTTGCTCACTACAGAAACAGAAGAACTGTGCAAAGAACGCATCTCTGAGGAGGGTTTGACATTTTGCGTGTACCTCGTTGCCGGGGCAACAGTGGTGTGAAGAGGAACAGCAGTTTTTGGGGATTCCTGCTGTGCAGAGGACAACGTGTGTCTGATGATTGTAGCACATTGATCCAGAGGTGCCTTCCCCCTCAGGACATCCCAGTGCAAAACAAGAGTTTCATTGATCCTATTGACTACAGCTGCAGAGGACAACGCATCACTGACTGTTCACATTATGACAAGATCTTGAGACAGGCTGGTCTCAGACTGTTCAGACAACCACATATGCTTGTCTGCAAAGAGTGAACTGCCTGATCCTAACCTGGTGTTCCTCTACGGCTAGTGTCCAGCCGTGATATATGGTCGACCCTACTTCATAACATGCTACTCTCATCGAATCAGTTATGGTTCCCTTGATTGCTCAACGTTACTTGGGTGACTTTGACACGTCTAGACCTAATACATGGCAACGAACGCTGACCTTCGGTGAAGTTCCGTGGTTCGTGCATTTATCAGATCCAAAACCCATGCGGTGTGCTCTCCGGGGCGCCCTGGGACCTTTGGTGACTCTAGATAACCTCGCAGGCCCTCGTAGCGACCACGGGTAACGGAGAATCATGGTTTGATTCGGGAGAGGGAGCCTTACAACCGGTTACCATGATATAGGGTTGACCGTACTTCATCACAGGCTACCCGTTTCATCCTGCATAACAACCACATATGCTTGTCTGCAAAGAGTGAACTGCCTGGTCCTGCCCTGGTGTTCCTCTACGGCTAGTGTCCAGCCGTCAGCTGTGCTATCAGCAAATTTGACCCGCCATCGGAGGGCCTCCTCCCCGGGTCCACATGCCGGTGCTGGACGGTCGGACTAATAATATTGTACAGGGCTCAGGGGTCTGCTCCTGGAGCGGCCTGCCATCGGAGGGCCTCCTCCGGGCCCGGCCTCGTGCCGGTGCTCTGTTCCTCCGAACTGCGGGTTCGACTCTGATGCACTTTGAAGCTCCTGGAGCGGCCTGCCATCGGAGGGCCTCCACCGGCCCGGCCTCGTGCCTCCACTGGAGGGTGGGTGCTGCTGCTGTGAATAAGGCAGAATATGGAAGCCGATGAGCGGACGATAAAGCACCGCAAAATACACGACCTTTAAGTGTTGCCAGGGGCACGAGAATACCCTCCACTGGAGGGTGGGTGCTGCTGCTGTGAATAAGGCTGAATATGGAAGCCGATGAGCGGACGATAAAGCACCGCAAAATACACCTCTTTTCTGAGTCACCAGGGGCATGAAGTTCTGGAGGGTGTGAACATCTGGGTTTAGTCCGTTGGGGAGTGCTTAATTCCGGGGGTCTGGGGTCTCATGTTATGGAAGTATGGATGATTTTCGAAATTCTCAAAAAACGGCTAAGTGCCAACGGAGGAGGGGGTCAAGTCTTCGGTGCTTCGGGACGAAGCCCCGGAGACTTTTGCACTCCCCCGTTGCAATTTACAACGGAGAGGGGAAACGAGACCTCCCTTCCTCCGTCCAAAAAATGCATTCATCTTTTCCAAGCTACCATCTGCACGAAATCGGAAACCCGGTTTTTGAGAGCACTTAGAAAAAAACGAGCTATTTTCACATGATGGGGAAATCATGGAGGAATGTATCCGCCTCATGAGCACTTTGGATCGGATGAAATTGTTGCCTGGATGACCCCCAATCATGGTTCTCACAAAACTTTAAGTTTTCGAACTGGTCTCTGGAGGAATGCAAGGGGAGTTGTCAGGGGACTCTACCCGCCTTATGGAACACTATTTTGGGGTACCTTTTTCCCATTTTCACCCCTTTTCTCTGGTTCTCCAAAAAGTCAAGTCAGACTTTTTTTCCTTTTCTCACTGATCAAATGGCGAACGCGACCCGCCATCGGAGGGCCTCCGCCGGCCCGGCCTCGTGCCGGTGCTCTGGCGGTCGGTTCCTCCGAACTGCGGGTTCGACTCTGATGGCCGGGAGGGTGTGCTGCGCGGGGGTAACCCCGCGGAGCACAGCCTTCCTGCCCGCCCGATATGAAGCGTGACCGAGACGAACCGTCTGACTCAGGGGTCCCACCACCGGTCCCGTGGCGGGACGGAGGTTCCGGGCTGGAACCTCCCCACCTCCGCCGCGGTGCACCCGGCAAACACTGTTTCTCGAAGCCTCCACTGTTGCATAGCTGCGGCAATTGGCCTTGCTCCGGGCACCGGTTCCCCCGGGGACCAGTGTTCGGTGGCTCCACATGATATATGGTCGACCCTACTTCATAACATGCTACTCTCATCGAATCAGTTATGGTTCCCTTGATTGCTCAATGTTACTTGGGTGACTGTGACACGTCTAGACCTAATACATGTCAACGAACGCTGACCTTCGGTGAAGTTCCGTGGTTCGTGCATTTATCAGATCCAAAACCTATGCGGTGTGCTCTCCGGGGCGCCCTGGGACCTTTGGTGACTCTAGATAATGTTGAGAGCTTCATAGTATGAAGTAAATACTTAAAACGAAAGTTAGTTATAATCAAATATAATCAATTATATTCTTGTATAACCCACAATGAAAATGCTTCATATTTTAGGTTTTTCTATATTTACAGCATAAACAAAACAAAGTGGTTTGTTAAATTGAGTGTAAGGCCTATGATTTATGCCCTAATCTCTGATAAGAGAGTAGGCAGTTCTTCCCTCTCCTCTCACAGCAGGGAGGGGGGCTCCGGACTTAAGCAGAAACACATTGAGGCCTCAAAAAGGTGGTTATGTCATAGTCATAGAATATGTCCAGTCATGTTTTGTTTTACACAAACTTGGGAAGGTGTGTCTTATGCCAGAGCCAATAGAATATGTTGGTTGGGTATAGAGGAGGTGTTTGTGGGTTTTCTATCCGGTTTTTTGAGCATAAAAAGACTGGCTTTTTTGGATTTTGTCGGGGAGAGGGGGGGAAACCCCTGGTATACTCTCTCCCGGTAGGCTCTGTCTTTCAGAGCTGGGTTAGACGGCTCTCGGTAAGGTTTTATGCTGGAAAGTTGCTAGAACGATTCGGAATACATGATTTGGGTTTTATGCTGGAAAGTTAATAGAACGATCTGGAATACATGATTTTATGCTGGAAAGTTGCTATAACGATTCGGAATACATGATTTGGGTTTTATGCTGGAAAGTTAATAGAACGATCTGGAATACATGATTTTATGCTGGAAAGTTGCTATAACGATCTGGAATACATGATTTTATGCTGGAAAGTTGCTATAACGATTCGGAATACATGATTTGGGTTTTATGCTGGAAAGTTAATAGAACGATCTGGAATACATGATTTTATGCTGGAAAGTTGCTATAACGATTCGGAATACATGATTTGGGTTTTATGCTGGAAAGTTAATAGAACGATCTGGAATACATGATTTTATGCTGGAAAGTTGCTATAACGATCTGGAATACATGATTTGGGTTTTATGCTGGAAAGTTAATAGAACGATCTGGAATACATGATTTGGGCTTTTGAATGATTATGAATTAAGGTTTTGCCCGAATCCTAGAATATATATTTTAACTTAAAGTGTAGTAATTTAAGTGATACTATTGCACCGGACTGAGGGTTATATTATATCGGATATTGCTGTCTGTTAAAGAAGCTAAAGTAGGTTCTTCTTCCCCTAGCCAAATTGAGAAGCCCCTGTGGTCCCTTTAATCACAGGTTTGGTGGCTAGTGAAGTCAGCCGTAGGAGCACTGCTCAGTATCTGTCCAAATTGCTTTGAAACTTATAGGTAGGACTTGTCAAAGAGCTGCGGTTTGAACTTTTGCGTTAAAACATAACGTGGGGAAGAGTTAATAGGAGATTTAATAAAGATAACATAGGTTTAAAGGTACCTATGCTGTTGCAACAGCTCGAAGCTCGATACATAACACTCTTAAACTGAGGTGTCCGCATGCACTAGCTGAATCCAGAAGAGAACCTAGAACCAAGTGACGGTATAGTCGGACTGATCCTCCGGTGTGAGTAAAAGCCTAGAAACTTGCATGTGTATAAAAGAGTGAACGAAAACCCTTGAATAAAATAAAAAATAAAATAAAAAGAATGGCTGATGAGGTTAGAACGCAATTTAATGACGTCAGAGCCAACCACACAGGGAGGGATACACAGAAGCTAGATCCGGAGCTTCTGCTCGCCCTGGTCAGCTTAGCCCAGACCCACGGGCGTACCGCGACCTAAATACTTTCCTGTCAGACTACCGTTTGGACAGAGAGCCACAAGCAGGTGGTATAATGTCTGAGACCCTACCTCCAGCCTACAGGGATAAAAGCTAGAAAATGTCATTTATGAGAACTTCATAGTATGATACTAATCCTAGAAGAAAACACAGTGTTAGACATGATATTCAGGGGAAAGGAATGTTGGAAATAATAAATGTCAAAATCTTAAACTAGTCAACAAACCATGTTAGTGAACCCTGCTAATAGGAAGCTAAAACATGCAGGAGGAATAGCAGCAGCTCTGGCAAAGAGAATAGGTCCTAGCACAGAGTGATAATATGATAAGGACTATTAAACTGTCAGAAGGCAAGGTGGTGATCAGATGACCCACAAATACTGGTTGTTTTGCATGTACTTTGAAGAGAAAACCTAAGTGGGAACTATCAGCAGATATCAAACCCCAACAATATCTTCAAAACTAATATGAGGAAGTTTTTTTGCGAAGCTAAAGCTCAAATACTTTACCAAAATCAACTAAACTATTCTGCTCAATGAAGGAGCTTGCACTTTTGGAAAAATAAAATCTCCCCCTTTCTCTGCTCCCGAGGTGCTGCAGAAAAACCCAACACACAGGGTCAGAGACAGGGTCAGAAAATCTGAGCAGACCACAGAGCGACCCATTAAAACTTTTATGGCCTCAGCACAGAGAGGAAGATGGAGATAAGAAACTCTCCCAAAGCACACCCCCACCCCCACCCAGCACAAGGGGAATAGTGTTCCTCTCACCAAAGAACAAATCACCTCTTAACCAAGTCAGATCTAAAATAGACATAGCTCCAGTTGTTAAGAAAAGAGGGAGATTCAAAAAATTATCTTAACACCAGAACAAAAAAATATCAATATCAAAAAACTGAGAGAATAAGAATGGAAAATGGCAGAAGATGATGTCAGATCCAGATGTGGAGTTTAGGACCACAGGAAGTAAGCCACACAGGGAAACATTGAAACCCTTAAAGAAAACCGCTGCTCCAAAGGTAACACTGTTTACAGAGGGGAGTTTGCGAAAAGGTGACCAAGCAGACACTTGGGCCTTTATAATGAAAACTAATTCAGGTGAAGTACTTTGCAAGCAAAAGGGTGCAATACCAGGTACAGCACAAACTGCTGAGGCAAAGGCCATTTGTTGAGGGACTTCTTTTTGCTAAACAACGTAAAATAACACACATCCGTATTGTTACTGATTATTGTTACAAAGCGGGTAAAGAAGAGCTTAATAACTGGGAACAAAGGCAGTTCAATGTGAAAGGTGAAGCACTTACACATGCCCTTCAAGTGAGGGTCTTATTACAGAGTTAAAGGCAGGCATGTACCTAGAGTGGAATCATGTCCGTAGCCATACAGATAAGATCAAATTAGACTATCAGGGAAATAGAGAAGTTTTACCTTGCTTAAAGCCGGGGAAGAGTTAACCACCTGACTTCCATATTCCCTAGAATATGGAAAAAGGGTAGAAGCATTCACGTACCCCCTGAAGAAGCTCCTCAGGTTGTGCGTGAACTACACAGCAGTTTAGGCCATGTAGGGCCTATTTCGGATGAGAAAATATTGTCTCCACAAAAAAAAAAAAAAAAAAAAAAAAAATCCTCATACCGAAACTGCGAATGCACCTACAACACACACTGTCAACATTTCTTCAATGTGCAGAGGTGGATGGGTTCAAGAAAATTCATCCTGAGCATTTTAAAATAATAAAGGAAGAACCAATAATCAGTTTTAGGGCTGACATAGCAGGTATTTTTCCAACCCGCACTCCCAGTAGGAACAAGTATTTCCTTGTGATCTGTGATAATGGAGGGAGTCATAAACATGTTTATCCTCTGACCCGAGCAACTGGAACACAGTGTCTGCTGAACTGGCAGAGCATATCAGTAATTTTTCCAAAACTAAGAGAATAAGAATGGATAATGCGACTCACTTTAAAAATGAGAAAGTGTTGTCACTCTTGCAAGATAAAGGGATTCACACCTATCTGGTCTTTACCATAGAAGTATCAGGCGTTAGAGCAGCCACAGAGTGGAGTATACAAACTGTAAAACAAATTGGGACATTCCAATCAATTTGACAAGGCTGAATATATTCCTATATGTAAGGAAAATGTCTACCTAGGGCAAAGGTCAGGTCATATCTAACTATCATACCTTTTCCGTTTAGGTTCAGAAATCATGTATGGGTGACCAGAAAGGGGCGAAGTCCAGAGAAGGGTTAGCTTAAAACTAAATCAGAAGGTTTGGATACAGTGAAGTCAGTCTCTGGGAACGTAGTTTCACTCCAGAAGAGAGGACTCACCCGAGCCAACTGAGTTTAGAATCCAGATAGGAATATGACTGCGGCCTTAACCCAATCCACTGTTGAAGCTATCAGTCTCACATCACATAACATGTTTTGCACACACCCATGGCAGTTAATGTGCTTTCTTCCACAGGAGAGGATGGCTTTTTGTGGGATCTTCCCGCAATAATTTAGAATTTGTCTTGGTAAACTCGGTGCCAAGGGATATTTTATAGAGCAAAAGAGGGAATTTAAGTCTGAGTAACAAGTAATAGCTCAAATGCAAAGGATTTAACAGTAGAACTGTTAGAATCGTAAGGCAAATGTCAACCTTATGGACAGAGGTAACGTGGGACTTGTCCTTCAAATGTACGCGTGTCCGCTCAATGGAAATGCGATGTCAACTTCCGATGTCAAGTCCCTGCCAGCGGCTGGACAAATGTTACCAGTGTTTACCAGTGTTGCCAGGGGAACGAGAATACCCTCCACTGGAGGGTGGGTGCTGCTGCTGTGAATAAGGTCGAATATGGGAGCCGATGACGATAAAGCACCGCAAAATACACCTCTTTTCTGAGTCACCAGGGGCATGAAGTTCTGGAGGGTGTGAACATCTGGGTTTAGTCCATTGGGGAGTGCTTAATTCCGGGGGTCTGGGGTCTCATGTTATGGAAGTATGGATGATTTTTGAAATTCTCGAAAAACGGCTAAGTGCCAACGGAGGAGGGGGTCAAGTCTTCGGCGCTTCGGGACGAAGCCCCGGAGACTTTTGCACTCCCCCGTTGCAATTTACAACGGAGAGGGGAAACGAGACCTCCCTTCCCCCGTCCAAAAAATTCATTCATCTTTTCCAAGCTACCATCTGCACGAAATCGGAAACCCGGTTTTTGAGAGCACTTAGAAAAAAACGAGCTATTTTCACATGATGGGGAAATCATGGAGGAATGTATCCGCCTCATGAGCACTTTGGATCGGATACAATGGTTGCCTGGAGGACCCCAGTCATGGTTCTCACAAAACGTTAAGTTTTCGAACTGGTCTCTGGAGGAATTCAAGGGGAGTTGTCACGGAATAACGAGACACTGAATAAACAAAACAAAGCCAAGCCGAGGGGAGGGCCCTGGCTGTTTCGGCAGCCTCCGCTCCTCTCTTCTCTCCCTCCCCGAGGCGAGCTCCCGCCTTTTACAGCGGGAGCGCGGGCACCCCACCGTCACTCTCTCTGAGCCTGGCTCCCGAGCAGGGCGTTCTCCCCGGCAACCCGCCAGCAGATGAAAACACCCACCCCTCCGCCTCTCCACCTCTTCCGAGGGACGAGGGAACCGCGCGGGGGGGTCTGCTGGAGGCTCCTGCCGTGTGCTCCGTCCTGCGCTTCACCGGGACCCGGCTCGAACACTCGGAACTCTGACTCCAGCGCGGTGTGGCGGCCTCGCCCTGGTCGTCCACCGTGCGCCCTCCGGGTACCTGACTCCCCTGCCTCCTCCGGGGGCAGGTGCGAGGGGTTCAATGCCTCCGTCCCCCTGGGACGGAGCGCCCGGAGGGTACTGTTATCCCCACGTTGTCGTACCCGAAACTGTCAGGTATCCTTTGGGAGAACCATACTCTGGAGGAACGTGAGGGGAGTTGTCAGGGGACTCTACCCACAATTTGATGCACTATTTTCGGATACTTTTTTTTTACTTTCATGCATCTTTCCATGGATTGTATTTATTTTTAACTTTTTGGTCAATTTCATCCAGTTTTGGCCCCCGCCTTGCCTGGATGATAAGACCAAGAGATGACAGGGATCTCTGCCCGCCTAACGAGTGCCTAAATGGGACACCGCACGATGATGCAAATGAAAACAAACACTGATTTGAAAATGAGCTGAGTGCACCTTTCTTGAGTCTTTTCACGCTTCCTTCTTTTTCACCCACGATTCTATACCTTCTACTGGTGACATTTCCCGGTACCGAAATGCTCAAGAATACAGGTCGGATGGCGGTCCGTTGTCCGATCTGTAATAGTTCCTACCGCGCCCTGAGCAAGCACCTGCAGAGGCACCATAGTGTGCGCAACTTGGTTGAAAGAAAAATTCTGCTGTTGTTGGCCAACGGACGGACCAACATTAGGCTCCATCCCTGTACCATTGCAGGATGTGAGTACCGCGGCACAAGGCTGGATCGCCACTTGGACAGAGACCATGTTGAGCTGTCCCGGGAGGAAATACATGTGGTTCAAAATAAACTGAAAATGACAGTGGCAAAGAAGGAGCTTTATGAACTCCGAATGACAAACCCCACGATAGGAATGATTACCTCTTGGGCTGTTGATATGGTGGAAGACGACGATGTACTGTCACAACCTCCACCCTTGTCCCCGGTGAATGAATGTGACAACCCGGACTGTAAGGAATGGAGGATGGAGGCAAACACAGTGAGGGCTCAGCGGGACAGATATGCTGCTGAGGTGAAATCCCTGCGCTGCAAGTTGCAGCAGAGGATAAAACACAAGCGACAGAGGATGGATCAGCGGGCCGGGGACATGCCCGTGTTCGATGGGGAGGAACGAGAGCGGGTCATTCTAAAGAAACGACCCCGAACAGAGTCGACACCAACGAGGCTGTCCAAGTCGAAAGGTCCCTCATGCAGCAAGTCTCCCATTCCCGCCTGCAGCAAGTCTCCCATTCCCGCCTGCAGCAAGTCCCCCACTGGCTCTCACACACATTCATCCAGCTCCTCAGAACCTGCATCCATGCATACCGAGGCCTCGTCAACCTCCCCTCCCATACATTCCCCCTGGTTCCGCGGCAGGGGCCGGGGAAATATAATGCGGGACATCACATTCCCACGGATCATGGGTAAGTGTGTTGAATATGTCACAAATGCAGTTTCTGTAACACACCATGTGTTGTCATTAAAGTACTGTTTTATATTTCACAGAGGAGTATCTGCAAGGATACCGGGAGCATTATGTAGGTATCGACCCAACAGTGAGGCTCCAAGAAAACACAGTCTCCAAACTAAGCAGAGTGAAGTCGTTCCTAAGTTTCATGGCTCACGGTTTCAATCGCCTGTCTGACTGGCTCTTTTTGAGGGATCTCAAGAGGATACGCGGGTGGTCCCGGAGCCTGATAAAATCAAGCCTTCAGGTCACGACCTCCGACTTCTATATCAAAAATATATCACACTTTCTCAAGTACATGGCCGGCACACCGTGCAAGGGGAGCAGGCTCAGCCAAAACGACATGATTTTAATCAAACGGGAAGTAGTTGCCATCCTGAAGTCCCTGAAGAGAAAAGTACTTATCCACCAGATGCAAGTGAAGCGTGACAAGATGCAAGGTCTGCCCAGCCATAACGACATCATGGCATGCTTGACTTCGACCAACACTCGCATCCCTCAGCTCCTGGATGTGATGGCCAGCAATCCGACTACCGCAACCCGGATACTCCTCTATGGGTACATGACCCTCCATTGGAGCTGTATTTACGGCCACCGTCCGGGGGTCTACTCCAACATGACCAACGCCGAGGTCCGAAAGGCGGATACAACTGGCACTGCCTTCGGCTACCTCATCCATGTGAGTGCTATTAAGCAATGTATTTATTCTGGCAGTTATATGCATGATTGATATTGTATTGACACTCTCTAACTCTGTCATAACAGGTAAGCAACCACAAGACGGACAACGCGTTCAGGGAAGCGCAGCTGTACCTCACCGTAGAAGAATTTGGATGGATGAAGAGGTGGCTGGAAATCAAGGGTACGCTGACCTGCACCCAGAGCCGCTACTTCCTATACACAGCGGGGAAGAACCCGTCCAGGAACCTTGCCAACTCCCTGAGGTTGGCATGGGCTGATGTGGGGCTACACGGTCCCATTAACTTCACCGACCTCCGCACAGTCCACGCCGATAATGCGAAGAGGTTTCAGGACAAATGCAACCGCCAAAGAGTGAGTGATTTCATGTGTCACAACACTGCAACTGCAGACAAATTTTACGCGAATAATCCTTCTTTGAAGGAGGCTGCGGAGATACGGCTGCTCTTCACAGAGTCACTGCAAGCAGCAGCGGCGGCATCGACAGCAGCAGCAGCGGGACATGAAGACACTTTGGCGGGTATTGACATCGACAGTGACAGCTCTGGAGAGGAGCACAGCCCCGCTCCCTACCAAGACTCCCTACCAAGACTCAGCGATGCCGAGACGTCAGATGAAGAATTCTCCAAAAATGTCAACGCTTGGAGAGCGAAGAGGGACCAGTCACTGGCCGAACACAGCCCCTCAGACATGGGTGAAGAGAGGGTGCCATACTCTAGACCGACTTCAGCCACTGTTGCCAGTGATCAACTTGTAAATATGCAATGTTTTGTTGTACTCAGTCCCCTTGTAAATACTTTATATCCTGTGTGAATGTATTTATTACTGTAAATATTACTGTAAATAAAGTTTGTTAAAATTACTTACTTTGTCTTCTGTTTTTAAAGCCCAATATGGGTTTTTTCCCTTTAATATCCCCAGGGGCACGATATTCTGGTTCTGGTGGTAGCATGGAGGTGTTTAGTCCGAGTGAGGAGTGCTCAAGTGTGGGATGATTTGTAAGGTAGAAGAGGGTAAAAAAAGTTAAAGTGTGAACCTCCAGCAGGGCAGGTGGTGCTGTGAAGAAGGCCGAATATGGATGCCGATGGGCGGACGATAGAGCACCGCAAAATACACCCCCCTTTAAGGTTCCCAGGGGCACGAGTTTCTTGAGGGTGTGATCATCTGGGTTTAGTCCGTGGGGGAGTGCTTAAGTTCGGGGGCCCGGGGACTCAAGGGGCACGATGTTCTGGAAGTACGCATGTCAGGGAGAGATCCTGGAGCTCCTTAGTCCGTGTTTTGGGGGTCTTGGAGCTGCCCCGAAGAGGTGGCTTTGTCGGTGTACGTAATGGGTAAGAAAGCCACCCTGGACGGGTCGTCAAATGTTGATGAAATGGACAGATTCCTGTACATTTCATGCACTTTTAATGGGAGGATGAAATGTAAGTGCGAACTAGCCTGTTTAATCCGATTTTGAGCACTCTTTTCCCCGCATAAACTAGTTTAAATCACCGTTAAACACTTATTTAAAATGTCTATTTAATGGACTTCCCGCTATGCATTAAAGTCCGTGATCTGTACACACTAACCTGTACACTTGGCAGACCGCGACGGGTAGTTAATGTCCACACAGTGAACACGCAAGTCCCGAGAGTATTCACAGTAATCTTACCCAGCTTTCACACACTAATTCCTGGGTAAGAAAGCCCTGTACATATCCCTGGATGAAATGGCCATGTGCACCCCTGTATTCACAGTAATCTTACCCAGCTTTCACACACTAATTCCTGGGTAAGAAAGCCCTGTACATATCCCTGGATGAAATTGCCATGTGCACCCCTGTATTCACAGTAATCTTACCCAGCTTTCACACACTAATTCCTGGGTAAGAAGGCCACCCTGGACGGGTCGTCAAATGTGGATGAAATGGACAGATTCCTGTACATTTCATGCATTTTTAATGGGGTCGTCGAATGTGGATGAAATGGACAGATTCCTGTACATTTCATGCATTTTTAATGGGAGTCGTCAGTATATGGAGCTTAACTCATAATTCCCGGAGGTTCCAGGCCGAATTTGGAAGCTCATAGGTGGCCTGCCATGCGCCCCCACCCGTGGAAAGCAAAAAAAAGTAAAGAAAACGGTCAATTATATGTTAAAATAATCAAAAATGAAGTTTTTGAAAATTCTCGAAAAACGGCTAAGTGCCAACGGAGGAGGGGGTCAAGTCTTCGGCGCTTCGGGACGAAGCCCCGGAGACTTTTGCACTCCCCCGTTGCAATTTACAACGGAGAGGGGAAACGAGACCTCCCTTCCTCCGTCCAAAAAATGCATTCATCTTTTCCAAGCTACAATCTGCACGAAATCAGAAACCCGGTTTTTGAGAGCACTTAGAAAAAAACGAGCTATTTTCACATGATGGGGAAATCATGGAGAAATGTATCCGCCTCATGAGCACTTTGGATCGAATAAAAATGTTGCCTGGATGACCCCCAATCATGGTTCTCACAAAACTTTAAGTTTTCAAACTGGTCTCTGGAGGAATGCAAGGGGAGTTGTCAGGGGACTCTACCCGCCTCAAGAGGCACTATTTTGGGATACATTTTATCCATTTTCACCCTTTTCTATGGTTCTTCCAAAAAGTTAACTTAGACTTTTTTCGACTCTGGAGGAAGATAGGGGGAGTTGTCAGGGGACTCTACCCGCCTTATGGAACACTATTTTGGGGTACAATTAATCCATTTTCACCCTTTTCTCTGGTTCTTCCAAAAGATAACATACTTTTTTCAACTCTGGAGGAGTTGTCAGGGGACTCTACCCGCCTTATGGAACACTATTTTGGGGTACAATTAATCCATTTTCACCCTTTTCTCTGGTTCTTCCAAAAGATAACATTTTTTGCCTCTGGAGGAAGGTAGGGGGAGTTGTCAGGGGACTCTACCCGCCTTATGGAACACTATTTTGGGGTACTTTTTTCCCATTTTCGTAGCGACCACGGGTAACGGAGAATCATGGTTTGATTCGGGAGAGGGAGCCTTACAACCGGTTACAATGGTATAGGGTTGACCGTACTTCATCACAGGCTACCCGTACCAACCACATATGCTTGTCTGCAAAGAGTGAACTGCCTGGTCCTGCCCTGGTGTTCCTCTACGGCTAGTGTCCAGCCGTGATATATGGTCGACCCTACTTCATAACATGCTACTCTCATCGAATCAGTTATGGTTCCCTTGATTGCTCAACGTTACTTGGGTGACTGTGACACGTCTAGACCTAATACATGTCAACGAACGCTGACCTTCGGTGAAGTTCCGTGGTTCGTGCATTTATCAGATCCAAAACCCATGCGGTGTGCTCTCCGGGGCGCCCTGGGACCTTTGGTGACTCTAGATAACCTCGCAGGCCCTCGTAGCGACCACGGGTAACGGAGAATCATGGTTTGATTCGGGAGAGGGAGCCTTACAACCGGTTACCATGATATAGGGTTGACCGTACTTCATCACAGGCTACCCGTTTCATCCTGCGTAACAACCACATATGCTTGTCTGCAAAGAGTGAACTGCCTGGTCCTGCCCTGGTGTTCCTCTACGGCTAGTGTCCAGCCGTCAGCTGTGCTATCAGCAAATTTGACCCGCCATCGGAGGGCCTCCTCCCCGGGTCCACATGCCGGTGCTGGACGGTCGGACTAATAATATTGTACAGGGCTCAGGGGTCTGCTCCTGGAGCGGCCTGCCATCGGAGGGCCTCCTCCGGGCCCGGCCTCGTGCCGGTGCTCTGTTCCTCCAAACTGCGGGTTTGACTCTGATGCACTTTGAAGCTCCTGGAGCGGCCTGCCATCGGAGGGCCTCCACCGGCCCGGCCTCGTGCCGGTGCTCTGGCGGTCGGTTCCTCCGAACTGCGGGTTCGACTCTGATGGCCGGGAGGGTCAAATCCCCAAATATGTGTATTTGCCCAAATGATGGAAATAAACAAAATGCTATTTTACAGGACAAGACAGGACAAGACAGTACAGGACATGCCGGATGTAGGTGTATTTTCACAGCTTTCTGGAAATACACCAAATGTGATTTGCAGGGCGACCCAAAGCTCCTTTTACCCAAGTGATGTGCACGTCGCACATCACGGAGCTCATTTCATTACATGGTTTACCAGGGGCACTAAGGTTTTACCCGGATGTCCTTATGTGTTTAGTCAGAGTGCTTGAGTTTGGGTACACGTCTTTGCCAGGCACACACAACCGAATATGGAAGTGTGCGTGCGTGCCACGCACGCACGCACGCAGGCAGGCTGGCTGGCTGGCTGGCTGGCTGGCTGGCTGGCTGGCTGGCTGGCTGGCTGGCTGGCTGGCTGGCTGGCTTAAGAAATCAAAACAGCTGGGTGAATACTCTCTTTATGGTATTTAAATTGGGCCAAGTAGAACCCCTTCATGGATTTGGTTAGCAACACAAAGTGACACTGATCTCTATCTGTCTGGAAGTCTCATGATTTATTGTGTGGGCCTGTGAAGGAGAGGCCCAGGGAAAACAACATCTATCTTGGAACTGCAATTACTTATCATAAAGAGATTGCGACATTATACTCCTTTAAAAAAATGGCTCAATTCATTTAACACATTTATTCTGCACACAATAAAAACCTCAACAAATATATTGATCCTGACTTAACCAGCGACCTTTACTCTATTGTTCATAAGCTCAGTAGTTTAACAACTATTAGAATTGTAATAATGTCTGTAGACCAATTGTACTAGAAATAGTTTGAAACAGTTTAATAAAGAATGTTAAACTATATTTAAAAACTGTAATTGAACTTCAACTTATATCAATTATCTGATTCCAGTGGCCAGTTGGAATAGACAATCAACAAAGCTTCCATTTTGCAGCAACAGCGCAAAAGGTTTCAACAACAATTAGTATTATGTCTGCATTTTCCTCTGCACACTCAGATGCAGAACATAAAAACACTCTTTTGCTATTTATTTTCATTTTGCAGCACATTTGTAGCACATTTATACTATAATATATAATTTTGCTTTACATCTTTACATTATTTATTTTTCTCAAGTCATTTACTTTTGGTGAGATAACTAAAGTTTAGTTCATTTTACCCTGGCTATGGACTGATTCATTATTAGTTGTTACAAAGCAAAGCATACACAAGACGGCGGGTAGGCAAACCAATATAGACCCCCCATACAAACAATTAGACAAACAAACATGAACTCGCAATAAACACCAGCGCGACAGCAAAGTTCATCCAGCTCAATTTAGTCCGAATTAAGAGGTTTCAGAGGGGGTAGGGAATTATAGAAATGGAGCACCTACTCGCGCATCCACCGTTGTACAAGTGCTAAGATCGTGCCTGAAGACCGTCCAAAAGCGATAACTAGCTTATCCTCTTGCGACACCACTACTCTATTCTAGTGGTGCTATGCTCCCCCGACCAGGAGAACATAGACTTTTTTTCCTCTACCCTTTCTCTCCAACAACAGCACAGTTAACTGTAGTCCTACACGACCAGCCTATACACCCGCCATCGAGTTCATCACAACGATGAAACACAGTTTTGTTCTACACTTGCTTGCCACTGCCCACCCGTGATCAATTAGCCTATAATGTTATGTATGCACCCCGGACCGCCACTAGCTGGTCCAGCAACGTAGGCAACGCTTCCAAGCAATGTAGGAAATGTTCCTCCAGCAGAGTAGAGAGCTGTGGCGCATCGGGTGATGCACGCACCTCGCGCTGCCCCAGCCTTGCCAGCAATGTAGAAGACGGTCACAAACAACGAGTGCTTTTAGACCATCTCGTTTTTAATAGAGACGGCGGTGGTGTGAGTTAAAGATATAGACAAAAAGCTGTGACTTTCTTCCTCTCAGCTGCACGGCTCCAGCCACCCAAACATGGGGTAATATTTACACACACCCCCACGGCTGCTGCTGGAGCCATGTTTAGAGAGGCGCTGGGAGGAAATATCTCGGGCTGCTTATTTTTAACTGCTGTGTTGGCCGCTGAAACCCCCAGAATTCGGCGATTTGTCCAATACAAATCTTTACATTGCTTTCATACAGAAGCTCCACTTTACTGATGTATTTCTTTAAGGTTACTCTGAACATAAGCTGGGCATGCTTGTATGGTATTTTCTTCCCAAGCAGCATGCACACAGGCAATCAGCCAAATGTTCATTAACCAAAAAATGAAACACAACCGCTCAGTTTCACCGGTCATTTTAGGATACCGTCAATCACAAATTCTGGTAAGGCAATGTCCAAATGTGGATTTGAAATTACACTTACCAGTTCTGAAGATGTATTGGTATCCTGCCGACAACGCCAATTTGTAAGGGAAACTTCTGCAGCAAAGGAGAGTCAGGACTCAGAGAGACACGAGGAGAGTTGGAGCTTTGATGTCAAACACTGGTAGTTTATTACAAGTCAACGGCCGGAGAATTCATATCACAAGTCACAGCAGCAAAAGGTTCTGACTGCATGGGTGGGTTGTCATGTCAATTCTGATCCGCCTATCTCTCAATAGACCTTTTAACTAGTTTACAGAGAGTTAATCAGCATATTGGGGGAGGCGTAAACATCTGTGGAGCTAGAGGAGATTATCCCCCAACTAGAAATACTCAATCACTTGTCAGTGGTGTTTAGAAGCCAGCGTTCCCACAGCCGTTAACCATTTTGTGACAGAGAGTTGAACTGGTTTATCAAGATAGCTGGAGCCTCCCATTCCTTAAGAGAGATAACAGAGCCAGGGTTTGGTCGTAAACGTCAACAGGCATTAAGGTTAAATATCTTAGGAGTAAGGAAGAATTATTATTTGACACTTAGGAAGAGAGAAGAAATATTCTCTAACCGTAAGGAGAGTTATTGCCACTCCCGCATGCGCAGTTCGTACGTGCTCGGCTGAAGTCTTTGCGGTGTGTTCCAGTGCGACACATGGCCAAGACACAGGAAACCACGGCGACGCAACAGTCGGCGTCGGCGAGTTCTCTGGTGACTGCTTGGTGTGTCAGGGCCTTAAGACTACAAGCTCACTTGTTTGAGACTTTTTTACATGTTGCTTGACTGCCTGCCCACATATCTGATCTAAACATAGTAACGTGTATTGGGGAAAATAATTATTTAAAGTTATTTAATAATTGTGACATTTATCGTACTTTTTGATGGATGAATGATGCTCAAAGTGAGGGGGCAAAGAATACAACTGAGGGGGCAATGCCCCCTTTTGCCCCCTCGTGGCGCCAGGCCCGATGTAGATACAGTGCAGGTTGTTGTGAATTGTATGAGTTCTTATGAGGGGGTCAAGCCATTTACTTTGATGGCTTCCTGTTTGGGCCAACAAGTATTGCACCGAGAGCTTCACCATGATCCTGAGAGGGTCTCTGCTGTGTAGGACCTCCTGCCTTGTTCCTCTGCCTAAGGCAATGTGTCCCTGTGCCTCCAAGGACTTATCTTCCTCATTTTTACTTTAACGTATGCTTATATAAATACATTATTTTATTCAAATATGGTGCAACTGTTACAAAAACCTAGTTTCCCCTGGGATTATTAAAGTATTTTAATTGTGTGATTGGTTGGTTGGTTGATCATTTTAGCTCCAAAATGATCAATACAGGTCCTACAATGTTGTCAGCAGTTAAAGATTGGCTTAATAGAAATTCTTCTTTTCAGTTACGTTTCAATTAAAATGTTAGGTATCTGTGGGATGCTGTAAAGGGGTATGTTTGAGATCATTTCATACTGTATTTCACAGCCAAAAAAAGGGCAGAGTTTGGGGCAACAACAAAAAAGTCAAAGGAATGTAAGTTAACCGAAATAATAAAAGCTGGCATGAATATCTTCAATCATGGATAATGAAGAGACCAAATGAATCATGCCCAAAGAAATACAAGTAGGCTATATATATTATATACTAAAATGATCAAATAACTTTGAATTATGCTTAATCATATAATTATGAGTAAAATCTGACATGTCATTGATATTTAAATTGTAATACATTTTTAAAACAATTAAATTATAGAAACAAAACACTATAGGAATACTTTAACAGCCTATGATAAACTGATTAAATCAAATGGTAAAGGGCCAGGGGCCTCATTTATAACGCCGTGTGTAGGATTCACGTGGGAAGGTTGCTTACGTACAGTAGTAGAAATAAAAAAAATAGGTGCAGACATTTTCCGACATTTTCAGATTCACAAACCATTGCATACCGGCGAGGGAAGTGCACGTCCTACAGATGTAGCACCTCATTTCAGACAGTTTGAAACACGAGGGCCGTGGCCGGCACGGGGTCTGCCCTCGCTCAAAGGAAAACCTCCAGCGTGACTTGAGACCGCCCCCTTGATAAATACATTTAAGTATAATGAAGCCATCTGCAATGGATCATTGATCCACCAGGGGGTGCAGTGGGGTTCCACACTGGAGCTCATGTGAAATAAACTCTGATACAGTACGGTAGATGTATGTCTGGTAGGCTACTACTGTATAGCGGATCTTTGTTAAGATCCATATGTCACGGATAGGATCATACTCTGTGCTAAATAAGAGACATGTAATCATTTACAAAACATCACCATGTTTTTATTTAACAAAATAATGTTGGTTAGTCCACAACTAGGCAACTGTACAAAAAACATCAGGAAGCCCGCCGGCTCCAAAAACGAATGGGAGGAAATGCTCTCGATTTTTAATTATAATTTAATCATCATCTTCACCACGATCATTTATGTTTATGTTCACCGAATTTACATGAAAGCACTGACAAATATGAATATACTGTAGTCAACTTCATTGACTGCATGCCTAAACTCAGTAATTCACTAAAAATATTTATATTTTAATGGAGCCTGGTCAGGCAGATCAGGGTCCCGACACGTAGAGAGTGATCAGGATGGCAGAGAAAACCATCGGCTGCCCCCTGCCCTCTCTGGAACACATCTCCACCTCCCGCTGCCGCAGCAGAGCTAATAAAATCATGAAGGACAGCTCTCACCCAGGTCACAGACTGTTCTCTCTCCTGCCTTCTGGGAGGAGATACAGGAGCTTCAAGTCACGGACAAACAGACTCAAAAACAGTTTCTACCCCTGGGCCGTCAGGCTGCTCAACCACCACACATAATAATAACTGTAACCATTCTCACACATACACACACTTTTAATGCACTTTATATACTATTTTTTTATGTCAATATTTTTAACTATTTATTCCCCCGTATGATTGTATGTCCTATTGCTGTGTTTTTTGGTGTTATGTATTTGTTTGTATATTTTTTGCACACCGGGACAGAGTTGCACTCTGCATCTCGTTATACTTTGTGTATAGTGACAATAAAAGGCTTTAACTTTAACATTAGCAGAGGGATCTTGATCTGGATGAAGGGTGTTATTTTCCCCATAATGACCAAGTCGCTGCACATTATCCCGCTTATTACATGGCCACATTCTCAACAAAGTAACAACATGACTCCCAATATTAATTGAAAGTAAAATTAATCATTATGTTATTAGTATTAAATACATATAAATATTTTTACAACTTGTATTTAGAAATATTCCGTTGTAATTATTCAAATTCCAATTATTGACGGGAAGAGCGGTGTAAATGGGTGGCATATATGCACTTGAAAAGAAATAGTAATCACACAGTTATCATACAATAGACTTAAACAAATATAGCTCTACACCCCTGGCCGAAATGTCCTTAAAATGAAGTCTGAGTTCGACATTTTAATTCATGTCCTGCCAACACAGGCAGGACAGAAGGCGACACGCCCGTTCTAAGCCGTGTCCCTCACTCCTCACATCCCAAGCTGCATCCCCAAAAAGTTTATTATGTTGTTACATCGTTTCAGATGTTATGTTTCAGTTGTGCTCTTGATAAGCCATTAAAAACACGTTCAGTTTCCTTTTGCTTTTTGTGTCTCCTGTACACCAAAACATACCATCTGTGATGGGTATGTGTTGGTGTACAGGAGACAGGAGTTTTACTGTATTCAGTAATCAGTAACTGATTACATTTACAAAGTAACCCTCCCAACCCTACACTACACATTTTTCTTGGATTTTTCAACACCATAGTCCCTAATATATTTGTAGAAAGGCAGGAAATTGAATTAAATCGGAAAAATGTTTAATTGTGTTTCGTGTCCCCCCCCCACTTCTCAAACCAAAGTTACACCCTTGGATTTTAAACAAAGTCACGTGACCACAACAATATTAGAAAAAATATATAGGCTATTTGTATTTATTTTAGGATCTTAGGCCCCGGCCACACGAGGACGATAACGGTCGTTTCCGTTACCGTTTTGTATCATATAGACCATTCGGCCACACTAGGACGACAGTATACGGCACTAAACGACTACGGTAACGATAACGGGTCCCAAGGTGGATAGAACGGCATACGCAACGCTCTGGGGGGTCGTACGACTCCGTGTGTACGCCCTATACCAGGGGTATTTAACTAAAATTCAATGAGGTCCAGTTAGTGAAAATCTCCCCATGCAAAGGTCCGGAACATCAAAATGTCTACCTTGCTTTATGAATTAGTGTGATATGTATTGAAGTGACCTGTAGCTTTATCAACGTCTGCATGTAATCAACAACTGACTGCCAATCAAATAAAGAAAGTACAATTCAAAAACAACAATATTTATTGTCAATTAACATTGAACTATACAGATATACAGTAAATACTGTGGATATGTGTAATGTTCCTCTCGGGCTGCATTTACAAATAAAATAGAGAAAATAAATAAAATAGCTTTTGAAAATATGTGCATCTTAAAGTGCTTAATTTTAGATAAATAAAATAAAGTGTAGCAGCAGCTTGAGTTTCCCTTTTTCTTTGTTATCCGTTTCACATCATGACTTAACAGTTTCGGACAATTATAGAACAATATCAGTCTTTACACATCATAACAATTGAACAGTTTTAAAGTTTATCTTTCTTTCCCTCTTATATTGCAGTCCCTCACTCACTTTTTTTAAATTCAGTGCGAGAATTGAGCTGGAGCTTGTCCTGCCAGGAGTTTGTAAATCTGGGCTGAAATGGTGTCAGGGCCATTCTCACACACATGCAGGTGCTCATTGGTTACAGTGATGCAAACACAGGTATGGTGAAAAAAGAGAGAACTATTCGAAGCAGAAAAAAACTGCATCTGACTGGCTATTCTTTATAATATACTCAGATCAATAGGAGACAGAGATGTTAAGTTATAAATCAAGGGTTTTTATTATTATTTACAGCAGGGGTGGGGACCTTTTTCCTTTCAATTTTTACAACATCCTCCGAGGGTCGTACAAATTATTGAACTCAACCTTTGCTTAAAAAAACTAAAATCACAGCCCATTAATTTCGCCTTTCTTTCATGCTGTGCAAAGAAAAAGCAACCTCTTCATCCAGATATCTCACCACGACTCTCGTATGCATGCATGTGCACAGTGTGGCATGACCACCAACACAGAAAGATATGGAAACAAGATGTGTGCAAATGTATTTAGTATCCTATCCATGTGAACATGATTTAAGTGGGTGGTGGGGGACCTAACCTCAGGGGGGTCCGGGGGCATGTTCCCTTGGGAAGATTTATTTTTTAAATATTGAAGTTGAAAGCATCAATCTGGTGCACTTTGAGAGCAACATTAGGAGATCTATGGATTAATCTTTCAACACCCATATGAAACAGAACTGTAAGCAGATTTTTCTTTTGGGATATTTTACAAATCATTCCCCTTTTAAATTCTATTCTTGTTTAACAACTTTTTTGTTACTGTCATAGTATTTTATACCTGTTTTTTATTTAGTCTCATTAATAACTATAATGATCATATCAAGGTGTGCCTTAACCTCACTGAGCTGAGGTTATTTGAGCCTCTCAGGAGAGAGCTCTCTTCCACCTGGTTGTAGAAAAGCTCTTTAAATTCATTAGCATAGCTAGCTAACCAGATGCTAAGAACAACAGATCGCCACTGTGCTTACAACTAAAGACACAGCCATGCAAACACTGCGGCATGTGTACGGCTCCTTGTGGGTACTGGAATATTTGAAGGGCTGGAGCGGCGTTCCGGTGCTCTCTGTCAGCACTCCTTTCAGACGAGACATATACCACGTGAAGACACTTTACGCTCGTGTTGTGTTCAAGGAACCTGTCCTTGGCCAGGAAAAACAAGTACTTGTTTGTTTAATTATTTTTGCGGTCTTGATTTCTTCTTCTTTTTTGAAGTGAGAAGTTGTCTGTCAGTCAGACTGACTGACGGACACCCCCCCCCCCCCCCCCCCCCCCACCCCCAAACTCTTTGGTTCTCCACGAATTACACAAGTCACCCAGATCAGCGTTAAAAAAGCAGGAGGCGCCGAAAAATCCCCTATTAATGTATTGATTATAGCTCCGGGTCCGTATCGCTCGGCGTCTGGGACCGCGGTCCGCCTGTTGCTGACCCCTGCCAGGACGGAGACACACAGCTCTGCTCACCTGCAGCTCCTCCCGCTGTGATGCGGCGGTGAACGGAGCAAAACACACACTTCAAGTCAGATCATCACCCTTAGCTATTTTAATTACCTCTCAAACTACCTAAACTAGTTATAAATATGTTTATTTGTACTGTCGGCCGGGTCACTCATTACTGGATCAGCTGCTGCATGAGACAGACACTGAAGCTGTCAGAAGAGAGGGAGGAAAAAGAGAGGCTCCGTGTATTGTATTATTATATTTATATAGAGTCGTTATTCATTTGTTTTAAAGCTCAATAAATAACAAAGAAGACCTTCACGGCACTTTTATAATTTTGTCCGGAAGATTTCAACTTTAATACACGTTGACTTGCGAAAACCTCTGCCCGGTTCCCTCGGCCACCACCGTGGAGAATAAACAGAAAGGCAACCATGACAACCATGCTTCTTCGCTGCTTTTGTGGAGGAAGTTACAGCGCCACGTACAGGCTCCTGCATATGTACTGCAGCTTCTCCAGCGGTTGGAGCTAAATGGAGCTGTCTCGTGTGGACAGACACTATCCGGTGAATATTGCGTGTGGACGGAAGCTTTTTTGCGATTGCGTTTGCTATAATCCTATGCGTTTAGCCGTTTTCGTACTCGTGTGGCCGGGGGCCTTAAAATCAGACCTGTTTTTGAAAATCTGACTGCATGCGGCCCCCACCTCCTCTTTTTGCGGCCCTCAGATTAATTTATAAACAACGTAATTAATTAAAAAAATAATAATTAAAAACATTTTTTTTTATTTTTTATTTTTTTTACTTGTAGTACTGATACCGTCCACTAGACTCCTAGTTACGTCGCGAGCTGCGTACATGATTTCAAATACCGCAAAAATAATCTGTGACGGATTTGTGTGTATTGTTTTGTTTCCCGGGAACACCCTCACAAGAAACACCGGCTGTTGTTATGTCTGCTGTCACGTTAAGTTGCCTCTTGTAATTAGTGTGAATGTTGTTTAGAGCATTCCACTATAGTACTTCAAAACTTTATTAGTGTGAATGCTGTTTACAGCATTCCACTATAGTACTTCAAAACGTTATTCTTCCCCTTAAACTTATTATTTCAGCCAATACTTCAGCTTATTTTCAGCTACAGAAACCATTCAAATATTAAACTATTCAGCCTGTTCAGGAATCGATGGGAAACCTTCAACTTTTTCAAAATATTTCATACTTTTTGAAATATTCAGCTTTTTAAACTCTTTTTTTTACATTGAAGTCAATGGGAAGAGCCTTCAAATCAGCCAATACTTTAGCTCTCCATAACTTCAGCTTACTTTCAGCTACAGAAACCATTCAAATATTAAACTATTCAGCCTTTTCAGCAATTGATAAGAAACCTTCAACTTTTTCAAAAATATTTCATACTTTTTGAAATATTCAGCTTTTTAAACTATTTTTTTAACATTGAAGTCGTTAGAACATTGAAGTCTGGGCCGCCATTTGCCCATCCCTAGTCCCTGGCCACCATTTGCCCATCCCTGGTCTACAGTTTGATTTGCATAGAGGGAGCTGTGGCTGAATGGCCGGCAATTAGGTGTGGCGCATTTATCATTAGGTGATCAGAGCTGCCTGCCTTCAGTCAGATTTTCAAAAACAGTTCTGATTTTAAGGCCCCGGCCACACGAGTACGAAAACGGCTAAACCCATAGGATTATAGCAAACGCAATCGCAAAAAAGCTTCCGTCCACACGCAATATTCACCGGATAGTGTCTGTCCACACGAGACAGCTCCATTTAGCTCCAACCGCTGGAGAAGCTGCAGTACATATAAGGAGCCTGTACGTGGCGCTGTAACATCCTCCACAAAAGCAGTGAAGAAGCATGGTTGTCATGGTTGCCTTTCTGTTGAAGTCCAACTGACATGCAGCAGACTTCAACAGTCCAGCTGTGAAGACGATTCCGGACAGTTTTGAGATTTCTTCAAATGCCGTTGCCATGGCAACACAATGCTCGCCTTGAAACACGGTTTTCTCATAGCTTCAGTGAAAATACTCCAAACAGCCCAGAACTTCACAGGTTTGATAACGATGCAGCCATAAATGCATCTAAGCGTAGTATGGGGTGTCATCAAATGTTGTTGCCATGGCGACAGACCACTCGCCATGAAACACGATGAGGCTGTAAATCCAATCGACACTGTCCAATCGTCCCCCAATCTTCACTTGTATATCACCGGTCCATGCCTCAACAGCTCTACGACAAATCTGAGATCTCACCATATGCCGTTTCCATGGAAACGCATCCCTCGCCATAAAATATGATGTCACTTTAACTCCTATGCAAATGTTCAAAGAGTGCTCAAACTTCACGTGTGCTAACAGTCCAGCCGTGAAGACATCTCCAGGACAGTTTTGAGATTTATTCAAATGCCGTTGCCATGGCAACACAATACTCACCATGAAACACGGTTTTCTCATAACTTCAGTGAAAATACTCGAAATGGCCCAAAACTTCACAGGTTTGGTAACAATGCAGCCATCAACACATCTAAGAGTATTATGGGTTGTCATCAAATGCCGTTGCCATGGCGACAGATCATTCACCATCAAGTTAGTTCAAAAGTTTGCAGTTCAAATATTCTTCTGCTTTCCCTTTCTTTTCTCATCTTAATACAAATTCATTCACTACTACTTATATCTGATATTTAACTCCTTCAGCCTATTTTCAGCTGCAGAAAACATTCAACTATTACATTATTCAGCTATTTCAGGACATCAAGGCTATACATGTTGTTTTTTATACCTTTTTTTAAACCTTTTCTTTGAAATATTAAGCTTTTTCTGCATTTTTTTGCTAAAAGCAGCTACCATTCAGCTAATAACATATTCAGCTTTTTCTGCATTTTCAGCTAAATTCAGCCATAAATGTTCACAGTTTACAGCATTCCCACGCATTTTCTGCAGGAAATGCATTTTCTGCAGGAAATGCATTTTCTAGTTCTTCCCCTTAAACTTAAACTTATTTCAGCCAATACTTTGGCACTCCATAACTTCAGCTTATTTTCAGCTACAGAAACCATTCAAATATTAAACTATTCAGCCTGTTCAGGATTCGATGGGACACCTTCAACTTTTTCAAAATATTGTATACCTTTTGAAATATTCAGCTTTTTAAACAATTTTTTTAACATTGAAGTCAATGAGAGATGCCTTCAAATCCTGTTTTCCTACACTTTGCGCCAAATGCATCTCCTTCCACATAATTTCAGCCAGACCCTTCATTCCAACTTTCAAATGACCACAAGACCTTAAGCTATTCAAACTTGACTTTTACTTTTGATATCTTTTAAACATTCTGAGATATTGAATTTAGTTTGGAGCTTGGTAGAGAGGCATTTTTCAGATTTTTACATTAGAGTGGATGGGAGCAGCTCGTTAACTCTAGGGTGCTTTGATCTCAAAACAGAGTGCAGGACAGCTCAAAATTCTCCCCCAAAAATGTTTTAAACTTGCCATACTTCCCAAACCCTACACTCCTCAGACATATTTTTCAATGGAAAACGTAGAAAAACCTCTCCTAGGTTGGAAAATAAAAAAAATTAAGAAAAGATATTAGACAAAATGCCTTTTCAGGGTATGAAGTGACAAAAAGTCCAGCTAGCTCCCAATTGATTCCCTTGTTAAATTGTTCTGGATCTTTCTTCAGAGCAGAGAGAAGTACACTTTAGACAAACTGCTCCCATCTCCACATTGTACACACAAAACCCCAACAAATACATATATCAGTTCATTGGGGTTCCCTGATGCTCACGGTCTGCTAATTTTTTGATAAGAGCCATAGTTTTTTAACAGGTGGCAAAATTGTCAGATATAATCCTCAATGCATTCTTATGGGG